>NC_082690.1:20610307-20910307 GCF_949987515.2 Delphinus delphis
GTGGGGCCAGAGGCAACTGTGCGGAGGCCTTCCTGACGCCTGCCCCAGAGCTCAGTTTTGCTGGTGTGGAGGAAGGGAGGTATGGGATCTCCCTGGAGAGGAAGGCTGAGACCACAGACAGAGGCCTAGCAGACACTCTGCATTATAAACCATAGACCCCGAGGGAACCCCATCATTAAGTTTGTCCAGCTGGCAGGTCCTCAGGACCTGGGAGATGCTGATGGTGCTAGGGAGCTTTCTGGGCCCTAGCATGGATTACATGCCTGCAAGAAGGAACCCACAGCCTTGCAGATTCACCTTCTGGGGCCCTGCCTTAGAAGACAGCATGGCAGCGTTTGGAGCTGCTTACAGTGTCTCCCAGTGGGGCTGGGCCCTCCAAGCCTACCCTCCTGAGCTTTCCAATCTGGCTGTTGGTCTATAATGACCTGGTTCTTAGTAGATACTCAGTAATTACATGTTAAGTGACTTGAGTTAGCCTGGAGAGAAAAGTGAATGCCCTCACTGTGACAGGTGTGTTTGGGGTGGGGTGAGGGTGCTGTGATCAGGGGAGAGCTGCTCTCAGCCAGCTTTGGGATTTGAAGTCTTAGAGGTTCAACCTGGGGCTGGCTTGGGACCTGCACCAGCCTCTTGAGCACCCACGATGCCTGGGCCTCCCAGCTTCTCTGGTTTCCCAAGCAGTTACCTGTCCTCTGCAGCATCTCCCCATTCAGTCTCCATGTAATGTCATAGCCCCAGGGGTCCATGCCTGGTAGGGAGAGAGGTGGAAAAGGGCAAGGACAGAGGACATGTGGCCAGTGGTGTCCACGTGCCTCTTCTGAGCAGTGAGGCTCCAACAGGCGAGGGAGGGGCCCCATCAACAAGGCTGGCAGTGAGGAGGGCCCCGCAGCAGTGCCCCTAGACATTTCAGAAAAGGATCCAGGAGCTCTTGAGCAGCAGATGGAGGGGGCTTTTGGAGGCTGGTGGGATCTCCATGGATCCCCACAGGGTCCTCAGCCAACAGTACTGGCTGCTTGGGCCCTGGGAGCAGGTGAATAAACTGGGATAATGGTCAAAATGAGCAACTTGTCTGAAGACAGCCAAATTGATGGTGCCTCTAAGCATATCCTCTGAGTTTCAGTCCACCAGACAGAGATCCAGGAAAACCTAACAAATGGACACAAAAAGCAAAGAGATAAAAGGCAGAGCTGGAATCCGGTGTATTTCTGCCAGATCATGGCACTGCTCGTTGGAGCCCACTGCCCAGGTGATCCGTTCCGGCAGTCCACTAATTTCCTTTCTATTTATGCAAACAAGACCCACATGAGCCTTTATAGGGGTCTAGAGAGTCAGGAGTCTTAGGTTCTAGTCTCGGAAAACATTATTCTGACATTTATGAAAACAGCAGGGAAGACTTGATTCAGGACTGTTGTCATAGGTGTCGAGACTATCACAGGAGGGGAGAGAGGTCCTCCTCAACTCCGAATATACAAAGACAGTTGGGGGATTACAACCTATGAGCAGAATTGTGGGGGGAAGAGTAGATGGAAGATTACTAAGAGGAGACATCAGGGGTAGGGGGATTCTTGCTGAAGACAGGCCAGTGTGGTCAGGTATCAAGGAGGGCGAATTCTCTCTGACAGCAGGATTCTTGCTAAAACTGGGCTGGGCAAAGACAGGGCCCAAGGACAAGGTCTAGTCGAAAAGGAATTCTCAGAGGAGCCTGACTAAAGTTGGGTCAACCCTAAGCAGGTGCCCTAGGGATATTTAACCTCCCTGTCCTCTGATTCTTATTTCTAGAATGATGGGATTGGGTTGGATGAGGTCCCTTCCAGTGCAAATAGACCAGGACCAGCAACAGCTGCTCTAATTCTACCTCCCTTCACTCAGAGCTACCTTTGAGAGTCATAAATGTTGCTTTGAAACACATCTACTCTTTAGGTGTCAGTTTTATAATCAGATGCTTTCTTACCTACAGTAGTATTCAAATTACCCGAGTGAATGATATCTACCAGTTTAAAATCCTGACTATGCTATGTGCACTATACACATCATCTTTAATCCTCGTGACAGCCCTTAAAAGATAGGAATTATTAACCCCATTTTACAGATGAGAAAACCGAGGCTCAGAGATATTAAGTAAATGTACTCAAGGCCACACAGCTGCTAGGAACTGAAGCTGGTATTGAGCCCAGGTCTGTCTGGTTCAGCTGCCCCCCGTGCTGCCCCTGGGCCACATTAGGTTCTCCCATGTGGTAGGTTTATCTGCTTCACTTTTATTACAGTACCTGCCATAATGTATTATAATAACTCACCCTTGTCTCTCCCCCCAACCCACCCCACCCCTGCCTCCAGCATGTGAGGTCAGTTAGGGCAACTTCCTGTCCTTGGTGTTTAGTAGACCCTGAATGTTGTAGAGTGAATGTATGAAGGAAAGAGGGCATGTATTACAAAAATTTGGAACTTGGGGAAATTGGAGAATATATATATATATTCCATAGCGCTATACACAATAATGGAAATTCAAAGAATTCTAATTTATATGCGCGCTCACACACACACACACACACACACAAGTACTCAGAACATAACTTGTGATGGACCAGCATATTTTTTTTCTAGATCACAACTGATACAAGTCCTTTCAGATAAATTAGTCTGAGGATCGTGGCTGACACATCTGGAGGACGAGTAAATCTGCATGCCCGTGCGAGAGTAACCCTCGTGGCCTCTCCGTCCAAACCCATCAAGGGCTGTGTCTCCACATGGCAAAAACATCGAGAAGCAGTAAACACAGCCTTTTTCTCGTTTTTTTCCTAGTGATATTTGTAGACCTACACCTGGCATACTGTGTCACCCATGTGGGCCAGAGATTACAAAGGCAGGAGAGTCAAGGCATGAAATAAGGAAACTGGGGAGAGAGGCATTTATCAAAACATGGGGCCTGGAAAATGATCTTATAATTTAAAAAATTACACTGTATGTTCATATATAAAAATTGCTAAATACTCAGGTTAGTTACAGTTAACCAGCAGAGCTATTGCCTCAGGCAGTTGTTTTTCTAATTACAGGTCTTGGCTGTGTCACCAGCTAGCTGGGAGCCCCAGGGGGAGCTAAGAAAGTCTCCTTCTGTCCTTTTAAATCCCTTTTAGAGAGTCTTGCCCCCTCACCTCCACTGGGTCTAGGAGGGCGGACGCAGGTCTTCGGAACCCCTCCCCAGCCCAGGCTGGTCCTGGCGGGGCCCTGCCCCAAGCCCAGTGAGCAAGCCCTGGGAATGAGAGGCTCCTGGTAGGTTCAGCTTCCAGGGCTGGGCGGTAATTGGCCCAGGCTCTAATGAGCAGAGCCAAGGCGACAAAGCCCATCAGCCGCTCAGAACCGCTACCTGCAGAGGGACCTGGACGAGCATCAAACCACTAGCCTGGAGAGCTGCCACTTGGACGGCACATAATTTACAAATTAGCTGTTTCTGAGGCTTGGATTCGGTGCAGATAGCGCTCAGAGGCGGCTCTGGCAGAAGCTGCAGAAGGCAAACAAATGGAAACCTTACAGGGAAAGTGATCTCACTCATAGTCAACAGCCTGGGTTTCCCTCTCCCTCTCCACCTTTTTCATTAAGACGCAAATGGAGCCTTTGTTGCCCGGAAGTCCAGCTGCTCTGGTCCTGGTCCTGGGGGTGTTGGTGATGGTGAGGATTCCAGCTCAGGTTCTCGGACTAAGTTATCAAGTTACAGGGGCCTGGAGGAAGGGAAGGAGGTGTTGGAATCAGCGAAGCTGGCACCGGCTAAGAGCCAGTTCTATTGCGCTCCTTCAACTGGGTGGAAACAGAAGTACTATCAACCCTTAGATTAATCCTCAAGCCTCCTGCCTAGAAAGATACAGACACATACAGACCACTGAAAAGTGCTATATGAGAGCACAGGGTCATTGTTTTTATTGCTGGGAGCTGTCCTTCTTGCTGTTTACTTGTAGCTCTCTCTGATCAAAAGAACGAATATTCATTGAATAACGCAACACACTCTACGATACATGTATCCTTTAAGCATTCAGACCCACTGAGGGAAGAGATACCGTCTCCATTTTGCAGATGGGATCAGGCGCGTACAGGGTGGTATGGCCTCAGACCCATCTCCATCTTACAGGTGGGTCTGCTGAGCCTCTGGGAAGTGGAGCGGCTGATCCAAGGAAGTGGCGCAGTCAGGATTCAAAAGCAGCTCGTAACCTTTCCAACAGCTCCCCGGCACTCATCTGCCTCTCCCACACGCACATAAGCTCTGAGGACCGTGTTGTCTTTTTATCACCCTGCAGGGCCTAGCGAGATGCTTTGCATCCAGTAGGCACAGACACATATTTGTTAAATAAAATGAATGCATTTGATTTTAGAATTCTCGTAAAACTACTTAAGGTTGCCCTAGTTAGCTATGGAGACTCGGGCAAGTTACCGACATTTTATGTCTCAAATTCCTCCTGGGAGACTCTTAGATGACAGTCACTTCCAGGGCTGGTTGGATCTTGGATTGTCTGAGGTCAGTCTCTCGGCCCACTGGCTCCCATGGAGATGGGCTGCCTCCCAGAAGCTGCACAGCGAAGACCCACGGCGAGCCCTGTGGTTCATTCATTCTTTTGGTGGGGCCGGGGAGAGGGGAAGGTGAATTCCATTTGGAACCACCATTAATTGCTTTTTCTTTTGTTTTTTTATCGTGGTAAAAAATAAACCCATATGACATAAAATTCACCATCTTAACCATTTTTTTTTTTTTTTTTTTTTTTTTTTTTTGCGGTACCCGGGCCCCTCACTGCCGTGGCCTCTCCCACTGCAGAGTACAGGCTCCGGATGCGCAGGCTCAGCAGCCATGGCTCACGGGCCCAGCCACTCCACGGCATGTGGGATCTTCCTGGACCGGGGCATGAACCCGTGTCCCCTGCATCGGCAGGTGGACTCTCAACCACTGCGCCACCAGGGAAGCCCCATCTTAACCATTTTTAAGTGTACAGTTCAGTAGTGTTAAGTGCATTCACATTGTTTGTAACAGATTTCCAGAACTTTATCATTTTGTAACGCTGAAACTCTATACCCATAAACACCAATTCCCTGTTTCCCCCTCTGCTCAGCCCCCGGCAACCACCGTTTCACTTTCTGTTTCAATGAGTTTGACTACTTTAGATGCCTCCTAAAAGTGAAATCACAATATTTGTCCTTTTGTGACTGGCTTATTTCACTTAGCATCATGTCTTCAAGGCTCATCTACGTTGTAGCACATGTGAGAATTTCCTGCCTTTTCAAGGCTGGATAGTATTCCATCGTACGTACATATCATATTTTTAAAGGTTCATTCATCCAGTGATAGACACTAGGGCTGCTTCCTCCTCTTGGCTATTGTGAATAATACTGCCATGAACATGAGTGTGCAAATATCTCTTTGAGATGTTGTTTTAATACTTTTTAGATGTATACTCAAAAGTAGAATTGCTGGTAACTCTAATTTTTTGAGGAACCTCCATACTGTTTCCCAGAGAGGTTCCATCATTTTATATTTCCACAACAGTGCCCAATTTCTCCAAATCCTTGCCAACACCTGTTATTTTCTGTTTTTTAAATAGTGGCCATCTTAATGGTGTGAAGTGATATCTCACTGTGGTTTTGATTTGCATTTTTCTAATGACTAGTGAGGTTGAGCATCTTTTCATAGGTTTATTCATCCTTGGTGGAACTGAACAAGGATCTTCAAAGTGGATACTAAAAAGGCAGATATCATGGGATTCCTTGGCCTGGGTCCAGGGATCCCTGTTTTCACAAGGAGATTGAGTAGAGGATGAAGCTTTTCTGCTCTCCCCCTTCAGACAGGATAAGTTACAAAGGGAAAAGCCAGGGCTTTGGAGTGAAACCAGTTCAAATTCAAAGTCTGCCTCCTATGGCTTGTGTGATCTGGAGCAAATTACTTAACCTCTCCGAACGCTAATTTCCTCATCTGTAAAATAGATTATTTTGTGGGAGATCCATGAGGTTTTGTGCTGGTAAATGTTTTAGCAACCAGCTTTCCAAGAAAAAGTAATCTGGTTTGTAGCATTTACTGATTTTGTTATGTAAATACTCAAACTGTGGCTGATTTCAAGCTGCCTACTTGGAGTCGTTGAACTCAGTTGGGAGGAGGGATCTGCACAGCCAGCTCCAGCACACCACGGTCCTCATGTGAAATGCCTCACTCAGGATTTGGCAGGTGTCAGGTTCTCTTTTTTTTTTTTTTTTGCGGTACGCGGGCCTCTCACTGTTGTGGCCTCTCCCGTTGCAGAACACAGGCTCCGGACGCGCAGGCCCAGCGGCCATGGCTCACGGGCCCCGCCCCTCCGCGGCATGTGGGATCCTCCCAGACCGGGGCACGAACCCGTGTCCCCTGCCTCGGTAGGCAGCCTCTCAACCACTGCGCCACCAGGGAAGCCCAAGAGTGAGAGAGATATTGAGTGCCAAAGTCACACAGCAAATAGGATGCAGAACTGGGATTAAGACCTAGGCTTTCTAATAGGATAATAAAGTACAGTGTGAGGTGCCGTACACAGCAAACGCTCTTTCAGAGAAGGGCGGCGCTACGGGGATGTCAGGTGGTCAGGGAGCCTTCCAGAAGATGTGGGGATTGAGTCGGACCTTGGGAAGCTGGAGGTGGACTGGATCAGCAGATGTCATCGTTCGGTCCTCAAACACAGAGACACACACACACACACACACACACACACGCATCCAAGTGGCCCCGGTCCCCAACTTGGAAAGCAAGGGGATACCGTTCAGACAAGCTCACCCCGTCTCATGGAGACCCCACAGGAGATGTGCTTGGTAGCAGCTGCTGCTTCTCCTACATGGATGTTTGTTACGTTATTTATATAAAGGATCCACCGGCCCCTAGCTTGCCCAGATAGCATTACCCTTTCTCATGGCCTTCATCTCTGACTCCTGGAGAGGTTCTCATGCTTCCAATTGCTCAGAAAGTGCCTGTCTCCCACGCATAATCCGGAGTCAGCCAACCTCGCACTTCGAGGGCAGTGGTGCAACCACAAGCGCAGAGCCTGAAGCCATGAATCGCCGTTAGAGGAGGCATGGTAGAAGCTGTGCTCCAGCCAGGCCAGGTGTGAGCCCTCGCTGGGCTGGCAGGGAGCCAGACGAGGGGCAGAGAAATGAGGCGGCGGAGTTCACCGCTCCATCCCCAGCTGCTGGATTTTCCTGTCAGTGCTTAATTTTTGAGTCACGTAAACTGTTAAAGTAATAATTTTCCAAAGGCTAAGAACATATTTCTCAGACCATTACATGTCAACAATTTATTTAGCTCATTAATGAGGGAACCGGTGAGATGACAAAGCAAGATTCAAAAGAGGGTAAAAGAAAAAAAAATATCGGTGGAAGAGAGGAAGCAAGCTGGAATAAGACTGCTAGATTAGATACAAAACTTATTAATATCTTATAGGACAATAAAATCATAAAATTTGGGACTATCTTCTCAACTGGATGGAAGACGTTTGCATATTATCAATTTCTCCTTGTTAACATCTATCTTACAGGGTTGGGCCCCTAATGGATAATAAACAGTAAGTAAATAAAGGAGGGGGCTTCCCAGGTGGTGCAGTGGTTGAGAGTCCGCCTGCCGATGCAGGGGACATGGGTTCGTGCCCCGGTCTGGGAAGATCCCTCATGCCGCGGAGCGGCTGGGCCCATGAGCCATGGCCGCTGAGCCTGTGCATCCGGAGCCTGTGCTCCGCAACAGGCGGGGCCGCAACAGTGAGAGGCCCGCGTACCTCCAAAAAAAAAAAAAAAAAACTTGTTGACTTATTTCCATGTTTTTTTAAGAGCTCAAGGGAATCCAGCTGGTCTTCTGCCAGTTGCTGAGTATGTCTAGTTTAATTACGCATTCCCGGTCTGGGGAAAAAAAAACACAGGATGGGTTTGGGGACCCACTGGACCTATTGTGAGAAGGACTGAGCTCAAAGTCCCACTGATCACCTGGCCTCCATAAGCCCCTACTAGGCCTGGTAGACCACCGTGTTGTTTTGGGTTTCTGGGGATTAGTGTTGGTTCAGAGCCAGACTACAGTATAGGCAGACCTCAGAGATATTGCAGGTTCAGTTGCAGATCACCATAATAAAGCAAATATCTCAATAAAGTGAATCACATGCATTTTTTGGTTTCCCAGTGCGTATGAAGTTATGTTCACACTATACTGTAGTTTATTATGTGCAATAACATTATGTCCCAAAAAAGTACATACCTTAATTAAAAAATACTTTATTGCTAAAAAATGCTAACCATGATCTGACGATGCAGGGTTGCCACAAACCAATTTGTAAAAAATGCAGTATCTTCAAAGTGCAATAAAACGAGGAATGCCTGCAATTCCTGAAAAGTCAGATTATTTCCTTTTCTTCCAGTGCACAGTCACCCTGGTAACAGGCTGTAGATCCCTTTGGGGAAGGCTGGGAGAAAGATTAACTATTAATTTTTCACAGTATATTAAGGTTCTTCCTCAAGGGGACCTGGCCTCCCCTTCATTCAAGGGATTCTGGGTAAATAAATGGGCTCAAGTCTGGGAATTGATTGAGGGGTGATGACTCTCTTTTTCGGTGATTCAAGTCAGACTTCTGTTCACTTGACCGACTCCTCTCCTTACATAGATAAGTAAGCATTTAGTAGATGACGATTCACTTCTCTTCTGGGGACACCACGATCAAGCAGCTGATGCCACAGGTCCCTGTGAGTCAGACGCTTCTGAGTGCTGCTTTGACTCTGCTGTCCATTGGGACCTGGAGACAATGTGGGCTTTGCGGAAAGAGCCTGTGAGAAAGAGTGAGGTGTGAGTTCTGATCCTGCCTTTGCTACTAACTAGATGGGTGACCTTGGGCAAATTAATAAGCCTCTCTGATCCAACTTCCTTAACTTTTAAAAAGGGAGTAATACCCCTGCCCTGCTTGGACAGAAGGCTGTTGTGAGGCCTTTGAAGAAAGCAACAATGACTTTATTATTATTTTTTTATTAGAGTATAGTTGATTTACAATGTTGCGTTAGTTTCAGGTGTACAGCGAAGTGATTCATTTAAACACAATGTCTTTAGACTGTGGCTGTTTGTTTAACTTTGGTGTTTTGGATGGTGTGAGTGGAGGATGCAAGCTGGGTCTGACCTATCAACGTGCTTTGGTTCAAACGATGTGATGAATTTGTTGCCAGCATTTTAAAATAGGAGGATTTCAAATACGTGTCTGGATTCTGACCTTCTTTTGAAATGCTGAAAGTTCTGGCCCATTCTCATATGACGGTGATAGACTGTAGGGCATCCTTTAAGAGCAGCTGTTCTCTCCAGTTTACCTGCCCCGCCCCCTACTTCACTCCTGAGCACTGTTTATTGAGGGAGCCCCCAGGTGCCAGGTGTGATGCTACGGATAGATGCTTACAAAATGCAAATGATTGGTTAACAGCTTGGTGTGACAAGTGCCACAGGCGGGTTGGTGCCAGTCTGAGCAGTAGCTCAGGAAGCCGTCAGTTCTCCCGCACCGGCATGGGTCTCTGCTCCCCCAGACTCCTTCCTGCCTTTCAGCCACCTTCCTCTGACTTGGGAGTGACTTTTCACTTCTCTGGTTGTGTCTCTGGCTCCAGTTCTTAGAAGACCCGTCTGGCTTGTCTGAGCATAATCTCTTGCCAGATATTAAGGCTAGCTGTGCTTTTTCTTCAGCTATGACTCCAGCTTAAAATCTTGGTCTTAAATTCCCAGTTGCTCCCCCCGGGCAGAGGTCTTCGTGGTGGGAACAGCTCCGTGTCACTCTATCACTCTGCTAGCACGGCATTTACTAATTCAGCAAATTCTCCTGAGCACCTGCTACGGGTGTGTGCCCAGTGGGAGAAGCACTGCCCTGTTCAACCCGCCCTTGACCGCAGTGACCGGCGCCGGCTGGAAGGACGGCTGCTTCTATGGCTCAGTGCACGGCACAGACGCTTGTCCCGCCTGAGCCTCGTGAACGCTGAGCCCTTGCCGTCTGACCTGCCCACCATCCACCTGCCCAGTGCATCATGGGCACCCCCTCCCCAGGGATCTAGGCTGCTCCCCAGCTTTATGAGGAAGGCTAGTTAAGAATGTCACCTGGTCTGAACCCCACACTGGAACTCTGAGGGAGGAAGGGGTGCAGGGGAGGAGGTGCCCGTGAGCCCAGGCGGTCAGGGAAGGTGTCTTCTAGGAGGTAGGCTTTGCCCCTTGAAGGGTCAGTGGGATGTAGCCAGCGGGAACAGTGGCAGGTGGAGAAGTGGTGACTTTCAAAGTTGAGGGAATGGGGAGGATGAGGCAAAGAGGAGGGTGGAAAAGCGCAGATCAGCTCCGACTAGAGTCGCCTTTCCACAGGAGAGCAGAAGGTTTAATTTAGGGAGGTCGAAAATAGAGGAATCTCGACTGTCTCCTTCGGGGAAGGGGTTGGAGGTATCTCGAGCAAGGCGATGACGGGATCTCAAAGCCGTGGCTTGGGGAGGTGGTCTTAGGAGACCGTGCAGGGGATCGGGAGGTGAGCCTGGAGGTGGCAGTGGAGGGAGAGACTCCGAGTTCCAGCCCCCTCTTCACATCGCCTCCGTCCACCTGGGGCCTCTGGGCCTGGTCTCGCTGCACAGGCCACGCTCCTCCGGGACAGCCATGGAGAGCTGCCCTTCTCCTTGTCACCCCTTCCCACCTCGGGAGGACCTGAATGAAGTCTGAGCCCAGGCCTCTCTGGGAGGGATGCGGGACTGCGCTTGAGGAAGGCCCCAGGCAGACTGCGTTGCCCTTGTCCTTGGGTGGGGCAGTTAACAGCCCCAGACCCCCCTGGTTCAGCCTTTTCCCCAGTTCCTTCTCTCTTGGGTGGGCTGGGCTGGGAGAGGTGATTAATGCTGCTCCCGAGGGAGCACCGCGTTGCAATTACTGAGACACCAGCTCCTTCCGAGGGGCAAATATTGTGGCAGGGACTCCTGGGCCCATTAGAGTGGGGAGCAGCTCTGGGAGGGTGCCAGGAATCCCTGTGCTTTCAGGAATAGCCAGGGATTCCCCACCCCCACCCCCAGAGGGGAACGTGGTCTCCAGACACAGCTCCTCTGGGCACAGTCACCAGCCAGTTGCCTCCAAGGCTGGGCTGCCTCGGGTTGAAGCTGGACCCCTCCCCATTGCTCTGGGCTCCCCTCTGGGCGTGGATGCTCTGCTGGCCTGTGGACCAGAGATGTCTTCAGGACTCAGAAGGGTGTCAGAGGATGGTTGAGCCTTCCTGTCTCGGAGCTCGTTATCCCTGTGACTCACCCAACTCCGTTTGTTGGCTCCATCTCACAGAACAGTGGGGACCTCTCAGCCTGAGGGTCCTCTGAGCGTGTTCCCTGTTACTGACCTCACTCCCAGAGACCTCTAGGGATCTTTTTATGGGGTCTTACCCTCACCATGACCACAGACGTCTGCTTTAATGGGCAGTAACCATAGCAGACAGCTGTCCCCAGACTGACTGGGAGGACTGCCTGGGCCCTCTGATTACCCTCCTTCCACCACAGGCCCTCAGCACCAACCCGGCTGGAGCTCACATCGTGGCAGGTGGGAGGGCACTAGAAGGATGGAGCTTTGGAGCTCCTCCAGGGCAGCCACACGTACTTGTTAGAAAAGGAAACTGAGGCTCAGAGGTCACACGGCTGGAGGTGCAGGGCAGAGCTGGCCTCTTGTGTCCTTCTGTCTTGTCACCGGTACGCACTCAACCCCAGAGCGCTGCTCGGGTGCCAGGTGTTAGCGGCTTGGCTGCCTGGCCCGTGTGCTCCCAGAGTGCTGAGAAAGCAGCATCTTTTCTGTTTGTTTGGTTTTTTTTTTTTTTTTTTTTCCCAGAAGTGTGATACAGAAACCTTGAGAATTGGCAAAGTTTTTTCTCTTGTTCTCACAGCCACTGCCATCAACCATGCCAGGCATCCTGTGCAACAGAGATGCAAATTCAATAGGAAACCCGAGGGACTTCCTTGGTGGCGCAGTGGTTAAGATTCTGCCTGCTAATACAGGGGACACGGATTCGATCCCTGGTCCGGGAGGATCCCACACGCTGTGGAGCAACTAAGCCCGTGAGCCACAGCTACCGAGCTTACACTCTTGAGCCCGCGAGCCACAACTACTGAAGCCCGTGCGCCTAGAGCCCGTGCTCCGCAACAAAGAGTAGCCCCCGCTCGCCGCAACTAGAGAAAGCCCGCACGCAGCAACGAAGACCCAACGCAGCCCCAAATAAATAAAGAAACAAACAAACAAATTAATTAATTAATTTATGGGGAAAAAAGAAAAGGAAACCCGAGGGAGCAGGCCAGGAAAGGCGCAGGAGTGGGAGACGATTTTATGATTTAAAAAACAACACTTCTCAAAGCTGTGCAACTGCCGGTGCAGCCGTGGGGACAGACTCGGGGACGGAGGAACCGAACGCACCCGGGCAGGGAGCGGGTGTCCGGCCCTCGGAGCACGCCTCTCCCGGTCCAGGCTCAGTGTGTGTGGGGCTGCTATCTTTGGAGGTTGGAGCAGAATCGGGGCAGGTTTGGACTTCCTAGGGCTGTAATATGCTACAGGGTCCGTTTCTGAGGGCTCTAAGAGCTTCTGCACAGATCAGTATCGGCTCAGTGTTCTCGGCCGAGTTCTAGCTCTGCTTCGGTTAAGGCTGTAAACGAGATCACAGGAGGCCAGTTAGGGTTTCTCTGACACCAGCCCGTCAGCACGTGTGGCAGGGGGGTAGCCAGAGGGGAGAGTGAGGGTGGTTCCGTGGAGCTCCTCCCACTTTGGAAACACCTCAGGTGGTTCCAGCGTCATCTTCATTTGCCACAGACGCCTGCTTCCTAAATGGTGCCAGTACGGCTACACAGCTCACCGGGGCTCCCTCCTGTCTGATTGTGCATTACCAATGGACCGAAGCCACTGGGACCTGGCTTCGGTGATGGCGGGAGGAATGTGGGCTTTGGGGAGCCCAAGGGGCCTGGCTTTGAACCTTGGATCTGCTGTTTACCAGCCATGTGGTCACGAAGCTTCTGGGTGGAATGACAGGTGGGAACCAGCTGCACTTATTCCGGGAGAGTTGGCATTCTGTCTTCCCACATCAGCATGATAAATGCTGCCCAATTCTTCTTGTTTTCACAACTACTCGTATCAACCTGTATTGTTAAATGGGGTCATCGTCTTGACTTTGGAGGACCGTCATGAGGCTGAGCAGTGGTGAAATCTCTAAGAGAGTGTCTTGCTTTCCTAGTAGTTGGTGGGGGCCTCACAGCCCCGTGGACAAGAGGGGTTCTACTACTAGACATATCCAGGCTTCAATCTCCCACTCTGCTTACCAGCTGCACTAAGTTATGAACCCTCTTAGACTCCCCTGCTTCATCTGTAATGAAAGGATTAATAGTATTTATTCCTTAAGGTTGTTTTAAGAATTAGGAAAAAGGAGTGTTAAGTATACAGCACAGAGTACACAGCCAATGGTTAAGGAACAGTAGATGCTATTACTGTTACTGCTGCTGTTGCTGTTGTTGTAGATAAGAGTCAGCTTTGTCCAGTACTGGCGGCAGCCTCATGTCTGACCCTCAGTGCCATAGGGCTAGAAACGGGTCTTCTCTGCAAAAATGACTATAAGAAAAACTTGGATGTCTGGGTGATTAGGGATGGGATCTGTGGACCTGGGGCTCAGAGAGCAGCTCCAGGGGGCCCTGGAAAGGGGTGAGTGGACAGGTAGAGCCTAAGACCCTCCGTTTGCTTCCCATGCATGAAGCAGAGTCCATGTATCCCAGCAGGAGTGATGCAGGCCCTGTGGTCTGCCAGGAAGCCACAGGAGGAGGAGCAGAGGACAGGCAGAGAGAAAAACTTCCTGGGCCAGGACAGTAGGCAACTCATAGACTCAGGCCCCTGGAAATGCACCAGAGCTGTGGCTGGAAAGCGCCTCTAAGCCAAGCCACTCTTATCATCTCTGTATTCAGCTCAGGTCTGGGGACAAGCTGCCCTTGGATAGAGTTCTGCTTCCACCTCCTACCAGCTGGGACTGTGGATACGCTGTTGACCCTCTCTGGGCCTCAGTCTCCTGAGAAATGGGGACATTATGATAATTAAAGGAGAATAACTATATAAGGAGATCACTATGCCCAGAACACAGTAGGTGATTAAAATGACTGGTATTAATCAATTGGCAGATATTAATTTGCCTCTTTCTCCTCTGCCCCCTGCCCCGTGAACTAGCAGCTTGACACCTACGTGATGCTCTGTCTGTGCTCCATCCATGGAGGAACGGACGGGGAACCTCCTCTTTGCTCAGGAGCAGCTCTGGCACCCTTGTCCCCCTTCACCCAGACACCTGTGTACCGGAGGTGCTGCCTTCCTGACCATTCAGTGTTCCACACCGGGATGCCTATTTTTGTTTGAGATAATTTTAGACTTACCGAAGAGTTCCAAAGGTAGTAGAGTTCCTGTATACCCTTCACCTAGCTTCCCCTAATGTTAGCATCCTACCTAGCCGCAGCACAGTTATCTAAACTAAGAAAGTAAGGTTGGTTCAATGCAAATAACTGACAGGTTTAATTTGCATTTTGCCAGTTTTTCCACTGACACCCTTTTTCTGGTCCAGGATCCAATCAGAATCCCATATTGCATTTAGTTGTCGTATCTCCTTAGTCTCCTCCAACCTGTGAGAGTCCCTTAGTCTTACCTTGTCTTTTGTGACCTTGAGACTTTTGAAGAGTACTAGTCAGGTATTTGCAGAATGTGGGATACCCATCTGAAATATTTGTGATGGAGTGAGCAGTCTTGCTTTAATACTTCTCCACTTTCTTATATTTCTCCCAGAGCCTTTACTTCTGCCAAAAATTTGCCCCACAGAGTGAAAGATCCCATTCAGCTACAAAAGTGGTAGGAAGTGCATTTGTTTAGCATACCACAGTAGCCATGTCACCTCTCCCGCCCAGATTGTTTCCTCTTTCCGACCCACTCTGTCCAGCTTGTGCTCACAAGGGAGCCTCAGGTGTTGAGCCACTCTGTCCAGATGGTAGACTCCATGAGAACAGGGGCCCTTGCCTCATTTCAGTTCTGTATCCCCAGTTCTTAATCGGTGCTGCATGTAATAGGGGCCACAAACACACATGGAATAAATGAGCAGTGACCTTCACCACCAGCCACCATTTATAGATGGCTCAGGGGGTGCAAAGGACAGGCATTTGGGCTATAGAGCTGTCAGGTATCCCATTTCCTCAATAGCCCTGTTAGGGAGACAGGGCTATTTCTGTAAACATACAGAAAAAGCTAACGTGCTGGCCAGACAATACGGTAGAAGCCCTCTTGCCCAGCATGGTGGATTGACCAGTTGAAAAAGTTCATTAAAGAGAAGATGCATTAAAAAATGATACTTCAGACATTTCATGTTACCTTAGAACATTCATGCCCACTAATTTACTCGACTTTTGGTGTATATCTTGAGTTTTTTCTTTGAGTTATGAGTCTACCAACTGGAGTTTTGCCTCATCTTATTTGCATTAGAATCCCCATAATGCCTTATTTACAACTTCCAGTATTTTTACTTTTATTTTTAAAAGCAAAGATTTAAACTTACAAAAGAACCTAAGTGTAGACTCCTAGATTTTCAGAATTTTTAGAGTTATCTCATTCACAAGTAACTAGTCAGGATTTTAAGCGATTTTTCTTTATCAAAAAATGTCCCCAATCCATTCAAATTAGTTTTAATGGAATCAATGTTTTAACTTGGTATTAATATTTTATTGTTTATTAAACAGTGAACTAGATTAATGGCAATTACAAGGACAACTGGCATGCACGGGTTTGGGATCAGATCTAACTGACAGGAAAGCAGACAGCTCTCCAGGTGTACCGGGAGCATAGGCAGAGCACAGCTTCGTACAGTTAACAGACTGTGTGCCATGGGCACCCGTCAAGCATCCTTTCCTGAGAGTGATGACTAATCCAATGGGCCAGCAACGTGGAGGACCTTGGAGAGCTTTGAAAGTACATGATCTTTCATCTTAATTTAGTTGTTATCTGTGGGGCTCCTACTCATGTATCAGATGCTGGAGGAGCCAAAGAAGAAGAAGATACAGACCTTGCCATGAAAGAGCACAGGAGAAGGGAAGAGACAGACTTTCAGGTTTTGATACCACAAACGCCAAAAAGAACAAATCCTGTATGTGAAGTGGAAGAGGAATCAGCAAGTAATTCTCCCTTGAAGGAGATCATGGAAGGCTACTTAGAGGAGGTGGCCTCAGAGACCACGAGTGAGAAAGGAATCTGGAAGAAGCAGGGACCACTGAGCATCACCCTCTCAAAAAATTCAAGATGCTGGTATTCCCTGAAATGGAAGCAGGAGGCACCAGCAGTAGGTGGGTCTGCTGTTTACTGTCATTCCCGTCTATACTGGAGACGACAGTAAGCAAACCCTGGTATATTTGTTAGAATTACAGATAAGGAAGGAGGGTGGAGGCGATAGAGCCAGTCTTCCCTCAGGGAGCCCAGCACCGCGCAGAGTGAAGAAGGCAGCAAAGATAACGTGCCTAGCACCTCTCCGGGGTCAGCCCAGCCTGCCTATCAGGTTGGTACACAAGGTAAACTCCAGACCTCGGTTTGTCACATGCCAGGAAGACGGAATGTTTTGTCTCAGCCTGCGGTGTGCACCCCAGTTGCTGAAGAGATTACCGCTTTCTGGGCCACAAATGTAATTAGATGATCAACCAGAGAAAGTCTAAAGCAAAGGCAGACTTGGGGGAGAGATGTTTGTTTTTCCTATGTCACTTTGAATATCAGCCGGGCAGAAAGGGCCCCAAGAGGGTCTGTGCTTCGGAAACAGTAGGACAGGGGCCTCCAGAGAGAGGGCTGGAGTCTTCAGGCAGGGCTGGGGAGTGGTAGAAAAATCTCTGCTTTGTCCAAAAGGCACCAGTGTTTCCTAAAGCCTCCCCAGCCCTGAGGCTCCCATCTTGCTGCGGCCACCAGACTCAATAGTGAGGATCGGGTGGGAAGATACTAGAGCACCGTTCAGACCAGCCTTTGTAGTCCAGCAATGTCTTTGCGACTTGGTTACCCTGGATACCGTTATAAAACAGGTGATGCAAACTGAAATGTATGCTGGGGCCTGGAAACAGACGTAAACTGAGTGACGCCAGCTGGGTGTAGGGTTATAAAGATTGGCGGAGACTGTGGTAAACTCGAGGACACTGTGCCCCAGCTAGGTGGGGCAGGATGTAGTGACAGGAGGAGGGGCACTCTGCCAAAGCCTCGGCCCTCACCCCTTACAAGCTGGGGCGAGTGGGGAGATTGCAGCGGCGAAGAGCATGGGGTAGAGATATAGCTCCTTCCCCTCCGCTTCCATCCTTGGAGTGCAGAAACAGTCTCTTCCCCGAAGCTGAACCCTCCTCTGGTCGGCGAGGGCCACCGCCTTCTTCAGTAGCGTGTGCTCTGTGTAAAAAGGGCTGCGTTGATTGACCCCGGCTCCTGGTCGCCTCTTGGGAAGGCTGACCCAGTGTTTACAGAATCCTGTGATTCTTTTGATGGGAACCCGTATTCTCATGTGAAATCTCCAAATTTTAAATATTGGCAACAAATTACAGTCTTTCAACAATGCTATGTAAACCCAACACATATCTGCAAACTAAATGTGGCACCTTCTGGTATGAAAGGGTTAGCTAACCAGTGCCGAGTCTGTTAATGGGCTGGCAGAAACGAAACTAAGTAGTTGGCAACCTTGCAAAGAGAAAGGATTTTACTAGCCTGTCATTGCCAGCCTCCATTTTACCCATACAACAAAATGGATCGAGCCCATGTTCTGGTATGTTCTGGTGTGTTCTGGCCTACCCAAAGTCATTACCGCTTATGGCGTGTGGCTCCCTGGAGGAAGATAGCCAATTCTGCTTCTCAAATACCCAATGGCTTAGGTTTCTTGGACAGCGACTGTGTGTGTGAGAGCGCGTGGCTTGCGGATAGAAGCCGAGGTGCCTTGGCATCAGTGAGTTATTTTCACAAACTTGGCAGCTCGAACTAATCCCTGAGAAGAGCTTCCCCTCCCTCCTGCCACAGCCATCAGAGCTCTCCGTCAGCCTGTGCCTCAGGGAGCTGTCACAGCCTCATTACTGTTAATTCATCTTCACTTAGTGCATCAAAAAGCTGGCTGATTGATCAAATAGGGTGGGCGCACCGGAAGTTTGATTAGCGACATTATGTTGTTTGCAATGTCGGGCTCAGAAAACTTAGCTCATCTGTGTCCCAAGAGTCCTGAGATAAGACTGAAGTGTTTATGTTCTGCCTCAGATATTCTCAGGATGGGAAGCCAGTGTGACAATTCGAGCCAGAGGTGTTTTCTTAGTGACATTCCCGACGGGCACTTTTTCCTCACGTCTCTCCTTCCCTCCCTTCCTCTCTCCCCTGACTCCATAGGTGGGTCTCTGGATTAAAGTTACCCAAAGAGGGCCTGGGTGAACAGGGTTTCTGGTCACATCCATTATCCTCTGTAGCTGAGCAGCTCTCCTGACTGGGAATCCTCCGTGTCTCATGAAGCATTCCTGGATTCGGATGGCTGGTCTCTGGTATTGTCTCCACCCTTGCCCATGTCAGGCTGCTGAGCAACAAATCCAGAGGTTCAGGCCTTTCCCCAGACTCCTGGGGAAGAACAGGATAGGAAATCCTCCCCAAAAATTGTCTCAAGGAGCAGCATCCTGCAAAGCAACCTAACAGGCCCCGTGGCCCTGGGCTGCTCCCTGAACAGATGTTCAAGACACCATCCATGAGCACATGACCTGTGGTCTACACGGCTTCATCAACATCCAGAGGAAAGCAAGAGAAGAGTGTTAGACTTAGAGAGCAACCCTTATAAAGAAAGGATTATTTCCAGGGGGTGAACAGGCTGGGTGGGGACCGGATACGTAACAGGTTCCCGGATGCCTGCTGTTGCCCATCTCTGCTGACATATCTCTGGGAGAGATGAGCATACACAAGAAGTTGGATGAATTCAGGTTAGACTCAGGAGAGATACCCACAGAGCCTCCAGAGTCATTCTCCTTTAGCTGACAGTAGCTTTGAAGATGCAGATGATGATGACGATGATAGTGGCCGTGTCAGTAGCTAACACCTGCCATTTATTGAGCCCTTTGTATGAGCCACAGGGAGGGCCAAGTAGGGTCATGCAGGGGACCCATCTAGAGACCTTAACTGCAATCCCGGTAATGAAAGCAACCAGCTCTGTGAACTTGAGTGAGTCCTTTCACTTTTCTGGGTCCTAGTTTTTTTAATCTGTGAAATAAAGGGGCTACATCTGATATTTTCTAAGGTTTCTTTGATGAGTAAAATTCAATACTCCACATTTTTCCAGGTTAGCCATCAAGAGAATAGGAACAACTGAGTGTCTCCTCCGGACCAGAGACTATGCTAAAAGCTTGATGTATCTCGTTTAACCTTCAAAATAGCCCCACGAGGAAGGTGGTCTCACCCTGTTTTAGAGCCACGCAAAGCAGCACTATTGCTGCCAACACCCACCAGCACCACCGACACTCGTTACCACTTAGCAAGCTGGTATCCTTCTCAGTAGATGCTAAGGATATACATGGGTCTAAGACAACCTCTGCCCATCAAGCCCCACAGACACATCACAGGGTTGGGACAGACACAGAAGCAAGGAATTACCAAAGAACATGTGCAAACAGCCAGCGCACGGCACCAGCCTCCGTGCCGCCTTAGTGAGGATGTCAGTAGGATCAATTTACAGATGACAAAGGGAGGTCTAAGTTGAAGCGCTGACAGCACACTAACATTTTTATAGGACTTTAGACTTTGCAGGACACTTTGATATATGTCAGTTTATGTGATTATTCCACCACTCTCTGAAATGAGGTATGACTGCTCTCATTAAATTATTATTAATTATTAAATTGAGGATTAGGGAACTGGATTATCCTTCTCTCTCTGCCTGTCAGATCCCTGCAGTTAGATGAAATAATCCAGTGCTGCTGGTGGCTGCATACCTCAGAGTCCCCGGGGTCTCACTGGGTACCTGGCCCACCTCTGCCTTCAAGAGTAGAGACGTCCCAGAAAAACAAATATCGTCTATTAACGCATATATGTGGAATCTAGACAATGGTACAGATGAACCCGTTTGCAAGGCAGAAGTAGAGACACAGATGTAGAGAACAAACGTATGGACACCAAGGGGGGAAAGGGTGGGGTGGGATGAATTGGGATATTGGTATTAACATATATACACTAATATGTATAAAATAGATAACTAATGAGGAGTGCTGTACAGTGCAGGGAACTCCACTTCGCTGTATAGTAGAAACTGACACAACATTGTAAAACAACTATACACCAATAAAAAAAAAAAAACAAAAAAAAACCGCGTAGATACCTCCCATAGCTGTTGTACCCGTAGAATTTACAAGGAAGCCTCCAGGCCAAGTAGGGCTTTTCCTTGAAGACTTAGAGGGAAGAGGCAAGATTGCTGCAAATCCCCGGGGCACAGGCTGAGAAAACTTGTAACCAAGGTCACCTGCCAGGTGCCCCCAACATCTCAGGGCTTTTAGCTCAGGGCTGGTTGGTGGGAACTGAATGTTGGCTGTGGCTGGAGTCTCTCCAGAGTGTTCAGAGGATTGGGGGCCACAGAGAAATAGGGGGTCTCTTTCTCTCAAGGCCGCTCATCCCAGCGTGGGTCTTTTGCTGGTAGTGCTGGTGGGCGTTGACAGCAATAGTGCTGCTTTGCGTGGCTCTAAAACTGGGTGAGACCACCTTCCTCATGGAGTTAATGTGAAGGTTAAACGAGATACATCAAGACTCTAACATAGTCTTTGGCCCAGAGGGGACACTCAGCTGTTCTTTTGCTGGGACCCGGCAGAGCTCCGCACCGCACCCCTCACCCCCAGCAGTGATATTAGTTGCTGATTACTGAGCATCTTATTGGCCTCTTCATTTGCATTTTCTCAGTTAATTTCACAACCACTCCAATCAGGAGAGATTTATTGTCTCCATTTTACAGATGGGAATACTGAGGCCCTGAGCTATTACACCGTCAAGACCACACTGCTAGCAAGTATTGGAGACGAGACTGAAACCCAGGTCTATCTTTGTGTCTGATTAAGAAAAAAACAGGCCGTATTGATTGCTCTCCTTCAATTCCCAGGATAGAAGGAAGCCACTCTTCTTTATTTTCTGGTCAGCACTGCTTAAAAGCCTCAATGTTGAGGACAGGGATGGGGGGGAGGGTAATGCAGTGCCAGTGGGCACACAGCTTGCCATCAGGACTCTGTGCCCATCGCTGAGACTGCCCTTCTGACCTACTTCCGTCATGTGGGAGAGGAAGGTAGGGGCTCTGCCCAGGACCCCCAGCCTGTTGCTGCAGCCGGGAAACTGCCTCCGCTGCCTTCTGTGGCTGTGCCGTGTGCCCCTCACCAGGCGGGGCCAGATGCCCGGACCCACAGTGCCGCCCCTGTTGGCACCCCATGGAAGGAAAGGAAACCCAGGAAGGAGCAGGAGGAAGGCGGGCTGAACTGGCCCAAAGGGATGAGCCTGGAGACAGCCAGCTCTCTTCCTCTCTACCCAGAATCCTGCGCGTCTGCCCTCCTCTGCCTCTCTTGGTCCAGGCAGCCTAATGCTCTGGGGACTCCAGGAGTGTTGATTTCTGGAAAACATCCGGTTGCCTAAGGGCTCTCGGGACTCTGAGGAAACTTGGGTGTGGCCTGGACCTCATCTTCCCTCTTTATAAGGCTGTGAGGGGTTCCTAGAGGTCTCCTGTGAATACCTGTCTGAGACCTAACAGCCTGGTGAAGTGAGGCTCTGGACACGCCCTTGAAGGAGCTGTGTTTGCGGTGAGATAAAGACATCGCTCTCCTGCGTGCATGTGGGACCTGGGCCCGCAGACCTCACTCCCTCCCACTCTAGACCCCTGCTAGACCCAGACTCAACCCCTGGCACAAGGAGAAGAGCCTGGGTTCTGGAGGCAGATACACCTGTGTTCATAAGCCACTGCACTTGGATGAACTTGGGCAAGTTACTCACCCTCTCTGTGCCTGTTTCTTCATCTGTAACATGGAAATAATACCTAATCTTATAGGGCTGCTGCGCAGGTAAAATGAGATGCATGTGCTCAGCGCTTCACACCGTGACTGGCCTAGAATAGGAGCTCAGTAGCCGTTACGTTTGTCATTAAACTGGGCATCCACCCCTACCTGCCGTCCCTACCAGCCAAGCCTCATCCTCTGTGAAAGGGAAGAGACAGCCCATTAGACCAAGGAAGGGTCCCGGGGCTCCAGCTGCTGGACAGGGCACAGGAGTGATGGGGACAGGGGGATGGTCCGTCAGGCAAGAAAGGAAGTCAGCATTTATAACAAGTGAACAGGATCAGAAGGCTAACTTGAAGGCTGGCTTACATCTGTGTTTTTTGCCGGGGGTTGGATGGGGGTGTGTGCGGGGGGTGGGGGGGTGGGGTGGGGGGAAAGAGAGTGGGTGGTGAGGTTTAAAGAGCAGATTCGATTTTTAAAAATAGGTTGCTATAGAAAAGTTTAAACATAATCACAATTAGAAAGAATAGTACAACGAACCCCAATGTATCCATTACCCAGCTTTAACCACAATCAGCTTACAGAGGAGTTTGTTTCATCTGCACCTTTCATCTGCACCATCTCATATTATTGTCAAATAAATCCCAGACATCATTTAATTTCAACTGTAAATATTTCAGTGTATATCTCTAAAAGATAAGGCCTTGAAAATAATTAACTGGAATGCCTTTGCCACACCTAAAAATTGGTATCCGTAATTCCTTAATATCATCAAAAAATGTACTCCAAATATTCAGTAGCCTCATGAATGTCAAGGATGGTGAAAAGTTGGTTTCTCTTGAATCAGGATTCCAATAAGGTCCACATGTTGCAACTGGCTGATAGGCTTTTAAGTTTCTTTTATTATAAACGTTCTCTCCCCACCCCCATTTTTTCTTTTGTTTCCTTGCAATTTATTTTTGGAAGAAACCAGGTCGTTTGCTCTGGCACGTGTTCCACAATCTGGATGTTGCTGATTGCGTTCCTGCGGTGAAGTTTTACCCTCCATTGTCTTTGAGATACCGACACCAAATAGCTATTTGTGTGGGTGTCACAAAGTTAAAGCTTGCTTGCCACCTCACCCCCTTTCAGAAAGGGCTTTATCCCTTGTGGAAATGTCCCCAGTGTCCCCAGAGCAAGCCTGCTGGAGCTGAAGGATGGGGGGACGTGGAAAGGGGCTTCCCGAGGGTTCCCAGCGGCGTGATGGACGTTGGCTGTTATTTGGACTGGCCCCTCTCTCTGTGTTTATGAGCAGGGGTGTCTTTTCATATAGCAGAGCCATTTTCTGCCAAATAGCGAGGACTGTTTTTTGTCCTTCTAGAGCAATAAGGTTCAGGATTTGTCTCCCTCTTGACTTTCAAGAGCATGTTTTCTCAGTTCTTTCCTGAAATTAAAGTAAAGGTCAAGGAGTCTGGTCTGAGCCCCCGCCCTCCCTCCTCTCCAGCTGGAGAGCTGGCAGCTAAGTGGGCCTGCCTCCTGGACTCCTGTGACCCGGCCCAGGCCCCAGGGCAAACCAAGCTCAACTTCCCAATTCTTTTCTTCCCCGGCGGTGGGGGGGGCGGGGGGGGGGAATTGAGGAGGGAGGGAAAGAGAGAGAAAAGAAAATAGAAAACAGTGCCAGCCTGTAGACTCCGCTCTGACTGTAGATGCCCTGAGCAGTGTCTAGACGTTTCCTCCCCTCCGTGTGCCCTTCCTCGGGGAGGGGGTCCTGAGCCCCACGCCCTCCACCCTGCTTCCCACCTGCCGTTTGCTTCTCGGCACGTGAGCTGCCCCACGGCTCTGCCCCTTCCCTTGCACGGCGCTGAGCGCCCAGGATTCCTCATCAGAAGGCAGAGAAGGCAGAGAACAGTGCCGCCGTCACCCACCCCTTAGCAGTACGGGAGCCACACTCCCTACCCCTCCCCACCCTGAGTCACTCCCGCTAACAGTTAATTAATGTGTGACACTTTGACAGTTTGTGAGGAGACGTTTTTACGGAGCCATCGAAATCCACAGGGATGGGGCTGTCAGGCAGACACCCCTTCCTGCACACGTTCCTCGTTCTGCTGCAGACTCAGGGACCCCAGGCCCAGCCCCCGAGAGACCCGGGGCGAGGCCAGGAAGCCCTGAAGTCCTCTCCAAGCACTTCACATACCTAGGGACACATGGCCAGACCCAGGGACACTGGCCACCCAGGGAAGAAGCAGAACCGCAGAGGGGGCGTCCGGGCTGAAGCCTCAGAGGTGAGGAGGCCCGGTCACTCTCCGCTCTGGTCTCCTGCTCTCAGACGAGTTCTCACTCAGGGCCCCCTTTCCACAGCTGCTGGAAAGCCTCTCCCTGGGACACGCCGCCCCCTGTGGCCCCTTTGACGGGCCGAGTCTCAGCTGCACCCAGTGTGCCCCCGGGAAGGCTTTACAGCCGCTAGCCTGTGCTCGGTGAGCAGCTGGCCCCAGGCCCCCGCCTTGGCCGGCTGAGGCTTCACGCCCACAGGGGGCGCTAGTCTAGACGCTGTGAAACCCCGGGTCCCCAGGCCTTCCTGCCGCCCAGAAGCCATCCCCACCATGCTCTGTGCTTCCTCTTCCTACACAATTCAGGTCATCTCCCACCCACTTCCCCACATACCTACACTCCCCTTCACGCGGGGCGTTCTCTTTTCCTTTCAAGGCCTGTTCACACTGCGTGCCCAGGGATGGCCCACGTGGACGGCTCCGCGGATGAGTCCCAGCAAGCTGGGCACCCAAGCCCAGCTACCTCGTGACTGGGACCCAGGGGGCCAGGGAGAGATCTCAGAGGAGGCTCCTGGTACCCCATGAGGAGGACCCAGGGGAGAAACAACAACCGGGGTAGGAAAAGACCTAGGAGCTGACTCCTTTACGCTGGAGTGGGATACTAGCTCCTGTGGCGCCTCTCAGACATTTATGGAACACGTGCCGTTGCCAGGCGCCCTGCCGGGAGGTGAGAGAACCATAAGGCAGCTGTGAGCCGCACACTGGTGTAGCTCACACCTTGGTGAGAAGCACAGACACTAAACAAATAATTAGACAAGTAACAACAATTACACCTGTGATCACTGCCACCATGGAGCACGTGTGCTGGGAGGGCCTTGAGCAAGGGGACAGCTCTGAGCTGAAGCATCAGGGAGCCTTGCATGGGGAGGGGCTGTCCTGAAAGGTGGGAAGGAGGAGGGGGTCAGCCAGGACGGGCCCTGAGCCCAGGCGGAAGGCCTGGACCTTGCTGGGAGTCAGGACACTGGAAGCCCAGGGGCGGGAGCAGGTGGTCCCTCTGCCGGTCGTGGGTGGATCTGACGACAGGAAGTGGAACGGGCGGGCGTGCCAGGGTAGCTTCTGTTTGCTGTGAGGTGGGAGGCGATGCCTGGCCTGGAAGCAGCATCACCAGCTCACCAGCTTCAGGTTGGTCCCCTGACGGCCCTCGAGACAGTGCCCACCATCCTGGCTCCAGCTGGGTGGAGCCAGACACAGCCAGAGAATGGGAGAGAGATTTACCCGAGCTGTTCCACCCTTTCTAAGGAAACCTGGGCAATTCTCGCCAGAGGTAACCTAAGTTCTGCTGCCGAGCTGCCCCTGTGGAACTTCAGGCTGGACCAGGGCGGCTCTCCAGGCCTGGTACCTGGGGCTGGCGTCAGTGTGTGGCCTCCCCTCCCCACAGGCCATCACAGGCAGGTTTCCCCACTAGCCTAGGTCTCTTACAGCAGTCCAGATCTGTCCCCAGCCCACAGCAGCACTCAGGTTCCGGGGGTGGGTGCGGCAGCCACGGGGAGAGTCTCACTCCTGAGCTCGTGGAGCCTAGGAATTCCTGGGAGCTGAACCTTGCCCGAGTCCCAGAGGGTCCCACGCCAACAGCTGCAAAAAAGCAACCGTATCTCTTCCAGCTGCTGCTGCCTGAGCCAGACCCACGCCTCACCCCCCAGCTCCCCTGCGCGGGACGCCGGGAAAGACGCTCAGGGCGAGGAGAAAGATGCTCACCCTAGCCTCACAGCGCAGTCTCCCCTGTTCTCCTCCCCAACATTCCTCTCCACTCCTCCTCTACCCCTCCTCCCACAGATCCTTCCCCACCTCCCCAGCCCCCGGCTGGGCAGCCTTTCCAGGTGAGACGTGACTGTGCCCATCACCAGCCTTCCCAAGGTCTGGGCCCAGAGGGCTCTCGAGGCTGCCTGACCCAGGGCTCTGGGAACCCCTGCTGAGGCCACCCTCCTGGGTTCAGTAAGTGAGGCCTCATTCGGTGACTCTTCTCCTTTTTCCTTTGGAGACCGAAGGAACTCGGGGCTTCTCCCTACCGTTTCCCCTCCCACCCTTCTTTCCCAGAGCGGCCTGAGGAGCTGGGGAAGGGCCCAGACCCAAGTCACAGCCTGGACCTTTGTCTGGAGGTGCAGAGGGTGACCTGAATCACCAGGGTCGTGGGGAGGAGCCCCTTACCCCTCACTCCCAATTCCCACCCAACTCCAGCAAGCTGCTTTTGAAATGCAAATACGAAGCGCTTCCCCCTGCCACCCGCCCCCCCCCCCCCCCCCCGCTTCTTTTTCATTGAAATGCTTCAAGTCTCAGAAAAGAGGGAAAAGTGATGTGTTTAAGACAGCAGTGTCTCACCCGCCATCGAGCCCGATAAGGGATTGTTAAATTTTAATTAGACAATTTGATTCCTTTAAATGCCAGCCTCTCGGGGGAGGCAGCACCAGGGAAACAGGTTGCTTGAGTTTATACAGCACCAAGCGTTCCTTGCCCCCCTCGTCCCGGCCGGCGCCCCAGAGTTTCGCTGCCGGATGCAGTCAAAACCAGAGAATGGAATCCTCTCCTCTCTCCTCCCGACCACCCAGCTCTCCTCCAGGGTCCCAGGTGCCCTAACAGATTGACTCTTTTCGCCCCACCCCACCCGGCTAGGGACCAGGGACCGGCCTCCAAGTCCCTCCTAAGAGAAAATACCAGTTTGGGGTGTCCGCCTCGAACTGTGAGCTCCAAAGGAGTTTCTCTCTTCCAACACACTTGTGAGAAGCTGTTTCTGTTTACAGGCTGGGGGTTGGCCACCCTCCTCCCAGCTTCAGTATCTGCCCCATCCCCCACCCCCTGTGCAGTGGCTGGTCTGAGCACGGTGGGCCACTGGCCTGGGCCGCCTCCGTGGGCCAGCTCAGCCCCGGGTGGCTGTCTGGGCTCACACAGCACTCCTCAACTTGAGAGCTGGCTAGTTTTCAAATTAGAGCACACACAGAAAATGCTAACAGTTGGAAAGCAGATAGGGTAATGGCAGAGGCACTGGGGGCTGGACACACCTGGGCCCACACTCCACTTGCCCCGATAACCCCATACAACTCCATCATCCCAGAGAGCTCGTGAGGGAGCTCTGTTGCGTAGGCTCTGAAGAGAGCAAGTGCCACAGCAGGCTAGAGTTGGGCGGGCCATTAGGGAGAACTTGATGGAGGGCTACTGACCACCAGCGTGGATGATTCTGGAAGATCTTTCAGTAGGTCTTTGCCCTTCTGCGTGGAGGCAGGGCAATGAGTCCTGGAGACACGCAAGGCGCAGGTGATTTCTGGCACCCACACAGATGGAGTTTCCCTGTGCTTCCGGCTCCCTCCACTTTCCCACATGCCAGGGCAGCTAAGAAAGAAGAGCCTAGGTGGCCCCAGAGCATGCCTGGATCCTCATCTGGGAACCTCTGCTGGCAAAGCTGGTGTAGGGAACAGCAGTTGCCCCACTTTGCTGCCCAGGGAAGGTGAGGATGGTACTCTGGGGGAGAGGCAGCCGCTCCGTGAGTGAGGCCTGCGTCTGCAGGGGTCTTTGTCAGCTCAGGCTGCCTTCATAAAACACCCTAGACTGGGTGGCTTGAACAAGAGAAATGTATTTTCTCATAGTTCTGGAGGCTGGAAGTCTGAGATCAGGGTGCTAGGACGGTCAGGTTCTGGTGAGCCCTCCCTTCCTGGCTCTCTGATGGCTTCTCCTCATGGCTGCTCCTCTGGCAGGGAGAGAGGTCAAGCTCTCTAGCGTCTCTACTTACAAGGGCAGTCATCAGATCGTGAGGACCCTACCTTCATGACCTCCTCCTGACCAAAGGCCCCATCTCCAAAAAACATCACATGGAGGGTTAGGACTTCCTACGAACCTTGCAGGGACACGATTCAGTCCACAGCAGCAGGCTCAGGTCATCCATCCCTCTCCGAGGAGGTAGGACCCAGTAGCTAACCCGCTGAGAGCTTAGCAATGGCTGTGACTGTGCCTGTGTTTGGCGCTCACTACATGACATTGACTGGGGACCGCGATTCGGAGCTTCTACGCACGAGGCAGGAGCCGCCTGGGAGGAAGGTGGAGGTGGCGTGTGGAGGTTGGTGAGCAAGTTGATCACATTTTCATAATCCCAAATCAAAAGGCTTGTTCTCACAAAAGAAATTTTTTCTATGATATGGGATCTTATTTATCTGAGGTCTTCTAACTGTAAGAATAATTCTCCTTGGGTCATACATTTAGCCCATCTCCTTTTTTAAAAAGATCAAGACATTTGGACCATCCTGGCACATCCAGGGTGCGAGCTGTTGGGCGGCATTTCCCACCTCCAGGAGCCCCAGAGTAGGCACTGATCTCACCTGGCTTCTCCAGACCCGGGACCAGACCGGATTTACCTGGAGCCCTCCCCTTCCCCGACAGGCACAGGCTCTGACACAGATGGAGAAGTCCGAGGTGCAGGGCAGGGGCAGGGATCTGAGGGGTCCCTCGGGTGCCCTTGGAGCGAGGAAGACCATAGCCTGACCTCTCCTTTGTGCTTTCTTCTGACTGATGCCCCTTGGAGCCCTGGGCAGGAGGGAAAGAGGAAGGGCTGGGGATGGGACAGGGGGAGCCTGGGGACCAGCAGTTTTCTCAGGCCTCCTGAGAAAATGCCAGAAGAGAAATTCCAGGAGGTCACTATCTTTTATCCATTCTAAGATGCATATCCTCTCTAACATTCTGATGTCTCTGAAATCAGAACACATTTTCACGATCAACCCCATCTTAAAGCAGTGTCAGGGTTAAGATGGCATTTTTTCTTCCCTAGGGGTACCTAAGACAATGGTGCATCTTACATTTAATTCTGTCTTAAAGCCTAAGAAGTATGGCCGTTGGTATCACAGTCCCTGGTTAGAGCAGGCGGCCTGGGAAAGCTGACTCTTCCAGGCCAGCTGCGACCCCATCCCGAGGGTCTCTCAGGTTCATCCTGCACACTGCCCAGGAATACACTTCGTCTTTTCTTTCCTTCACTCCTTCCCAAGGGCTCGATTGCTGCATCTCGGAATCCCTCTCCCTTTGCCTAGGCCTGTAAAAGTCTACAGACTTCTCAAGGATAAGCGGTAGGAGGCAACAGGATGTCACAGGAGGAGCCCAGCAGGACCTGTGAGCCTGATGGGCTGCATTTGGACAGCGCCTGCCACTTCATCTCTAGGAGCCTCAGGCCTGTTGTCTAATCGCTTGTTTCATTGAATTATTTAGCCTGGTTTGGTTTTTCCATGAGGGTTCACCTGTGCCGGCCACATATGCCTCATCTTACTTAATCCTCACAAGAGTAATTGCTCTCCCTATTTTGCAGATGGGAAAACTGAGGCTCAGGAAGGCCAAATAATCTGGCCGACACCCCCGAGCTAGTAAGGCTAGAGTTGGGATTTAACCCAGGTGTTTTGGTCTTCAGCTCCTATGTTGTACTAGTGTCTCTTATGCCGGAGTACCCCATCTGTGGAGGTGGGTTTGCTGACGCCCGAACCCCGAATCAGCCTGAGAGCTAGCCAGGCATCCCCTGTGGGTGAGAGGTGTCAGCCCCAACTCGGAAGGACACAGGAGAAGCTGGAGCTCACCCTGGGCTCTGGTTAATCTACAGGTATTTAGGCATATTCCATATTTTCTCATTTTTTCTACAATGTAATTGTATTACATTTGTATCAGCAAAAAAGCAACAAGAACAATTGAGAATGAATGCTCAGTTTGACAATTAAATGCATGAGGCCTTTCTAGCCTTGGTGAGACTTGCTTT
This sequence comes from Delphinus delphis, assembly GCF_949987515.2. Taxonomy (NCBI): domain Eukaryota; kingdom Metazoa; phylum Chordata; class Mammalia; order Artiodactyla; family Delphinidae; genus Delphinus; species Delphinus delphis. The sequence continues at coordinate 20,640,299 of NC_082690.1, forward strand.
GCAGAGTAACCAGCAGCACAGAGGAATAAGTGCTAACCGCCAGCCACCACCCCCTCCCCCGCCCCCAACCAGCAACGCTCACATTTGCCATTGAAACTGTACCCATAGTGTAAGTCTCAGCTGAAGCTCTCCCCTCTCCAGGAAGCCTTCCATGAACACTCTGGCTGTGCCCATGCGCACATGCTCTCTGGTGTCTGAGTATCCCTGTATCCCCAATAGATTTCCTGTGTGCTGCCCTCCTCCTCAGTCTGCTTTCTGGGGACCAACATGTAACACCCATGATATTCTTGGGCTGCATCTTTCTTTGGTCACTTGTTGATCTGATGGGTTATGTTAACAGTTACATTTCAAGTGTGGAGGGGTTTTCTTCCCAGTTGGACTCACAGAGCCTTTGATTCAATTCTGCAAACAGCTGTTAAACACTTACTGCCTGCAAATCACAGCATTAGGAGTTGGAAGAGAAAAATAAGAGAGTATGCTTTTTTGTTTATTCCACGAATAAGATGAGGCATGAGCAGGACACGGTGTAATCCTTGAAATGTTTACACCCCAGTGAACAAAACAGACACAAAAATGGGGAATGTTCCAGAATGCAACCATGAGACAATGCCTTGGGAGCCCCGAGGAAGATGGGAGATGGTCCAGCCAGGAGGACTTGGGATTGATTCCAGGGCAGGAGGATTCTGAGCAAGGCTTGCTCTGAAAGATGGGTAGGGATTGGCCAGTAGGGGCAAGAGAAAAGACGTTTTCCAGACACTTTTCTGATTTGTAGAGTGGGGATAAGAATTACAAGCCTTCGAGGTTATTTTGAGGATACTATATCGAAAAGAAAAAAACTTGGCAAAGTATCATCTCCTTTGCAAGCAGATGAAGCTGTCATCACAGGGCAGGGTCAGGATCCTGTTGCAGAAACAGTAGTCTGGTTGGGCATGGAGAATGGGTGGGGTGGGGGAGACAGGGTGCTGAGAGTTCCCATCAGATGCTCCCGGCCCTACCCAGAGAGGGACTAAAGAGGTGGGAGGAGGGGCAGAGAGGAACAGGCAGGATCCTGGGGGAGGGGAGTGTGTCTCCGCGTCTCCAGGCCCCTGACTGTGCCTGGCGCAATGCTTTATGCCCAGCAAGCTCAAGAGATGCTGACTGAGCAAATGAATGGCGCGATCAGCCCCTGCTGCCTGATCAGTACATAAGTGCAGGTCTCCCTCTGTGTGCTCCAAATGGGAAAAGGTACCAGCGAGCTTTGCCCAGTGCAGCATCAGTATGACATAGTGCTTCACTACCGTGGAACTGGAAGACTTGTTGCATGGTGGCATTCCATGTCACCCCACATGGAATTAGGCATTTTGTTTTCTCTAAGGGGCTCCGGAGTGGTGGTGCTGGGCTGGACATCATCTGTACTCCTCTGCTGAGAGCTGGCGGAGCAGATGTGTCAGAGGGATGAGGGTGTAGAGGTGGGCATACCCTTCTCCGGCGTCCCCTCTGACCCATTGCGGCTGGTGGGCCCTCCTCCCTGATTTGGACGTGGTACCATGTTCAAATCGAATGGCATAAGTTGCTGGATTTCAAATCCATTTGGGTAGCAAAGCACCTGGAAGTCGTGGGGCTTTGTGTGGAATGCCTTGAAATACTGATCATTTAGTTCCATTGTGTGAAGGAGGAACACTTTTGTTAGCAGGAAAGCCAACTATATTATATGTGCATTATGTTTCAATCACAACTGAAACACAGGCTGTCAGGCTCATCAATGCCCACTGCCTCTGAGCCCCTCTGCTTTCTTTTCTCAGTGAGCAGGCATCACCAAGCCTCCAAGAGCGCAGTGCAGAAATCCGGAGTTATCCTCGTCTCCTTTGTCTCCCTGCCTGCCCCCTCCCCTCTCCCACCCCACACCTATCCAATGACCAAATTCCATGAAATTGACTTCCAAGTTAGCTAGTGACTCTGAACACGCCTCTCCATGCTCATTCCCATGCCTTCGTTCAGACAATCACCATCTCACCTGAATTACAGTCACAACCTCACTTACCGCTAACATCCCCTCTGCACCGCACAGCCAGCGACCTGGGCAAAGCAGCAATCCAATGGAGTCATTCCTCTGCACCCAGGCTTTCAGGGGCTCCAAGTTTACAAGACCCGTTCTGGCCCAAGAACAGCCCTCCAGTTTAATTTTCCCCAGCTTCATCATCATGCCCTACATTTTTAGCCAAACAGAATTATTTGCTGTTTGGGACCATGTTGTGTTCTCTCTGGCTGGAACATCTCCCCTGCACTCAGTTGCCCGGTTAACTCCTTCTACTTCATCTCCGATGACGCCTCCTTCAGGAAGTGTTTCCCCGCTGAGATGCGACGCCCATTCCTCAGGGCTCTCAGTGCACAAATACAGAACCTCATCATCTCTTCCTTGGGTTCCTGCAGCTGGTCCTGCCACCCCACTGAGTGCCACACTTCCGTTCTCTATGCAGCAGTCAGACTCTTCTCTCTGAAAGGCAAATCTGATCGTGTGGCTCCTGCTGCCCTTAGGGTCAAGTCTAAACTCCTAGAGTGAATTACAAGGCCCTCTGTGGTGGAGGCTGTTGCAGCCTCCAGTTCAGCCCATCCCAAGCCCTCTGTGCTCCAGCTGTCCCAAATCTCCCGCCAGCCCTCCAACATGGCACCTGCTCTCCAGCTCTGAAATTTGCTTACCTGCTTCCTATATGTGGACCTTCCCCTGGCTCCCAACTCTTTACCTGACTGCATCCTGTAGGTGTCAGTTGGGCATCACTTCCTCAGGAAAGCCTTCTCTGAATCCCTAAACTAGGTTGTGTCTCTTCTCCCCATAGATTTAATTGTTTGGTTAATTGGCTATTGTTCCTTTTATTTATTTTTATTTTTTATTTTTTATTTTTTTGTGGTACGCGGGCCTCTCACTGCTGTGGCCTCTCCCGTTGTGGAGCACAGGCTCCGGACGCGCAGGCTCAGCGGCCATGGCTCACGGGCCCAGCCGCTCCACGGCATGTGGGATCTTCCCAGACCGGGGCACAAACCCGTGTCCCCTGCATCAGCAGGCGGACTCTCAAACACTGCGCCACCAGGGAAGCCCCTATTGTTCCTTTTAGAATGTGAGCTGGAGAACTATGCATATTTTGTTCCTGACTATGTTTCTAGCGTTATACAGAACAATGTTCAATAAACATTTATAGAACTAAGAATGAATGAATGCATATTTCTCGTCTTCCCACTAGAAGCTGAACTCCTCACTAACTTGTGTGGGGCATGGGATGCACTTAATTTTTTGTTGAATAAATGGGTGAATGAATGATCAGCTCTTTTCAAGATCATCTATTTTATTATAGTTAAAAAATTGTACTTTCTCATTTGTTTTACCATCTGCAAGAACTTGCTAGCAGAAGAGTGGCAGCAGGCCCCAATGTTTTAAAAAGATTTGGGGATGCAAACCTTAAATCCTGAGGCTGGAGAATTCTCTTTTAACCTCCCATGGTACGTTTTAGCCCCGGAGCCCTCTGTGGGTGGCAGCATGCTTTGGGAGGCCCTCCTGCTTACGCCCTGTGTCCGTTTCTCCTGGCCAGAGCCTGGCTACCCAGTGGCCCCGCTGCTCCCATGGATCCGCTGAACCTGTCCTGGTACGATGACGATCTGGAGAGCCGGAACTGGAGCCGGCCCTTCAACGGGTCCGAAGGGAAAGCCGACAGGCCCCACTACAACTACTACGCCATGCTGCTAACCCTGCTCATTTTCGTCATCGTCTTCGGCAACGTGCTGGTGTGCATGGCCGTGTCCCGCGAGAAGGCGCTGCAGACCACCACCAACTACCTGATCGTCAGCCTCGCTGTGGCCGACCTCCTAGTGGCCACGCTCGTCATGCCCTGGGTGGTCTACCTGGAGGTAGGTCTGGGACCCTGCTGTGCTCGGGCGTCTTCCCCGGGAGAATCCAGGCTCCTCACTGGCTCCCTCCAAGAGTGCGCCTTCTCGGGTGGACTCAGTCTTACAAAATGGGTAGATCGTCTCCTTAACAATCCCGACTACCCGTTGTAAGGCGCTTAGTAAGTGCCAGGCCTCGCGTTAGTCCTTCACATACAGCATCTCCCCACCGAGCCCTCACAGCATCTTCTGGGTGGTGAGCCAGACGGTCAGAGAAGTTAGGTGACTTCTCCAGCCTCGCACAGCGGCTGGAATTCGGGCCCCAGAGTTGGTTCATTAGGTCATGTTGAGAACGGGAGTCATCGACAAGGATCCCTGAGGATGGCGGAGGCTCGTGCTCCCGGGCCTGAAATCTTCACCCTTCTCTCCCCGCTTCGGAATGCGGGCTGTTGCTCCACGCTCTCCTCCCTGCCCTCCCCACTCCTCCGTGTGTCCTAGGCTGTGTCTGGGACCTCCAGCTCAAGGCTGCTGTGAACTGTGCTGTACCCCTTTTCCTGGGGAAGGACCACATGGTGACGCATTGCTCGGCCGGGAACAGAGCCCAGCCCTGAGCCCGGAATAGTGAGTAGGCAGCCCCTGCTGTGGGCCAGGCGCTGCCGGGCATTCCACGGACACATACTCAGCAAATACTCGTGCTGATTCTGACTCGATATCATTCTTCTCACTTTAAGGAAGAGGAAACAGAAGCTTTGAGAAGTTGCCTGTCTTTACCTGGATCACACAGCAAAGGGGGAAATCACTGAGAAGTCCTGAAGTGGGGACCCACCTCCAGGAGGACACTTTCCAGAGTTGGCAGGCAGATGAGGGAGGGCCTGGGGGATCTGGGTGGGCACAGGCTGGATCCCGCCACTTTCTCTGCCCTGGGTTCTGGGGGTGGAGTCTGGATTCAAGGGAAGTTGACCAGGCATTCAGGAAAAAGCCAACGCCAAGGTGGCTAAGATCTCTGAGCTGTTACCTCCCCGCCCCGGACGAGAGGGGAATTTACCTGTGCCGTAGAGACAAGCCCCTGCCTGGGAGGGAAGGCTTCTACCTTTCAAAGAAAACATGAAACCTTTGTAGGTTTGAGCAGAGGAGACATCTAGCAGAAGAAGCGGAGGTGGGGAGGAGAGGCTGCTCTTACGGTCTCCACGTCCCCAGGGGCTCCTGTTGTCACTACCACATGGGCCCACATGGAGCTCTGGGCCATCACTCCCTTGGTTTCCTTTAGCACGGCTCAGACAGGCTGGAACTTTCAAAATGACCGGAATCTTAAGAGACAACCAACAAGAAACAGACAATAGATACAACACAATCTAAAAGCATACAGGCGCCACCAGCCAGCCGTCCAATTATTCCATGACTGCACGTTTGTGGAGACCCCTAGACTCTGTCCATCCCACATCCTGTCTGAGGGCCTCTCCCTGAGGAACGCTTTCTTGATTCTTACACTTGTTCCCCGCCTGCTCCCCTGAAAAGGAGGTTCCCAGGCCGCAGACCATCAGGTAAAAAATGATGGGTATCTGGCCAAGCAAATAACCTCTCTGCGCCTGGTTTCCTCATCTAGAAATGAAGATAATCACAGTGCTTATGTCATAGCATTGTTTGAGAATCACATGCGTTAATATATGAGAAGTGCTTAGAATGGCGGCAGGTATATAGTAAGCACCATGTAAAAGTAGTCATGACAACGGTGATGAAGATGAAGATGCTGATAGGTAGCCACACCTCTGCACATTGAAGGACCCTCCCCATGCCCAGGCAAAGAGGTGTCCTCTTCCAGAGGGAGGATTGCTCTGCCCAGGACTCTGGGTGTGGGATCTGGGGCTTCCAGACCCACCACCCCTACCCAGAGCCTCCAAGGGAGAGCCACATCTGTGCTTTAGGGCTCCTAGGAATCTATAGGTTCTCGACACACATATTTTAAACATACCTGTTCACATTATTTTAAAGGTGAAGCTCAGTGTTTCAGGGGAGGGTGAAGAATGGCATCTCAGAGGGCAGTGCTCAAACTCTCCCATCAAACAAGAGCTGGACAGTGGGCCCTGCGACATTGTCTCGGGTACTTATTGTCCCTAGAGAATGTCTCAAGTGGAGTCTCACCCTATCCCAACATCCTGTTAAAGTATCCTCCCAACCATATACTGTACCCTCTCCAGAGACAATCTCGTTGTCCAGAATTTCCCATCCTGTTCCATTCCCAGCGATTCCAAATGCCTCTGATAGCCTGCCATGTCGGCATCTGCTGCTCAGTGTACGGGAAGCACGCTGGGTTTGGAATGAGAGAACCGGGTTCGATTCCTGACCACTTTCCACCTGGAGACACTGAGAGAAGAGAGCCAGGGCCTGCTTGTCTGCATAGGCCATTTTGGCCTCACAAGCCCTTGAGAGGAGGCTTTGCCTCGTGAATTTTCCAGAAAAGCAGATGCGATTGAGAAAATGGGCAGACTCAGATCCCCGTTCTTGACTCGCTCAGTCAACAGGTGTGAGCATGTCTGCATCCTGCCCCATTCCTGGGGCTGGGCTCCAAGGCCATCGCAGGGCCATTATAGTGCAGCCCGATGGAGATGACGAGGGAGCAGCCTCCACAGGAGATGTGGGAGCACAACGGGGCGGGGAGCATAGGACCAGGCCTGGAGGCGTTGGGGAAGGCTCGCAGGCAGAGGTGATGCTTTCAGAAGAATTAGCCAGGAGAGGAGCAAAGGCACTTGCACTGTAGGCAGAGGAAAAAGTGTGCAAAGCCCCAGAGTGGGGTGTAGGGGCAGGGGTGTAGCTGCTGGAGGTTTCGAGGGGCGGTGGCCTCCGAGGTTTGCCGTCACATTCCATAGAAATGAGTGTAAAGTGTTTGGAACCGTGCCTGACACATGTGTATAAGTTATTGTTAGGATTTAGCCGAGGCAGCTTGAGGCCCATCCCACCGGTCTCATTCTGTGCAAGAATATTGAAGAATGTCCAAAGGTGTGGAGGAAACAGCCCTGAAGTGGGACTAGTATAGCTGGGGGACGGTACTCCCTTTGTTACTAAATGATCAGGTGATCTTGGGCAAGTCCTTTTCCTCCCTGACCCCGTTAGTCTACCCTTGCCGTTACAATCTCTCCTTTCCCACTTTGTGTGTATCTAGTACTTTTTACATAATCATCTCCTCTTTTGACAAGCTAGATTGTCCCCTCCAAGGCAGCTCAGGAGAGAGCATAGGATGTGCTGCCCAAAGAGCTTGCTTCAAATTCCAGCCCTGCTGCGTACTAGCTGGATGTACTCCTGGGCTGCATTCCCTCATCCAAGAATGGGCACAAGCAATCCCCTCTTGTCCAAGCTTTAAGCACAATAAATGAGGTAAAGTATGTGCCCACGGGAGACGCTCTGTAAACAGTGGCTATCAACACACTTTCTTGAGCCTTTGATCCAGAAGCCCCTAACTGCGTTCTAGAGCAGCTGCTCCTGGAACCTCGGAGGAAGCCCCGCCTTCTTCTGTCCTCCAGGAAGCCTTTGGCGGGCAGGGATTGAGAGCTCCCTGAAGGCTGTGTCAGGATTGTTCACCACTGTGCCCCAGAGTCTAGGACAGAGCCAGACGCATAGTAAGTTGTCCAATAAGTGTCTGTAGAAGAGAAGGCAGGGAGGACGGAAGGAAGCAGGGAGGAGGGAGAAGACAGCCCTGATATCTCAGACCTAGATCCCCAGGGGAATGACAGCAGTTTGGAAATACTAGTCCTAGGAGGGCGCCAAGGTGGAGCACAGACCATGTGGGCCTGGGACCCTCTCAGTAGTGTCTTAAAGGTAGACTCTGTTGATGCCAGGGAAGCCCCTTCTATCCCTGTCCACCTGTGCCCGCCTCCCTGGCCCCCGGATATCCAGCTCACCTGGCCAGCGTGGCGACATGAGAGGTCTCCTGTCTTCTGGGAAAAGCTGCAGTTTCCTCCAAGCAGTTCCTATCACTGTGCTTAAATGCCAGCAATTGGTGTTATGCCTGAGAGCAGCTAAGAGGCCAGTGCTGAGAGTAAGCATTATAATTAGCCCTGCTGCCCTGCTGTGCCCCACAGAGTGGGTCCTGCTCTGCTCCCATCACTGGGAGGGGCTTTCCTGCTCTCCTTTTCTCCGATAGGTAGTAGTGCAAGTCGTATCTCCCTGTCCTGACTCTGTCCTCAGGGATGGGGCCTGCTCCAACCTTCCACGGCCGCCAGGGCCAGCCTGCTGTGTGTGCCTGTGTGTGTAAATGGGAGATGTCGGGGTGTGGGTGTGCATGGGGGGTAGGAATGTGTCTGTCGGGGGGGAAGAGGGGTGCAAAACCCTCTTGCCGAGAGCTGGGCTCCTCATTTTACACTGAAGCAGGGATGTGTCATTACACACCTTCCCCAGCCCGTCCTGCTCTTCTGAAAGCTCTAGTCCAGGCTTGCCTTCTTTTACTCTCTAAGTGTAACAAGGAGCAGAAACGTCTTCACTGCTTCATAGTCACTGTCTTCACCACTGTTCTTAACAGACACTTACTGGGTCCCAGCTCTGTGCCATACACCAAGGAGCAGCCTGGCTCCCCTAGAAACCTGGGCCAGGGCAGGGCAGGAGCTGAGCTGAAAGGCCTTAGGCGAGTCACTGCACTTTTCTGAGGCTCGGTTTCCTCACTGGTAACATGAGGACCACAGGGTGTTCACACAAACGTTTCACAGGTGAGGGTTCAAAGCTGAGGCACTTGAGTAAGTTGGTCATCTTTCTTCTAGCAAAGTTCTTGGCACAAAGTGGCCTTATGTGTCTAGGAGAAGGGGCCGGGGCAAGGGCCTCAGACACCTGTGGGTACAGCTCCCCATGGCTGCCCCTCTAGAGCCTCCCTCGGCCAGAGCCCCACGAGACCCCCACTGAGCCCATGGCCCGGTCTGCCCCGGGACACCGAGCTACAGTGCCTGAGCCCATCTCCTCTCCTGTCCGCCCATTATGTTGCTTTGTCCTAGGTGGTGGGCGAGTGGAAATTCAGCAGGATCCACTGTGATATCTTTGTCACTCTGGACGTCATGATGTGCACGGCAAGCATCCTGAACCTGTGTGCCATCAGCATCGACAGGTGAGCCCAGCCAGGATGGGGGAGGGGACCTAGACCCTTCACCTCTTGGGCTGCCCCACCTTTTCTGCAGGGTCAGGCCCTGTCCATGATGCTATACGGCTGGCTGTGTGCCTGTGAGTCCGCGTGTCTGTGTGTGCATGTGTGCATATACGCGTGCACGCGTGAGTGTGTGCACGTGTGTGGGAGAGGACAGGCCCCCTAAAGGGAGACTGTCTATGGGCAGTGATGCTACAAAGAATACCCAGACAGGGACAGGCACAGAGGAGAAAGCCCCTGACCTGACTGAAGCCCTAGCCCTATCACTTCTTACTTGCGTGACCTCGGGCAGATTGCAGATGTTTTCAGAGCCCTAGTTTCACTGTCTACAAACCAGGCATGATGGTACCTGCCCACGTGCAGGTCTCGTATCTGGTTGTGCATTTTGCGTCCAGCACAGGGCACAAGGCCAAGGGAGCCCAGGTTCTGCCCACCTGGCTAAGCTCTATCCCCAGAGCCTTTTACTAATTTGCACACATGGGCCACATGGGCTCCCAGAGGCCCTGGCTCTACGCCCTCTGCTGGATTCTTGGAAGATGAATGGAACTAATGTCTCAGAAGTGCTGGGTAGGGCGATGTGTGGCATCACAAACAATTACCATTGTTATTATTTTTTGCTGAATGAGACCTAACCCTTGCTCTGAGGGTCCTGGCTACCAATCCATCATCAAACACTTCTACCCGCCACGGGCCCAGCACAGGTGCGGGGGGTACAGTTTCAAAGGTGCAAAGACCCAGGCCGTGGCCCCTCGAAAAGCCTAAAATCCAAGCAGGGAGACTGGAGTGGCAGATACGGTCCAGGATGGAATGGTAGCCGGTCAGTCAGCAAACACTTGATTGGCAGCCACCAACTGTCCTTGCTGTCTGAGTTGGGGGCAGGAGAGCGTTGATTTAGAGTAAACAGGAGGTGGACCAACTTTCCATCCTCCCAAAGTGGGGTCTCTGTTGTGCCAATGTTGTGGAGTGAGTGGTCCCTGGGCCTGCACCCCACACTCAAGGTTCCCGCCCTGCGCCCTCTCAGGTACACAGCCGTGGCCATGCCCATGCTCTACAACACGCGCTACAGCTCCAAGCGCCGAGTCACCGTCATGATCACCATCGTCTGGGTCCTGTCCTTCACCATCTCCTGCCCGCTGCTCTTCGGACTCAACAACACAGGTGAATCCTGCCTCTGGTTGCCTGGGGCTCAGCTGGCCCCAGCCCTGGCCCTGTACAGGACCCTGAGGGAGCTAAACCCTGGTGCGGACATGGGTGGTGACCCATCAGGAGCCTGTCCGCCACCTCGGACTGAGGCCAGGCTGAGTCTCCTGGGCCAAGCCCGACTCCGAGTTGTACCTGGTAAGGTCAGAGAGGAACAATGGCCTGGAGCACAAGGGAGCTGGGTGAGGAGTGGGGATAATGCTTCAGAAGGACGCCTGGCCATTTTCAACTTTGAACTGAAGCAGACCAGACAGCCTTGCAAAATGCACGTGTGTGCCTGTCTGTGGGTGTGCACACAGGGTAGGAGGCTGCCGGGTCTCCATCACCCCTGATAATAGTGTTTGTATAATGAAGCTGCAGCCTCCGGGCCGGCCAATCCCAGGCCAGGCCTGAGCCACCTGGAGCAGGAAAGGTAGAAACAAGTAGGAGGCTAGCTCACTGTGACTGTGTCCTGTGCAAGGCAGTCAGGAGCGCCTCCGACAGAAGAGGCACAGCGACCGTCAGGGAGATAGATGACACCGGTGTGCCTCCAGAGACCATCACCGGACAGGACACAAGGAAGCCTTGAAAGCATGCGGTTCAAGATCTAAGTGTCATGGGAATTCCAAGAAGCAGGAATAGGGCTAAACATGCTTGGATTAATCTGGAAAGGCCCTGGGAGAGAGGATAGACATCTGCTAGATCTGGAAGGGAACTTGGAAAGACATTGGAACACAGGTGAGTTCAGCAAAGAGGACCAAGTCATCTTGTCCCTAAAATTAAAAGGTGTCAGACCTCCCGCCAATACACAGGAAAGGCTACAATAATAGGTTACTCTGCTTCTATCATTTTCTTCCGTCATTTTGTCCCCAAAACCGTGGCGCCACTCGTGTGCTCATGGATGACAAAACTAATGATGAAGTAATGAGGGGATATTAATGGAAACGCTTGGAAACAGTCATCACAGCTTGGCTTTCTGCTCATGGTTGTTTTTAATACTCTGATTTATGCTGCACATTCACTTACATCTAACGTTTCCAGGCCGCCTTAGGCGTCTAGTCATATTCCCGGTAACTGGGAAGGCGCTGTGGCCCGGGGGGCCTGCTGACACACCCACCTGGGGCTCTCCTCCCCCCAGACCAGAACGAATGCATCATCGCCAACCCCGCCTTCGTGGTCTACTCCTCCATCGTCTCCTTCTACGTGCCCTTCCTCGTCACCCTGCTGGTCTACATCAAGATCTACATCGTCCTCCGCAGGCGGCGCAAGCGGGTCAACACTAAGCGCAGCAGCCGGGCTTTCAGGGCCAACCTGAAGGCCCCGCTCAAGGTCCCGAGATCCCCTCCCCCGATGTCCCTGCCTAACCGTGACCCTGGGGTGCATGGGGTCCAGGCTGGAGGAGCTCCGAGGAGCCGGGCGCGGGCAGATTTCGAAGGCTGGGACTTCAGTGGGCGACTTGAATCTCCAGGGGTCGGAGGTGGGGAGCGGGCAGAGACCACCCGGGAGGAGAGGACTCTGCATGGAGACCACTGTCTGAACCCAGCAGCTCCTGGAACTCCACGGCTTTGCTGTCCTCCCTTTCTCCTGTCCTCACTCTGGCCCTTCTGTCTCCCTTTCTGCCCCTCTGAGGCCTCCATCCCATCTCCTTTATCTCCCATGCTCTGTCCTCTTCTGTTCAAACCTCCTTCTACCTCACCTGCTCCCGCCTACTTCCCTCCTCTGCCTCCCTTTCTTTTCCATACTTGTGTCTTGTGACTTCCCTCCGCTCAGCCCTCCCTGAGGAAGATGGTATGTGGGCACAGAAGGAACAAGTGCTTTGGGCTTAGACACATCAGGTTCAAATCCTGGCACCGCCACTTTTTTGCTGAGTGACCTTGGGCAAGTTGCTTAACTTCTCTGAGCCTGTTTCCTCATCTGTTAAACGTGAATCAAAATACAGATCTCACAGGGTGGTCTTGAGGATTCGGTGTGAGAGGGATTGAGCATGCCTACTAGGGTGCCAGACCCTTAGCAGGTGCCACATAAAAGTCAGGGCCCTGCTGTCCCTCACTCTGCCCACCTCTTCCCATCACAGTACCGAGCCCACCCTTGCCTCGATTGCCTCCTCAGGCCCCCAGCCCCCTAATCTCTGCCCTCCTCTGAGCTCCTGTGCCCAGTCTGACTATCCGGCATTGAGATTCTGTCCCCAGCCCCCTCCCCGTCATGACCCATGTGCTGGCTCACTCCACAGGGCAACTGCACTCACCCTGAGGACATGAAGCTCTGCACCGTTATCATGAAGTCTAATGGGAGTTTCCCTGTGAACAGGCGGAGAGTGGTAAGTGTCCAGGTCAGGGACCTGGAGCTTGGTCTCTGCCTCTAGGGAAATGCACCTGCCATGATTCTCGAAGACCTCACCAGCTGCTCAAAGGGTTAAGCACCTCTCAGGATCCCCCACTTTGTTTCAGCTGAGGCCAGGCTTATCACACACACTCGTAAGCAGGCAAGGAGCAAGACAGCTCAATTCTGCAAGGCACAGAGAGGGACCCCTAGCACAAGGAAATGGTTGGGAGAAAGGACTTGGCCGTATAACAATAACAATAATAATAATGGCTATGACCATTAACTGAGCACCTAGTATCTCATCAAATCCTCACGGCGACCCTGAGAGGTTAAGTCTTCTTGATCTTATGGATCTTCATTTTATAGAAGAGAAAGAGAAGCTCAGAGAGGTTAGGTAACTCACCCAGGCCAAACAGTGAGTGAGAGAGTGAGTAGTTGAGTCCAGACCTAAGTGACTCTCTGAAACCCATGCCCGTGTTCTTTCCACTTGCATACGCTGCCTTACAGACAGGCAGGTTCTGGGGCTGGAGGCTGGGTGCTGGGGGAGGAGGGAGCAGAGCGGGCATGGGGCTCACAGTAAAGTGCAGCCTGTAAGTAGAGCCCAGAGATGCAGAATCCCAGCAGACCCCAGGGTCTGCTCAGTGATAGGAGCACCAGGGTCCAAGCAGCAGATGTCCCATCCCCTGGGGGTGAGAAGAGGATGGACCAGGGAACCCACAGAGAACTGCACACCAAGTCCAGGTCAGGTGTTCTCAGGAAGCAGGGCCCCTGCTCTTCACTTGAACATTCACTGTTCACCTGCAAGGGCAGGGCTCCAAGCAACCGTTTGAGATACAGGGGCCGAGACAGGCACTCAGGATCGGGGCACCTGGGCACGCAGTGAGGCTGCGTTTCAGAAGCTCAGGCTGAGACCCTAAGTCCTGGAATAAGGGAGCATGAGGAAGGACCTGAGGCCAGGGCCCTCAAGATCAGCCCAGCGAGGAAGATGTGGGGACCCAGGGGTCCACCCTTCGGCCCCTGCATCAGTCTACCAGGAGAAATGGAGCTCACCTGTGAGTGCTGGTACAGGGGCCTCCGGTCAGCCTGACAGCCCCTGTTTCGGCCTGGCAGGAAGAACAGGGTTGCCCTGATGCAGTTAGAACATGAGGTCCTGGAGGCTGGCGCTTGGCCCTTAGCTGGCACTCAGTGAGTGTTGCTCAGTTCCTAACAGAGAAGCGCCAGGTACAAAGCCCCCATAGAATGGTGGTGGGGTCGCTGAGGCCGCCTGGGGATTGCTCTGAGAAGGGAGCCAGGGAGACCTGGCAGGTGGGGACTGCCTTGGGCCCTGGGTCCTGCCCCCAGACAGTCCCTGCCTCCCAAAATGATCATCCCCCTTGCCTCGCTGGCAGAGTGACCCTGTGGTGCTCGTAGGAGTCTCCGCAGGGGGATAATGAAGGTCCGGGTGGGGCTGGGTGAGGCCAGGTGAGGCCAGAGGGGCCGGGTGAGGCTGGGTGGCAATGGCTGAGAACTTGCCTGGCTCTACCCAGAGCTCTCTGCCTCTGCGCAGGAGGCTGCCCGCCGAGCCCAGGAACTGGAAATGGAGATGCTCTCCAGCACCAGCCCGCCCGAGAGGACCCGGTACAGCCCCATCGCGCCCAGCCACCACCAGCTGACCCTCCCCAACGCATCCCACCACGGCCTCCACAGCACACCTGACAGTCCTGCCAAACCAGAGAAGAACGGACATGCCAAAGACCACACCAGGATTGCCAAGTTCTTTGAGATCCAGACCATGCCCAACGGCAAAACCCGGACCTCTCTCAAGACCATAAGCCGCAGGAAGCTCTCCCAGCAGAAGGAGAAGAAGGCCACCCAGATGCTCGCCATAGTTCTCGGTGAGTCGGCCCTGGCTGCGGGACACAGCCCGCCTCTGCCCAGCCCTGGCTGAGCAATGGACCCGTCACTCTAGGTCCCATTACTTACCATCCCCCCCAATCATGGCTGCTAGGTCACAGGACTGGCACTTTTCAGGCACGGGTCAAGCCCACGGACACATCTGACTAGGTAGATTCTATAATTATGCTCATTTTAAAGATGTGGAAACTGAGGTTCAGAGAGCTTTTGTAACTTGATCAAAGAGGACACATGATTTAAACTCAGGCAGTCCCACTTCAGAATCTGAACTTGACCAGTTTACCATAATGACCCCCAGAACCTTGTGACCCTGGGTCATTTCTCTCTCTCATCTCCTCATCAGTAGAGAGTAGGTTACTTTTCAGGGTTGTCGTGGTCATCAGATGATACACGGTGGTGAAAGCATTTTACAAACTACAAAGCCGTACACACAAGCGTTGTTAATATTGCTTTTGTTGAGGAATCAGGAAACTCACTTGCCTCAAGCAAGACCCGGTGGGACCAAAGCTGTGAACGATAAACAGGGCTGTGAGGGGGCCCCCGATCTAAATGAGAGTGAGTGAGACAAGGCTTTAGAATAAATTCTCGGTCAAGAATCCAGGGCTGGACTGATATGGGTGACGGGGACAGGATGGAGGGACTGATGTGTCTCTGCCTTCCAGGCAGCACCCAGGGCAGTTGTGACACCCACCCACACCCACCATCCCTTTGGCCTCCCAACAGTCCTATGACATGAGAAGGACAGGTGTCACTATTCTGGTTTTACAAATGAGAGCTCGTGGTCATAGCGGGTTAGGGGACCAACCCGTGATCACGCGGCTGGGAGAGGCAGAGCGGACTCTGGCCAGGGCCTCTGCTCCAGTCCTGGGGGTCTCTGCTTTGTGGCCCTGCCCTTCCCAGGCACTGCTCCAGCCCCGGGGAATTCCCGTGTGCCCGTGTGGCATTCTGTGCAGACGGTGCCTCCCCACGGAGCGTCCCACCGAACAGGAGGTCCTGAGTTAGGCAGGCAGAGAGGTGGGCAGGAGGTCGGACTCGTGACAGCCTTGTGTCACCAGGCGGGGATTAGCAAGGGGTGTCCACCAAGGGCTGGGGAAGCTGGGGGAAAGCGTAGCAAGCGCCTGGCCACTTGGGGACCTTGATAGACTGGAGTTCAGATCTCAGCTTTGCCACCAAGAGTGGAGTGGCCTTGCGCACATCACAGAGCTGTCCCGAGCCTCGGTTTCCCGCCTTCCTCGTGGGGATGCCAAGAGGACTAAGTGTCTGTGCACCCAGCTCTCCCTCTGGCCCCAACCGCGCGTTCCCCACGGCAGCGAACAGACTCTCCACTCGCAGCTTCTGCGGAAGGTCGTCTCAAATACGACGAGGAAGTAGAGTAGATACAGCCATTTCTACCAGCTGACCCGTGTCAGGATGTTAAGCATTCAGATTTGTTTTCAAGCCCTTTATCCTCCCTTATTAGTGGGTATCGTTATATACACTGCACAGGCAGGAAAACAAGGCCGAGGGAGGTGAGATGACTGCAAACTGGGGCCAGAGGCAGGTCCAGCATCCAAGTCCGCGGCTCCCCCTGCGGTGCTCTTGCAGCCTTGGTGCCCGGGCGGGGCCTGAAGCACGCGATCCGGGTCCTCCCCCTCTGCCCCACCCGGCGCAGCCTCCCCACCCAGGCCCTCCCCGGCCCCAGGCACCCCTGACTGCCCCCCTCTCCCCCAGGCGTGTTCATCATCTGCTGGCTGCCCTTCTTCATCACCCACATCCTGAACATACACTGTGACTGCAACATCCCACCCGTCCTGTACAGCGCCTTCACGTGGCTGGGCTACGTCAACAGCGCCGTGAACCCCATCATCTACACCACCTTCAACATTGAGTTCCGCAAGGCCTTCCTGAAGATCCTACACTGCTGACCCAGCTGCCCACCTGCACAGCAGCCTGCTTCCCAACTCCCTGCCCAGCGGCCCTGCCTCGGGCCCTGGGAGCCGTGGGCAGGGTGACACAGGGCAGACTCGGCCTTCTCCTCGCCCACAGGCCCTGCGGCGTTAGCTTGGCTCCACGGCCCTCACTGACCGCACACCCTCGCTCTACCAGGGCAGTGCTAGAGAGCCAGGCACGGTGCCAGCCCTCGGGCCGGACCCCTGGCTCAGAGGCAGCTCACGGAGCCCCCTCCCACTTCCAGACCCTCTCTCCTTGGCACCAAAGACACAGCCGCCTTCTCTGACCTTTCTCTGGGGCTCTGGGGTTGCTGGGCCAGTGTCAAAGCTCAGAGGCCATGCTGGCCTGGTCTTCACAGGCCTGTGCTGGAGCGGGCAGTGGGGAGCGATGGACAGTTCACACCCCCCAAGGCCTACACCAGGGAAGCCAGAGCTCTTGCCAAGGCCCCAGGCAACTTCAGGCCCGGGAGACCCATGTACATACCAGGTCTGGATGGACCCCAGAGAAGCCCAAGCCCAAAACTTCACCCCTTCTCCCCCACCAAACCTGGCAGGAGCTGCTACTTCCATCCACAGCAGTGGGTCCCGACCCCACCCAGCTCCCCGTGAGGTTTCCATACTCCAAGAGCCCAGGAGGGTCTGCGGGGAGAGGACCACCGCTATCCCAAGCCCATTCTGCTGCCCCCCTGACGGACGTGGGTGCCTCTCTGTAGCACATGTCGGGCCAACCTGGGAGAGCTGGCAGGGAAGGCGGGCACATGACATGTTTGGGGCTTGGTTGGGGGTGTCTGAGGTCCTATGGGAGACTGCTCCTGACACCCTCTGCCGCAAACCACGTCCTTCTCTCTTCCTTCCGCCTCTCCACTCTCCAGTCCTC
Organism: Delphinus delphis; assembly: GCF_949987515.2. Taxonomy (NCBI): domain Eukaryota; kingdom Metazoa; phylum Chordata; class Mammalia; order Artiodactyla; family Delphinidae; genus Delphinus; species Delphinus delphis. The sequence continues at coordinate 20,657,469 of NC_082690.1, forward strand.
TTGTCCCCCTTTCTTTCCACTGCCTCCGCCTTAGAGGAGCTCATGGCTAAGCGGCTGCTGAATACCGTTCGGCCTGCCCTGGCCCTGCCAGAGGGAGGAGGGGAAGCTGCAGCTTGGGGGAGCCCCCAGGCCCCAAACTCTGTAACATCACTACACATGCTCCAAACTAATAAAACTTTGACAAGAGTCACATGCAGGGCCCCTCAAGCGGAGGGTGCAGTGTCACCTCCAGTCTCTGCACCCGGTGTGGCCAAAGCTCCGTGTCTGTGCTGGGGGTCAGAGTTGGAGAGCCTTTCTGCAGACCCTCCAGAGAAGGTGGCCCTGGCCCCCATCAGCGGGTACAGGACTTTGGGGGAAAGGAGGAGAGGAGCTGCTGCAGGAGGGCCAAGGAGAAGACGTGTGTGCCTGTGTGTTTCTCCCCTCATCCAGTCCTCTCCTCCTGAGGGACGTGAGCGCTCTCAGAGCTGCAGTTGGGTGGTCCTGATCTTCAACCACCAGCCAAGATGGAAGGGGAGAACGTTTCCAGTAGCCCACGGGTCCCCTAATTGCCAGAGCAGCAGGGTCCTACCAGAGGCAAGCCAGGCTATCCCCACTTCCCTCTGCTCCTCTCCAGGTCCTGGCACCTCTGCAGGCCCAGTCCTTAGCCCTGCTCGTCCACCAGGGCAGAGAAGGCTCTGTGGGAAAGGTGGCCTTCGAGGTGCGGCTGTGCCCACGTCTGTGTCTGCCCCTTCCCCTGTCTCGCATCAGGACCCCTTCCTCCGGGGCAGGCGGGGAGGCCCTGAGTAACGTGGCCTGGTGTCCTCCTGCCTCTTGGCCTCCAGACCAGTCGCAGCTCCAAGCCTTCTGGGGCCATGACTTGGCACTGACCCAACAACAGAAATCTGGCTTTTTAAAAATGAAATGTAAATCAACCCAGTGAAGGAGGAATATTCTTACCACCTTGAGAATAACAGCGGTGATAACAAACAAGGTGCTGGCACCCACGGGCTCAGGCTCCGGGGAGCTGTCAGGGCATAATTTGCATGCTAAATACAATATTTTTAGCACCAAAGTTTGGAGCACTTAACTTGCCCTGAACACTTAATTATGGACTTTGATCTTCTCCCTGAACCTGAATGTAGCACGAAGCCCTGGGAGAGGCTCCTGTCCCCAGAATACCCGATTCCAGAAGGTGGGCAAAACAGGCTCCTGGTCTAGCTGGAACGGGGGGTCAGTAACCCAGTGACCCCCTCCTGCGGAAGGCACCAGACCCCCAAGGGGGCTAGAACCCCCCCCCGAGACCTGTCAGCTCTGTTACCCACCCCATAGCCAAGGCGCGCGTGTGCACGCGTGCACACACACACAGATACACGCACACACCCACGCACACACATGCACACACACACTCAGTCTATGAATGATCTTGACCTGGATGGGAGCTTAAAAGCTCATCATTAGAAATCTCAGGAGGTCACATAGGTTTATTAGCTGTGGGAATTGTAAGAGATGACGAAAGGATGGAGAGAGAAGAAGAGAAGGGAGGGAGGGAGGGAGGGAGAAAGGAAGGAAGGAGGGAGGGAGGGAGGGAAGGAGGGAGGGAAGGAAGGAAGGAGGGAAGGAAGGAAGGAAGGAAGGAGGGAGGGAGGGAGGGAGGGAGGAGGGAAGGCAGCCTGAAAGCAGTTTGGGAAGAGCACTGACAGGGAGCAGAGGGGAAGAGGGCAGGCAGGGGCGGGAGGCGGGGCAGGGAAAGTTGCCCACAGCTGTCATGAAGCTTCAAGTCTTTCTTCCAGACAGCAGATTGACAGCTGGAGTGGGCAGGGGGAGGGCTGGGCTCCCCCCTCTCCCCACTCGGTGCTTCAGGGGCAGAGGGATGGTGCGCGACCCAGGAACGCCAAGTGGAAGGGGGCGGCCCAGGCTCTGGCTGTCTCGCAAGAGGCCCTGACAGCGAGGGCAGTAGCAAGCCAGCGGCTGGGCAGGCTGCAGCTCCGATTTTTCTCTCCTCACCGCCTGTCCCTGTGCTTCTGCCTCTGTGCTCGTCTTTGTCTGTAGAATGCCTTTTAATCAAAGGATCACTGATCTGCCTTTACAGAAGGGGGAGTCTGCACCCCCCAGCCCCCTCTCCCAGAGCACAGCAAGGAAGCCCCACTTCAGGTGTGAGCCTTCCCGGTCAGGCACAGTGGAGCACTTTGCATTCTCCTCTCAGGTGTCCGTTTGTGACTGCAGGTCTTCAAGCTTCAGGCCCTTATTCGTCCCCTAGTGGGCTCTGGAGAAGTCCCAGGTGGCGACGGGCGGGGGAGGTGTCCTGGGAATGGAGACGGCAGCAGCGCAGGATAAACTGCATCGCCTCACCATGCATCTCACTCGGTGAATGTTTATTGAGTAACTGTTTATTGTGCTCCAGACCCTGAGCGAGGTGCCGGGAATGAACAGTGGAAAAGGGGGTCAACATCCCTGCCTTCGCAGGTTCACAATCCAGTGGACGCCGGGCGTTACCCACAATCACACGATAGTGGTAAAGCTCCTGGCGGAGCCCCGGCTGGGTGTGGCGACCACTGCCACAGCACACGCTGCCCCGCCCCAGGGCGCTCTTAACCTAGATGATGAGGCTGAGTGGGAGACAGCAGCCCCGGCATGCCTTGGCCCGGAACAAGTAGGTAGGGACCTGGTGAGGGCAAGAAGTGTGACGGTAGAGGACTTCCTCAATGGTGGGGCAGGAGGACCCCAGAGAAGCAAGCGCATAGCCTGCTGCCTGGTGGGCTCAGAACAGGGCAGTCAGTTGCCTGCACACAGGGACTTTGAGGACTGGCACACCTTGGGGGCCTTTCTAGTGTGCTCACCTATCTGGGGATCTCTTCCCACACCACCCCTGTCCTGGGGATGTGTGGCCAGTGGCCCTGTGCCCCACTGCCTCTCTGCCCTCCCTGGTCCCAGGACCCAGGCTGTGTCCGTAACGTTGGCAACCATCTATGCTGCGTGGGCCTCGCCCCAAGTGCTGTCCTGTCCTCATAACCCCTGGGGGAGGAGAAGCGTTTCATACAGGGAAGGTGGTTGCCCAGGTCTTTCAACTCTGCATCTTTTATTATTCATCCTGCCCTTTCCCTGACCAGCCCCAGGTGAAGTTGCGAGAGGCTACTGTAGTCAGAAAAAAAATTTTTTAAAGGAGAGAGAAAAAGAAAAACCATTTGGGACCAGACTTTTAGGATGCGGCCCTTGGAGTGACTATGAACAGCCTGATGGCCACTGGGGCTGCAAGAGTAAATGAGTAGGTGCTGGGGTGGGGGGGGCGCAGGTTAGGGGAAGCAGCTTTCAGTAGTGGGCGTCTCAGAAGTGGGAGGCCAGACTCTGTGCATCCATGCACCCGAAGTTCCTCTCCCGCCAACCAGGTGCCCCTGGCTCTGCTTCTGGGGGATCCAGGGAAGCAGGAAGCTGGCAGGAAGAGGGCAGACCATCTTTGCAGAGGGAGATCTACTCTGGCTTTGTGGGGTGATCGGGGGCGGGGAGAAGGAGGTACCTGGTAGGAGCAGCTTCCCATTCCCTCTCCCATCCCACCTTTGCTACTTGGCAAATAAAGCAGGGTGAGAGCTGCTGGGCAGAACCCCTGGCGTGGAGGGCATCTGGAAAGGTCTTTTACGTGGTTGGAGCCATGCAGCTCCGAGTCTGCAGGAAATGCTGTGTGACCACCACACTTGCCTGCGCTTTCTCCAGTCTTCACCCCGGCTCTGTCCTGAAACCTGGAGATGTGTGTGTGAGGCTGGAGAAAGGGAGGCAGCCTCCCCAGAACCTCAGGGGCAGTGGGAGTCAGATGTCTCCGATGAAGCAGGGCGGGGGACAGAGGTGGTGCCACCTGGGACATGGGAGAGGCAGGGGGTTTTGTAGGAGCACAGCTACAGCATGCACACCTTCTGGGTTTTCCTGACCAGGCCCCACTCCAAACACTGTCCTGTTGGCCCCATGAGAAGAGTCCGGCTCTGTGCTGCATCCGGGGCAGGGAAAAGATGGAGTGGGCAAGAGAGGGAGGAAATTGCCTGGAGGAGACATGTTCTGTGGTCTAGTTCTCCCCGCAGCAGGGACCTGACCCGGCTCTTCTCAGCCTCACGTACAAACCTCTTCTCCCCACCCTACACCCTACCCACTGTGCAGTTGCTGTCTTCATCCATTTGTCCTCTCTGTGCAGGCTGAGCCCTCTCGCTGCCTCTGCCCATCGGAACATCAGCCCTGGACCCTACCCTCTCCTGGTAGATGCAGACATGGCCACCTTGCTTTGCTGACATTGAACCCCCTGTCTGGCTCCTGGGGCCTCTCAGCTGTGTGTCAGTCGGCATGACCCACTGGTGGGGCTTGCCCTGCCCTACAGCTGACCTGACACTACTTTAGGTGTGTCCCAAGAGGTCTCAGAGGCTCAGTCCACACCGAGGCACTGAAGAAGAACCGGCCCTTCCTCCCCTGAATAGGCTGGCAAAGCCGCTTCCAAGAGCATCCTCGCCGAAAGGCTGCAGGAGGCTGGGTCGTCTGTGCCTCCTTCCAAGAGAAAATTCCTCTGACTTGGGAGAAACTGCAAGATACTGTGTTGAGTGCTTACTAACAGCTTTGCCCTCTGACCACAGGGCATCCGGGTCGATCATTACCGCAAGCCAGTGAGATAAGCATTATCTCCGTTAGATGAGGCAGCCAAGTCTAAGGAAGGTTTAGCAGCCGAGGGTCACACGCTAGTGGCTGGCCCAGCTTCAGAGCCTTTCCGATGCCCAGCCCCCAACAGCTTCCCTCCTCATCTCAGCCCAGACGGGCAGCTGCCTCTCTCCCCTAAGTCACAGTAACAACCCCGCTGCCTGTATCCTATGCAACAGGTACAGACGGAGGGCAGAGGGAGGACTGGGTCTAATGCGGAAAGAAGCCGACGCAGTGATGCGCTCACAACCAGGCGGGAACCTCACCGCAGGGGGTGTTGGGACAGAGTGACCATCTCCAGCTGGGCAGTCAGAGAAGGCTTCACAGGCAGGGACAGGCAAGTTGGGTGTTGAAGAATAGGCAGGACCCTGACCCAGGAGCACAGCGGGGGGTGGGGGGCGGGTGGAGGGGGCCTGTGCTCGTGAGCAGGGTGGCAGGACCAGCTGTAGGACCAGAGAAACTCTGGCCTGGGGGCGCTGGAGCCCCTGCTGGAGGCCCGAACGCGGCGGGAGTTGTGTTCTATGGGCAGTGGTGGGGGCAGGGAGGGAAGGAATGGTCTCGAACAGAGGACCAGAGCTGCCCTCCGCGTGTTCAGGGAGCCCTGGGGCCCCTCTGGTGCTCTGCCCGCTGGCTGCCCCCTCCTCCACTCCCGGCCACAGGCCCAGAAACCGGCCTCCTCTTCCGCCAGCCCCTGTCACTCTTTCCAGGAGTTCCACCCCGCAGGTCGGCTTCGGAGGGACACAGTCTCCCAGCCCCCTCGTTTCCTGGATGCCTCTAGGGTGCCTTTTCGGTCCAAGGCGTTTTCCGCTGATCCCTGGGGGAACCCTTGGTGACTGCAGTGTGAGGCTACACAGGTGTCGGACTCGGGGGCAGACGCCACTGGTTCCCAGAGCCGGCCTGCCTGCTGAGACATCACAGAAGCCTCTTTGGACTTCGTGCTGCACTTTAACTCCTGTTGCTACAGCTTGCCAACCTCCCTGTCCCTTCTGGTCTCCTGGCCTCACAACCAGGAGAAGCCCCCTGAGGGACGGCGCCTCCCAGCACAGAAGGCCTCCCAGGCAGAACAAACAGGGCCGTCTGCATCTCTGGGGGCGGCCAGGTAGGTGGCGCCTTCTCCCAGGGCCCTCCTTGGGGAGGGATGGATCGGCTTAAGCAGCAGCCCTGAGAATGCGGAAGGAGGCTCCTGTCTAGATAAAGGGTAGTGAGTGGGTGGCCAGGATAACGGTGAGAAAGGACAGAACCAGAACAATGGAGGAGAAGCAAAGTAAAGGGAGTCCCAGTGCCAGCCGGGGATGTGCGTGATCTAATTTCATCCCCTCAACGATACGCATTACAAAGAGAGAGGCGGAGCTCAGTCTAGGTAAAGACCTCACCCCAGCTCGGCCAGACGACAAGGCCCTTCACAGGCAGGACCCCCTTCTCCACCACCTGTTTCCTTACCCTACACATGGCTCAGGGGTCCTTGGAATACGTGTTCATTCCGATAGCACACTCCCTCTGCTCGGAGCTCACAGTTGACCCTCATGTGGAGTCCAAGCTCTGGAATCATGAATGGCGTCATGGTCTCCTAATGAAGTACCCACCCGCCCCTGCCCCCGCTCTTCCGCTGTGCTGTCTGCACCCACAAACAGCTTGATTGCTCTTTCACATTCCCCAGTCTCCCGTGCCCTGGCCTCTCCCACCTAGTCCAGGTCTTGCCCCTCGTCTGCTATGCCCTTGTCCTCCTCTAACATTGCAGCTTCCGGAAAGCCCTTCCTGATGAACCCCACTCAGCTGGGTGACTGATTGGATGGGGGGAGATGGAGAGGAAGAGTGTAGACTGCGCTGCCTGTTCACCAGCCACCTGTAGCTGCTTAAATTTAACTTGTTGAAATTAAAAATTGGGTCCCTGGGCTTCCCTGGTGGCGCAGTGGTTGAGTCCGCCTGCCGTTGCAGGGGACGCGGGTTCGTGCCCCGTCCGGGAAGATCCCACATGCCGCGGAGCAGCTGGGCCCGTGAGCCATGGCCGCTGAGCCTGCGCGTCCGGAGCCTGCGCTCTGCAACGGGAGAGGCCACAGCGGTGAGAGGCCCGTGTGCCGCAAAAAAAAAAAAAAAAAAAAAAAAGCGTTCCTCAGTTGCATCAGCCACATTTGAAGTGCTCAGCAGCACATGGAGTTAATGGCAGATGTGGAAGGTTTCCGTCCTCCCAGAAAGTTCTGTTCGACAGTGCTGGTCCGGAAAGACTCCTGGGTTAGGAGTCCCCTCAGCTAAGAAGAACCAGGAGCAGGCTTGGGAGGGGACGGGGAGGTTCAGTTTGCGACACTGAGTTTAAGGGTCTATAGGATCTTCACGTGGAAACGTCCAGTAGGAAATTCGGGGTTCGCATCCTCGTCTACCCCAATCTCCCCTAAACAGGTTCGAAATTCAAGCGAGATCCTCTCCTTGGGAATTGCAAAGGCCTTACTAAAATCCAATTCTAAACCTCCCTAGGAAACCTCTAGAAGGCAGCTCTGTTGAAATGGGACTCAGGGTAGATGCTGTGTGTCTGTAGGGTCTGTGTCTGGCTAGGGGTGGCTTGGGAAGGGAGAAGGTGGTGATGAAAAGCAATGATAGGGCTGTGTTGGCTGGAGCTGGCCTGAAATTGTGACCTCAGTTATCTCTTGGAGGAAGGGAGTAGAGAAAGCAGGGGTCTGAGGATCTCTGCTTAGACCCTGGGATCATCAGAGTTGAAATGAATCCTAGGCATGGTCCCATGTGCATCTCCATGGGACCTCTGCCATTTACAGGACCACAGGTGCAAGAAAAAAAAATCATTTACCTTTTCTAACTGCATTCTTCAGTCTTCCCTCAAACTCTTCCCACCAGGATAAGCCAGACACCATTGTCCTTCCGTGGTTCACTCCTGACATTCGCACGAGTTGTTCCGAGCTCGCCTGGCTTTGAACAGGCAGCCCCACGCCCCTTCTCTGGCTCGTGCAGAATCCTCGCCTTGGAGCTAGACTCAGACCTCAGGGTGTGAGGAGAAGCAACCAGCGCTGTGCCCTCTGCCTTTCCTTTTCCTGCCCCAGCCGTTCTAGGAAAGACAGAGCTCCCAGGGGCACGTTTAACTACAAGTTTTGCCCGAGGCTTAGTCTCAGCGAGAAAGAGGAGAACGGGCCAGGCAGCTAGCAGGGAGCAGGGGCATGAAGCAGTCCTCTGAGTGAGCCTTGCCCCGGCCCTCAGGAGTCTCCACTCATCCAACCAGGAGGGGAGAAGACCACCACCCAGGCTGCCGGCTGGTGACTGTCTTCATGGCGATGCTAAGGGCCCAGCAAGAAACCACGGGACGCCCCCTGGTGGTGGTCCTCAGCCCTGCTGCTCTCCAGCTAATACCAGGATCCTGCCCTGGAGATTCTGGTTTAACTGGTCAAGGGTAGGGCCGGGTACTTTAAAAACCCTGCCACGCCTCACCCAGGAGATCCTGATGTGCAGGCCTGATTTACAGCCTTTGATCTAGGGCACAACCCCATTCAAAGCTGCTCTCAGGACTCTGTGGGGGCTGTAGTCTGTGGCTTGGTGAAGCGTCCATGAGGCTGGTACCACAGCCCAGAGACCACAGGATGGGAGACCTGTGCCGCCAGCTCTGCTAGAACGGACTCGCACTCAGCATGTCCGTGGGGCGACAGGTGTCTTCTGCTCCGCCTCTCTTACCCCACGCCCACGTGACGCTGGTGACTGGTGGCCCCACACTCAGCCCATGAGGGTGACACTCAAAGGCAAGCCTGCGGGTTGGCTGGGGTTGGAGCTGGGCAGTGGCTGGGGCAGAAGATTCCTCTTCTCTGACAATTACACAATATCCTTGAGTTGGAGGGGCTGCTCCAGCAGTGTGAAGAGGGAGAGAGGAGACGTAGAGGACCCCTAGGGCACCTGCCCTGCTCCCACCTGCAGTCCCGCCCTGTCCCCTCCCAACGGTGGGCCAGCCCCGGCACAGCCAGAGAGGAGGGAGAAGCTGCTGGCCGCTGAGCCCAGGACTGGTCACACAAGGCTAGTCTGAGCAATCCCAGGCCTGCCGCAACCTGCCCTGCAACTCGCAGACCAGGCCAGGCCAGCTGATGGGGGCAGGACAGAGGTCCCTGAGCCGTTGCCGAGGAAGTCCCTGCCCGGCAAGCTCCACACCAAGCCCAGACACCTCCCCTCCAGGTGGCATCACCACCGCCCCCCTCCCCACGTCTGCCCCCGTCTCCTCCCCAGCGGGAACTCACGCACGATCATATACACACCGCACCGCACACGCGCACACGCACACGCCAGACCAGCCCCCACAGCCGGCCTGCGCCACGGGTCAGTCCACCTCTGAGGCGGGGACTCAGGTCCACAGCTTTATGATGGTCAGATTTGAAACCGGCCACATAACTGGACACAGCCAAGGGTGAGGGGTGAGGCAGGGGGACCAGGGACCAAGCGTCCCATGTAGGATCACTCGTGGGCGGTTGGAGCAGACCCTTCCTTCCCCGCAAGAGATTGTACGGCAGACCCGGGCCCTGGGACCAGAGCCGCCAGGAAGGTGGTCGGTGCAGCAACAGGCTCCTGGCTGGGGCTTTCAACTGGAAGTGGAAAATCCCTCCGAACTTTCAGCTCCTGCCCTTGCACAGAGCACGGGTGTCTGGTTGTCCTGACCGCGCCCGGAGAAAGGGGCCAAGTCACACAGACGTGAGCTGGGAGGGAACACTTCCCTCTCCTCTGTGCCTCCCTCCTTCTTCAGAGAGAGTTCTAGGATGCAAGGGCCCCTGTGGACTCAGGGGCAAGGGGTTAAAGGTGGCAGGAACCTTGGGAATAAAGAGGGAACTCACTTTGGGGGCTTGAGTCCAGGTACAGGAGGAAGAGGCTGAGAGTTGGCTAGAGACACACGTGGAGGAAGGGCTGAAAGGAGATCTCTGAGCCGGGGGCCCCTTCCCCAGCTACAACCTCAGTGTTCCTCTCCCCATCCCTCCACCACCCAGGGGACCAGGTTCCCGTCTCCTCTCAAGGTGTAAGGGGCAGCTGGCAAGGACAGGGAAGGGGCCCTGCCAGAAACCCAGCGTCACTTGCACCAACCTCTCTTCCTTACAGGTAAGGAGACTGCAGGTGGTCTAAACTTCCGTCTGGGCTCCAGGCTCAGCCCCGGCCAGAATGGCCAGTGAGGGCTCCTTGCCCTCGAGGAAGGCGACAGTGCCCTGCTTTTAGCTCCAGAGGGCCAGCTGCAGGGGTGTGCAGCCTACCCCGTCCTGGGTGTCCAGCTGGGCACCGGCCTTGACCAGCACCCTGAGGATGGCCATGTTGCCCTTGAGGGCGGCCAGGTGGGCAGGCGTCCAGCCCACCTTGTTGCGGGCGTGGACGTCTGCATGGTGCTCCAGGAGGTTGATGACGCTCAGGAAGGCCCCCCTCTGGACCGCCAGGTGGAGGGGCGTCCAGCCTGACTGCTCGGGAGCATTGGGGTCAGCCCCACACTGCAGCAGTGCGGACACCACCACCTCTGCCCCATGACGGGCGGCCAGGTGCAGGGGGGTCCAGTTCATGCCTCCGGGAGCCCCCACGTCTGCGTGGCTCTCAGCCAGCAGGTGGATGATCTCCAGGTGGCCTTTGTAGGCTGCTAGATGCAGGGGCGTCCAGCCCTGGTGGGTCGGCAGCTCGAGGCTGGCGCCGTACCTGAGCAGCATCTTGCCAACAAGGTGCTTGCCCCTGGCAGTGGCGATGTGCAGTGGGCTGTAGCCTCTCTGGTCAAGGGCATCAGCGGCCGCCCCACTCTTTAATAGGTGTTGGATGGCCCTCACTTTGCCTCGCTCCACCGCCAGGTGCAGCGGTGTCCTCAGGTTTCTCTGCCGAGCATCCAGCTTGGCCCCCTGCCCTGTTAGTAGCTTGACCAGGCTGACATGGCCAAAGTAGGCGGCCACGTGGAGAGGGGTCTTGCCCTCAGCCTCCTGCAGGTTGGGGTCAGCCTGACGGGAGACCAGAAGCCGTGCCACATTCTCAAAGTTGTTCTGTACAGCCAGGTGGAGCGGGGTCCACCCCCCGTGCTCCTGGGCATCCACACGGGCCCCGTGCTCCAGGAGGAGGCGGGCAGTGCGGTCGTCCCCATTCTGGGCTGCGAAGTGCAGCGGGGCCCAGCCGTCCTCGTCCACCAGGTTGGCGTCGGCACCGTGCTTCAGGAGCAGGGCACAGAGGTCGGGGTGCTGGTCCTGGGTGGCGACGAGGAGGGGAGTGTAGCCACAGGCCGTCTGGCAGTCCACGTCAACCTCCTGGGCCAGCAGAAGCCTCACCCGCTCCAGGCGGCCCTGAGCCACCAGGAAGTGGAGGGCAGTGACCTTGTTCTCAGGGATGCGCAGCTGCTCATCACGCAGGACCAGGCTCTCGCCGTCTGAGAGAGTCAGGACCCGCTTCAAGTAGTCTCCTGAGTCTGCTGGGAGGAAGGTGAGATTGAGAAGAGGACCTCTGACCTGTCCAGAGGTCATCTCGGCCATCCCCCCGCCTCCTGGAAGTACCAGCCAGGAACAAAGACATAGGAGTGAGGGCAACGTCTTCCCGGCATCCCGGATCTCTATGCAGGCTCCACTGCCCTAGAGAACTGACTCTGGCAGCTCTTCCCGTAAGGATGAGGCAGAAAGAGGCCGGGGTGCAAATCCTGACTCTACCTCTTGGCATCACGTGTTCTCTGCCTCTTTGAGTTTCCAGCTCCTGATCCGTAAGGGGACACGAACAATGCCCAACCTCATGCTACCACTGGGAGGACAAATCATATCATGTAGGTAAGAACTCCCCCAGCAGTGCTTGGCACAAAGTAAATAAATGCAAATTGGAGATAAATTTGCAGCTGAGCTCCGAGATCTGAACTCCTCCTGAGCCATTAAGGACCCACTTCCTCCTGCTCTACCCAGTGGTGTATTAGAATTAAAAGCAACAATTTCCAAAACAAAAAAAACAAACAAATGAAAATCACTGCTCAGCCCAAACCCCCAGAGATTCTGATTAAATTATTCTAGGGTGGCTCAGGCATCGTATACTTTTTCATTCCCCAAATAATTCTAATATGCAACCGGAGTTGAAAACCAGTGCTCCTCCCCGGCCAGGAAGGGAGGAGTCCGGCCTCAAAAGGACACAGACTTGAAGGGGAAGCAGAGCCAGGCCCCCGGGGGCATGTGCATTTCTGGAGCACAGGGCCGGGTGCCAGGAAAGGGAACCCGGACTCCTGATTTGTGACAGGCCTTGGGGGGAAGCGGGGACAGGATATGGTTTGAGTCCACTTTCTCCTCCGCTGTGGGTTCTCTGGTTCCAGCTGCACACTCTGGACTCACCGCTGTCTGTTAGCTCCTGGCTGATCTCCTCACTGACCTGGGGAGGGAGAACCAGAAGACAGGGGGCGGATCAGAGGATCAGGGCAGTTCTGGCCTATGCCAGCCTCCACTCCTCCCTTCACCTGTCAGGACTCACATTCCACCCTGTCCTAGGAGACCCCCTCCTCTCTCATCCCTGCCACCAGCTGTGTCTAGGGTAAATCCCCGAGCAGAGGCGGCCCTGCCAGGAAGAGGTGGCCCAGGGCCTTGACTTCCCCTTGGGCCACAGGGAAGGCAGGGCGGCCCTGTGGGTTCAGCCTAGAGCCCCACGGAAGCACACAGCTGGTTCCCAGGTGAGGGAAAGGACAGCAGAGCCAGGATGACGCTGACCCATAGCGGGTGAGAGCCTGGGAGAGCCGAGGTCTCCCTCTGCAGGACAGGCTCTGTTTAATGTCACGCATGTGAGGGATGGCACGTCCTTCTCAGAGGCTCTGAGCCACGGCTACCACCAGCCCTTAGAGCATCTTCGAGCAACTTAAGAAAAGGTGTCCCCGAGTGGCTGCCCGGCTTGGCCAGCAGAGCGTGCACTGGCTCCGGTCCCCACCTGCCCCTCAGCCAGGCAGCCTCACGAGGAGGGACCTGTGCGTGTATCCTCAGCGCCTGCCGGAGACCAGGCCCGCCCCACACGCACTCACCTCCCGGGGCCGGCGCAGACACGCTGTGCAGGACACCTTCCTGGCCAGGGCCTCGCTCTCTGGGTCAGCCACAGGACTCTGGAGCAGGGACAGCAGCGTGTCTGTCTCCACTGTGATGTCTGCTCCAAAAAAAGCAAAAGAAAGTGACAGGCTGGGCTGCAGTTCTTCCCCATTTTAAATACCCTAATATGTCCCACGTCCCCCCTCCCAAAACCCATCCCTGGGCTCAGGGGCATCCACACATGCGCACCAGAAGGCCGGCAAGCTAGGGTCCTGCCTTGGCTCAGTGGGGCCACGTTTGGCAAGTCCCTGGCCCTTTTGGAGGGTCAGACCGGTTCCATAAAGCATTGCTAAGATGCTCACGCTTACACACGTGCATACGTTTGCATAGTTCCTAAAGGAGTGGATGACCGCAAGACCCATCCCGCCTGTGATCTCATGGTCTGGGAACATTTTACCAATGAGGACGCTGCAGCCTGAGAGGACGCAGGCTAACTGGAGCCTCAGAAGCAACAGAGCCGGGCCCAGATGCCTTCCAGCAATGAAGGTTTTCTATTCTACCTCCCATAAGGTTACACATTAACCCAAAGAGACCAGACCGCAGTCCTCAGCTGCCACCGGCCCTCTGCCATCCACACCCCCCACCCTCCCACCCCCTGCCAACACCGCACTGTGGTACAGAGTCTGCCCTAGTGCCACACAGGGCCCTCCCTGCAGAGCTCTCAGGAGTGGCCCGGGGCTTCAACCACCGCTCCTGGCCCGTGGGCCCCCCCAGCCCCACCCATCTCCCTCATCCCTGTGTACATCAGGCTGATGAGAACCTGGAAAGCAGGGCCTCTTCTTGGGGTCCTGGTCCCAACAGCGCCTCATCAGGTCCACCATATGCTGGGCCTCCGCCGGCCACTCATCAGAGACAGGCTGCAGGGAGGGCCGCAGGCCTGCGGCCACTCGCACCATAATGGTCATCATGTTGAAGCCTGTGAGAGGGGGCCCAGGCTATGCGGGTACTGAGGCAGGGCCAGAGGGGATGGGCAGGGGATGGGGGCTCTGAGGATCCTGACAGGGTGGTGCACACAGCAGGGGCCCCATACATGCACAGTAAGTTAATAACTAGATTGCAGGCTGACTTGAGGCTCCGATTGGAGCAGCTGGGTCTCTGGTCCAGCTCCAACCCCTCCCAGGCCGAGACCGGCCATGGCCCCTCACTGCGGGCTCTTGCTGTCCAAAGATGGCAGGACTGACCAGCAGGCCTAGTTACAGGCTCTGATTTTGAACTTTGCTGGATTATCCAAATTACCTGACAATCTATTTGCCGGACACCTGGGTGGCAGGGTTGGGGGTGAGAGAAACAGGAAAGAGCACTTTGAAGCAAAGGAACTAGAGGCAGAGAGTATGGCCTGGGCTGAGGGTTGCCCTTTCTTTCACCGTCATGTGAGCTCTAGAAAGTAGGGGGAGGAAGGAAGGAGGGTGAGAGGACGGGAAGCCTTAAAGAGCAACACAGTCCCCAAGAAAAACCTGCCGCCTGCCCCTGCCCCCACGAACCCCCAGCCTCCCAGTCCCTTCCGGGACCCCATCTGACAGTGCCCCTGTCGCGTGCTACCTGAATACGGTTTCTTCTGAGTGAGGATCTCCCAGATGACAATCCCGAAGCTGCAGATGGGGGAAAGCGCCCCCTGAGTGGCGTCTCGGACATCCAGCAGGGGGGCCCCATGGACCACAAAAACCTAGGCAATGCCTCTCCAGCCAGAATCCCCCCGCATCCCTCCTCCTCCCACGTGGGCAGGGAGGGGCCAGGCCTCATCCTTGTCCTGCCCTTTGGGTCTTGGGGTCCAGGCAGGGCGTTGACCACAAGCTACGTCCTGGGTATGTGGCCTGGAGCCCAGCCTCCCTCTCACCTGTACACATCGTATTTGGGACCTGGACCCTTGTTGCTCTCCGGGAACATCTCAGGGGGGATGTAGCTGAGGGTGCCCTGCAGAGCTGACCTCTTGATGTACTGCGTCCAGGCCGACTGTTCCAACCACTTGGACAGGCCGAAGTCTGACACCTGGGAGGAAGCCCGGATGGGGATGGGGGGAAATACAGTCTTGCCTCTAGAAAACTGCCTGAGTTTCTCATCCCTCCCACTATCTTCACTGCCACTGTAGTGTAGCCGCTGAGACCATAAGCTTTCTCCCAGCACTGCCATGTACCACAGGGTGACCTTGAACAAGTTACTTATTTTCTCAGAAACTCCATTTCCTCATCTATAAAAGGGAAACAAGATAAGTACTTAACTCACAGTGCTATCATGAGGATTAAATAAGGAAATATACAAAAGGCACTTAGAACAGTGCCCGGCACATGGTAAGTACTTGGAAGGTGTGGCCATTACCCCAAGGGACTGTGGATAAAGTGGCGTCTTCGGTGAGCTTCTGTTCATCCAACTTTCACGGGCCCTGAAGCATTGACACCATGTATGTTTATCTCTGACGTTGCTTCCATCCATTGATTCATTCATACATCAATAAACTGACAATTCAGAGTGCCAACCAGGCTGGATACTGAGGGTCAGGCAGCAGATAAGAATGATGAAAGCCTCGCGCCCATTACTCTCCTAAGTGGTTATTCAAATAGGGGGTATAGTCGCTAATGAAATAGTTTCACAAATGACTATATACTTACAATTGGGGTTAGCAGTATAAAAAGAGAGGTACGGTAAGGGTATATAACAGGGGCCCACGGGGGTGGATCAGGGAAAACCTCCCTGAGGAGGTGCTGTTTAAGCTGAGACCTGAAAGATGTGTAGGCCTTTACTGGATAAAGAGGGAGTGGGGGAACACTGCTCCTGGCAGTGGAAACAGCATGTGCAAAGGTCCTGGGGCAGAAATGAAAGCGGGGCGTGTTTTAGGACCTGAAAAAATGGCCATCATGACCTTTCTTAAGAACATCTCATGTACACACATTCTCACTTGAAGCAAAGAATGGGATAGAGATTATTCTACCCACATTAGAAATGGAAGACTGGCATTCAAAGAGGGGTTTTGCAAACGTCCTGATACCCAGTTTCATGCACCAAATTTCATTGTGCATCTATCTGTTTTAGGTGTGATCCCTGCCTTCAGCATTTATCCATAAAGGGAGCTGCTTAAAACTCTTGACAGGGGACTCCCCTGGTGGTCCAGTGGCTAAGACTCCACACTTCCAATGCGGGGAGCCTGGGTTCGATCCCTGGTCAGGGAACTAGATCCCACATGCATGCCGCAACTAAAAAGCTCCTGCATGCCGCAACTAAAGATCCCGTATGCTGCAACTAAAGGTCCCATATGCCGCAACGAAGACCTGGTGCAGCCAAATAAATAAATATTAAAAACAACAAGAACAACCACAAAAACTCTTGACAGGCAGTAAATAATCCTGTTCATCTGGAGAAGGCTCTGGAGTGAAAGGGGGCAGAGGGGTTCACTAGGGTCCTTACCTTGACATGCATGTGGCTGTCCAGGAGGATGTTGCCTGGCTTGAGGTCCAGGTGGAGAAGTGGTGGGTTCATGCTGTGGAGGAAGTTCATGGCCAAGCCGGTCTCATGGATGATGCGGAACTTGAGCTGCCAGCAGAGGCTGTGAGTGGGCAGCATCTTCTCCAGGGAGCCGTTGGCCATGAACTCCATCACAACACCCAGGGGCTGCTCGCATACCCCGTAGATGGACACGATGTACTGAAACTTGATCTTCTCCATCTTGGTTGCTTCTTCAATGAGGCAATTCACGTCAGAGCTATGGAGGGACAGGAGCGAGAGACGGAAGGAGCTGACCCTTTAATTACAAGAGCAACTAGCAGGACACACAAACTAGACTTGATACCAGGCTGTGCAGACCCAGAGATGCCTTGGGAGCTTGCAAGGTAATGGAGGGGGAAAGAGAGACACGAGATGATGCCCAGTGGATGCACAGATTAGGGCCCAGATGCAACAAGACAGGAAGTAAAGGGGTCTGCAAATGCAGGAGCCAGCCCATTCTACAGACGTGGCCACAAAAAGCCTGCCATTTATTCTGGCCACTTCTATATGTCTACCTCCCCTAGGAGATCGCAAGCCTGTGGAGGACCAAAATTATGCCTCCTGCTTCTCTCTTAAAATATGATTTATTGAGGAACCACCTCACAATGGTCAGAATGGCCATCGTTAAAAAGGCTACAAATAACAAATCCTGGAGAGGATGTGGAAAAAAGGGAACACTCCTACACTTTTGGTGGGAATGTAAATTGGTGCAGCCACTATGGAAAACAGAAAACTAAACATAGAGCTACCGTGTGATCCAGCAATCCCACTCCTCGGCATATATCCAGACAAAACTGTAACTCAAAAAGATACATGTACCCCTATGTTCATAGCAGCACTATTCACAATAGTCAAGACATGGAAACAACCTAAATGCCCATTGACAGATGAGTGGATAAAGAAGATATGGAACATATATGCAATGGAATACTACTCAGCCATAAAAAATGAAATAATGCCACATGTGTAGCAACATGGATACAACTAGAGATTATTATACTAAATGAAGTAAGTCAGAAAGAGAAAGACAAATACCATATGATATCATTTATATGTGGAATCTAAAATATGACACAAATGAACCTATCTATGAAACAGAATCAAGGACACAGAGAACAGACTGGCGATTGCCAAGGGGCAGGGAGTTGGGGGAGGGATGGAGTGGGAGGTGGGCTTAGCAGATGTAAGCTTTTATATAGAGAACAGATAAACAACAAGATCCTACTGTATAGCACAGAGAACTATATTCAATATCCTATGATAAACCATAATGGAAAGGAATATTAAAAAAATAATGTATATATATATGTATATATATATGTATAACTGAATCACTTTGCTGTACAGCAGAAATTAACACAACATTGTACATCAACTATATCTCAATAAAAAATATTGAAAAAATATATCATTTATTGACTTTTTGATGGTGAAAGTAATATATATACCTTGTAGAACATCTAGGGAATAGAAAAGAAAATTAGGGAATTCCCTGGCGGTCCAGTGGTTAGGACTCAGTGCTTTCACTGTGGGGCCTGGGTTCGATCCCTAGTCGGGGAACTAAGATCCTGCAAGCCTCATGCCACAGCCAAAAAGTAATAATAAAAATAGTAATAATAATTAAATCATCAGTAACCCAACCCTCTAGAGTTGGCCTCTGTTAATAATTTAGCGTATCCTTTTACAATACATTTCAAGGAATGTCTCTCCTTTTCTCCCTCCCTGTCACTCCTTTCTCCTCCACTCCCTCTTGCCATCACATAGCGTGGGCTGTTCTGCAATCTGCTTTTCCCTGTTGGTGTAGCGGAGCACTTCCTGCATCGTTATTCTCTCAAAGCAAGCGCGGTAATGGCTGCATGGGATTCCATTTTGGAGATGAAGTATAAGTTTTCATCTTGGTACTCCCCACAGCACATGGCCACGTACAGCACAAGGCATCTTTGTTGAACTGAACAGAAGTCAATACTTAAAGGAAAGCCTTACAAAATAAGCATTTGCAAACTTTTCACTCTTTTCACTGTACGTGCCACAAAACAGCAAATATGCAAATTGTTATAAATTGTTCTGGGATTGCGGGGATGAAGATTAAGGAGAAATGACATCTTTAAAAAGCAGAGTATTTGCAAAGCTGCACTGGCACTGCAGTCAGAGGCTGCTGGAAATGTGCTCACAGGGCCTCCCTGGGAAACCAGCCAGAGACTCCTCTCTTCCAGGGAAAAGCACCTGCTCTCCCTCGCATCTGGACAGGTTGGCTAGTCCTGGTTTCTGCCGTTCTTGTCTTTACTGCTCTACTGTTCAAGGACTCTCCCCTCAAACCTCTGCAATATTTTTTCTTTTATCTGTCTCCTCTTGTACTTTTGAAGTCACAAGAACTGAGAAGACACCTGTCATGAAGTGGAAAAAGCAAGGGATCTGGGATCGCGTTGCCCTGCTTTCGAATCCCAATTTCACCTTATTCTCTGTATGAACTTGAACAAGCAAACTCTCTGGGCCTCAGTTTCTTAACTGTAAAATGGGAACAACAGTAACTTGCACAACTCCCCTGGACACCCCGACTTCTTGAAAGTGTTTGCTACACCTGTTGTCTTTCTCTTTTCTTCATCTCCCCCCATCCCCTTTCATCTGGTTTCTGGTCTTAATACCTCACTGACAGGCTGTTGCTAGTCACCGATGACCCCCATGTTGCTGGAGCCTACAAGCAATTTTCTCGTTCTCAGTGTAGGGTCAGTGCCTACTTTGCGGGCTCCTATTGTGTGACCTGATCATTAGGCCCAGTCCCAGGCCCTCTTCTTTCCTCTTCTTATTCCGTACTCTGTCTCTAGGCAATCTCAGCATCTCCAACTGGGTATTCGACACTTTACGTGTCTAAAGCTGAACTCTTGATTCTCCCCTCAAACCCGCTCCTCCCTCAGCCTTCTCCATCTCAGTGAACGGGGCCTCCATCCCTCTAGCCCTCAAAGATCTTGCTTATCCTGGACTCCTCTCTTCCTCTCCTTCCCACAAGCTGCCCCTCAGCACATTCCGTCAGCTCTACCTTCAAAATATAGCAAGAATCTGACCACTGGTGACCACCTCTATCCATTGGCATCTTGGCCCAAGCCTCCTAACTGGTGCCTTTGCTTCTCTCTCTTCCCCTCCACCAGCAGCCAGAGTGGTACTTTTAAAATGTCAGTCAGAGCATGTCACTGCTCTGCTCAGGACTGTCCAGTGGCTCTCTTCTCATGCAGAATAAAAGTTAAAGTTCTTACAATGGCTTACAAAGCCCTCTATGACCTGCCCCACCATGTCAAGCTTGTTCCCTCCTCAGGACCTTTTGCATTTGCTCGTCCCTCTGCCTAGAACACTAAGAGAGCCTGAGAGAGCCACATGGTTTGCTCTTTCTTTGCTTCAAATCTCTATTCTCAAACAGTACTTAATTAGGAAGGATTTCAAGCCTATAGAAAATAGCAACCCTGCTCCATCAATCCTTATCCCCCCAGAAGAGAATGAAGGAGGAGAAGATGCCCACAGGAAGAGGAGAAAAACAGTGAGAAGGCAGAGTCTGATGGTGAACAGGAAGATGCAGAAGGGGAAGGGGATGAAGTGAAGGGAGGGGAGAATCTGGATGTGACGGAGAAGGTGATAAATGAAGAAAATGAGGAGGATGAAGGGGAGGAAGAAACTAGGAAAGCTGAAGGAAAGACTCCAAACAACCTGCACAAAAACCCTACCTTGCTTTATCTGTTCTTGAGTTCCGTATTGGCTGGACTGCTCAAATGGAGTTGGTAGCTTTTCTTTTAAGGTAGCTGTGATACAAACCCTAGGACACCCACCCACGCAAAGAACCAAAGAAGAGTTCCTGTGACATTCTGCCTTCACCCATTTAGTCCCTCTCGGAAATCTACCACCAAGCATTATAACAAATTTATAGGTGACGACAAAATTATAAGCATTGTCAGAGTTTCGTGTAAGACCCTTGTCGTAGGGTGGAGAGCTGCGATTGGTAAGTCAGCCATGTGTGGCTACCACTTACACTGAGATTGTAACAGCATTTTTCCTTTCTGTACAACAAAGAAGCTTGGTAAATAAAATCTTAACATTTTGGGCAAAAAAGCCCACAAATTACTATTTATTGGAAGATCAAAATTTTTTTTTGGAAGATCAGACTACTCAACTCTCCTTAGGTATTTTAATCAAAGAAAATGTCAGGTGGTTTGTAAGGGATATAGATAAAAATATTTGTTTGTTTGTTAGTTTTCTGTCTTCC
Source organism: Delphinus delphis (assembly GCF_949987515.2). Taxonomy (NCBI): domain Eukaryota; kingdom Metazoa; phylum Chordata; class Mammalia; order Artiodactyla; family Delphinidae; genus Delphinus; species Delphinus delphis. The sequence goes on from NC_082690.1 coordinate 20,677,854, forward strand.
TTCATTAGATTATAAACTCCACCAGGGCAGAGACTTTGTTTTGTTCACTTAGTGCTTAGAATGAGTGAATGTCATCTACGTCCTAGCTTCAAATACACCTATAACAAATGATTCACAAATTTTAATACTGTTAGCTCACAGCTTTACTCTGGAGTCTACCTGACAGTTCTTCTTGGTTGTTTAAAGGCACCTTAAACTCAACATGGAAAGCTTTCCTCTCTTCACCCACTTAACTCAGACTCATCTTTCATATTTCAGCTCAAGTGTATCTTCCTCAGAGAAGCCTTTTCTGATCTCAAACTCCAACAATAAGCCTTCATGGAACCACAACTCTCTCCTTTCTTACACCTCTCACAGCAGCACGCTTACATTTGCACGTGGGGTTATCTGATTAATGTCTCTTCTCCCCTATCTGCAAGCTCCAGGAGAATATTTAGAGGGTTATATCTGTGACATTCATCATTATATCTCAGGGTCCAGCACAGAGCCTGGCACATAGTAGGTGAGCAACAAACATTCATCAGGAGGACAAATGAATGAGATGATGGAAGGAGGATTCAGTGAAGTCATACTCATGAAACTCCTCGTATAGCACTCCACACGTGGCAGGCATTGATTACCGTAAATCCCTTAGCCCTTTCCACCCAAGGATTCCTGGAATTGGGAAGGGAATTGAGATGGGAGTTACTGTCAATGTCTCATGAGTAGTCTTGTCAATGCTTCAAAGGCTGTAAATGATTTGAATAGATCCTAGAATAACCTGACTCTACTCCCAAACCAGGATGTTGAGGGAGGAAGGTGGGTGAGTCTGGGGCTATCTCACTTTGCCCTTATTCATTAAGCAGGTGGGCGTCTGGGAGTGAGAGAAGGGACTTGGGTGTGGGGGACCGGAGGCTGTGTCTTGGGAGCTTGCCTAGTGACCACAGAGAATGACCAGGAAAGATGCCAATAGGAGTTGCTCCCTGCACCCCCAAGGCGCTCTAGGTGATGTCCCAGGAGGCTTGGGAGGAGGACATGGTTATCATCTCACACTTCACATCCCAGAGTCTCCATGGCTGCACGAGGGGCGAGGGCACAGCCAGTACCAGCAAAGATGGGTTGAAGCAATGGGAAGGCAGAGATGGGTGGAAGCAATGGGAAAGAGGTAGTAAGAGGGAAAAGGAGGCCTGCCAGGGAGTGGTCATAGTACGTATAATGGGACCTGGGAGAAGCCAGAGACAAAAACAAGGACGGAGACAGCAGCATTCCAGGATTGACCTGCTGGCAGTGCCGGTGTGAGGGCTGGACAGGCTCTCAGGCCAGCAGGCTGGGCAGCCTACACCACCACCCCCTGCAAGCCCCCATCAGCCTGCACGGGCTGGGCTGGGACCACACCAGACAAGAGTTGCCCCTGGTGTGGAACCTGTGATTCCCCCCGGGTCACTGAGCATCACTGAGCCGAGTGCCACAGGCTCTGAGCAAGCCCGGCCCTGCCTGCGCTGCGAGTTAGGGGGTGGGTAGGAGGGTGGCAGAGGGTCATCCAGAGCAGTCATCACCAAGCCGACACCTGGAAGGAAGGTGAGGCTGGAAAGAAGCAGGCGGGACCAGTTTGGGAGGTTGAATGGAACGAAGGCGTATTTGGAGGGTAGTTCCTGCTCACCTCTGACCTCTGTGGATTTCACACATAGGTTTGATTCCACAAACAGAGCCAAGTTTATTTCAGAGCCAGAAACAGACAGGGCTGTGCCTGGGGAGCTCAGGCCACAGGACAGAGTTTAGAAAAGTGGAGAGAACAGTCCTCAGCCTCAACCCGGCCGCCCCTCCCTCGGGAGCTCCCCGGGCCTCGGGTTTTCCTCCGCAAAAGGAGGGGGTAGGCAGGCGGGTACCTGATGGTGTCAGGCTGGAGGCAGCGGGAGCACTTGATGGCGTACTCGGTCCGCCAGCGCTTGTGCCGCGCCTGGAACACCTGGCTGAAGCCGCCGCTCGCCACTGGGCGCCAGGTGCCCTCGAAGTCGTCGCGGGTGAAGACGGGGAGGCCGCCCAGCCGCTGCTCCACGCCCGCGGCCATGGGGTCGGCACGGCCCGGGCCCTCCAAGCCCCGCGCGCTCCCGGCCGGCCGGGCTGCACCCTCCGCTTCCTGCGAGACAGGTTCCAGGAGGGTGGGGTTGCCAGCGGGGAGGAACTGGTTCAGCCCTGCGAGGGCGGGGAAAGCCAGCCTGAGCCCTGAGGCCGCGGGCAGCGATGGGGGCGCGGACCGGAAAGAGGGTTCGTCTCTGCGCAGCACCCCAAAAGACTCTGCCCCGCCCCAGTATCCTTCCTCAGTCTCGGCCTGAGTAGGTGCTGGGTAGGTGCTGGGAGTGGAAGGTGTCCTGAAATTAGAAACAGGAGTCTGGCCGGAGCAGTTGGCCCCCTTTGATTTGGACCTAACTCTACGCGGAAGTAGATTCATTTATTCATTCAACTTGTAAGTCCTGAGGCTTTATAAAAGGTTCGGGGCCCTGCCAGGGGTCTCCATTGTAGAGCTGGGGGCCTGGAACCCACGCCTCCACAGCAAGTCTGGAGTAAAACGTTGTAAGGCGGATTCTCTGGTCTGGATCAGCTGGCTTGGCTGACTTAGCGCTTCCTTTGTTGTTGACGGCTTTTTTGTTTCTTTGCCAGTCAGTCTCTGCATGCAGAAGGTCACCAAGAGGGGTCAGCAGGACCCATGGGGTGAGAGGCGGGAGCTCCCCTTCTCGGCACTGCTTTTGGCCCCGACCTGAGAGGGATGAGTGCTGGGTCTGGGGTTGACCATGGGGGAGGTGAACTCCTTAGCCCAGTTACTGGGGTGGCTTGTTGCCAGGGGCCAGAGATGAGGCTCAGGGAGCAGCTGGAGCATGACTGGGGCAGCCTGGGAGGAGACGAACACAGAGCAGGGTGGGGCTGTGGAGGAATCTGGTCAAGGGCTCAGTGCGGAGACTTGGGGCAGGAGGGGAGAAGATGCACCTGCAGAGGCAAACGTGGCTTCTGGACAGATGTGAAGCTGTCCTGGTGGGTAAAGTTAGCCAATGGCAGAGGGAAGGGAGGTGTCCTGCGGAAGCACATCTGGGTGGCCTCCCCTTCCTTTCTCCGAACTCCCTACTTCCTTCCTCTTTCCTGGCATCCACTGTGGGAGGTCTCTTGGTCCTTGTCTGGGGATACAGGTGAGGATACAGGAAAGCTTCCTGGTGCTGAACCTGGGCGGGGCGCGGGGTATCTCTGGGTTTTGGGTCCATGGACTTGCCCGCTCACCTGAGAGACTCCCCAGAACAGAGAAAATTATAAGTGCTTGAACAGGTGGCTTTCCCAGGGCCATTCCAGGGCAGGTGCTGCTAAAGGAACTGTCACAGAGCAGTGGAGGGTAGGTCACTTCTCACCTGCAGCTGGGCAGGTGAGCCAAAGTCCACAGGGAATCCCCAGGTGACCATCCTCAAGTTTGAGGAGCCTGCCTACCAGAGGAGGACATGCCTTGCCTTTGGCCCTAACCTGTAGAGCCCTATATCCTGACTCCTGCCAGACTCCTGGGGAGCAGCATGGCCATGATAGGTGAGCAGGGACCCCATGTGGGAGTTGGGGCACTTGCGCTTCCCATAACAATTTACCCGCCTTCCCCAGGATGAATTCTGGTGGGCAGAGTGAAAACTGAAGATTGGCCCGGAGACAGTGCCACTATTGAGCCTTAACTTTGTTCCAAGGTCAGTAGTTCCTTTACCTGCTGTACAAACTTTATAGATATGATCTTGTTTAAATCCACAACAACAGCATGAGGTTAATATCTCCCCATTTGTGAGGGATGGGGGGACCAGGCTTGAAGACAGTAAGTAGTGAATGGCCACATAACTAGTAAGTGGGAGTTGAGATTCAAACCCAGGTCTGTTTGGTCCCTGTGGAAAGGGTTGGGCATAACAGGAGCCTTTAAAGGATATGGGGGAAAAGGAGGGAAGGGGGTCGTGCTCCCTGGAAGAGGGTGGAGGCGATGGAAACTGTTCCAGAGCAGGAGACATACCCCCAAAGACAATGTCAGAGGGAGGCCCTGGCTTGCTTTGGCTGGAGCAAGACAGGGCCCGACAGAACTTACTGCCCCTGGAGCAGCCCTGCCTACTCCCAACAAGTCTCAGACCCTCCCCCAGGGAAGCTTGGAAGATGACAGAGGATATTATTGTCAAGGAGATCAGGAGACCAAGGAGAATGCGTCTCAGCTTCTGCTGGGTGGGTGAGCATGGAGATTGGGAAGGTGGCCCATGGGACCTAAGGAAGGTTGATCTCTGACCCTCAACATGATCTGTCTAGGCCACTGGGGGAAATACCAGGGTCAAATGGCCTGAATCCATCAAGGAAATTCCCCTTGGACCAGTTACACTTGAAGTGGCTCTCTAGGGAGAGCAAGAAACCAGAATCTGCCATTGGCCCTCTGCAGAGACCATCACGGGAGTGCCGGGGAATCATCCCTGTGGGAGGAGATACCCAGGGCTCAAGGCAGGTGTCAGAATCCCGAAGAAAACTCTTCTTCATTTCTTTACAGGGTGGGCGGAGGGACACAAAGGACCTGGCATGTGTTACTGTTGACCTATCTGTTGAAAGAGCCAAGCTGAGGGATCAGGCACCTCCGAGGCGTTTGAAGAATCTGGCAAAATAGATATGTGCATGTACCTATAACTACAAAATAGATACATACCTGTATCTGGGCTCTCTAAAGAGGGCCAGGACAAAAGCCTGGTAGTCTTTGGAAAAACTCTGAGAGAAGTAAGGGGAGGGGCTCTTTCTGAATGTAAAGTCACAGAGGCAAAGAGTTCCTGGATCCCTCATTAAGAGGTAGGGTGGTACCTAGGGACCTGGGAAAGAACAACGACAATCTATAGACTGCTGATTTTTTCCCCCAGTGGTCTGAATGCAGAAGTTACTAGGTCCTGCCTGCCTAGGAAGTCCACAGCCAGTGGGTGGAGAGCAGAGAGCTGGAGAGGAAAGCTCCGCATTCACTGCCCTCCTACCCATGAACGGGGATGGGTGCGATGAATGGAAATGAGCTACTAGGGTAGTCTGACCATGATCCAGTCCCACCAGAAAGAGCAAGGAACATGTTCTAACCATAGGAATTTTGCTCCAAGATGCTCCGAGTCCTTCCTGTTGGCTCTATCAATATATTTTACTTTGGCAGATCAGGGATGAAAATTTCTGGACTCAGAATTATTAAATGAATTTTGGTGTCTGATTGTTCTGGGGGAGGGCCTGCCACCCCCAGACCAGTGAGTTGGGAGTGCAGCTCTGCAATACTTTGAAAGATGCTGAAATGCAGTATGAGCCTTTCCCCAGACCAGAATGACAAGTTCTTTGCATACAGGGAAGTTCCCCAATCTGTCCCCATTCTCCACCCTGCAAACATGTCACAGGACACCTGGATGAGTTGTGGCAGGCTCCAATGTCTGGTAGCCCATGAACCGAGGTGAGGGCAAGGTTAGTCAAGATGAAGGAATGTGTTCAAGAAACCGGGACACCTGCCCAGGAAGGAAGGCTCTCCCAGAAAGAAAGGGAAGGAATGAGGCGGTGGCAGCAGGGCTTAACTGCAAGAGCATGTGAGTCAGGTAGACCTGCTTTCAAACCATGGCTTCTTTCCTACCACCTGTCAGCAGTCGGGCCTTGGTCACATTACCAAATCTCTCTAGGTTCCTCCATCTATGAAATGGGATGATAATATAATACAATACTCATTTCAGATGGTTGCTGAAAGGATTAACCTTTTAAAAATATACCTAAAAGGACACCCATAGGCAAAAACATGAACCAACCTCAACCTCACATTATCAAAAAATTATCTCAAAATGGATCATTGACTTAAATGTAAAATGTAAAACTATAAAACTTTTAGAAAAAAGAATAGGTGAAAATATTCTGAACCTAGGCTTAGGCAAAAAGTTCTTAGGCTTAACACCAAAAGCAGAACCCACAAAAGGAAGAGTTGAGAAATTGAACTTACTCAAAATTAAAAAGTTTCACAGTGTGAAAGATCCTGGGATGAGGATGAAATGTCAAACTGCAGATGAAGAGAAAATATTTGCAAAGCACGTATTTGACTAAGTGCTAATTTTCTAGATATCTAAGGAACCCTCCAAATGCAGCAGTAAAAACAAACAAACAAAAGAGCTATCCCATTAGAAAATGGAGAAAAGACATGAGCAGACATTTCAATGAAGAGGATATACAGATGGTGTGATAGGGAAGAACAAACCAGACTCCACATTAGGTCTGTTTCTTTTACTGTAATGTTTGTATTCTATTGCTTTTGCTTCAAGTTTAGAATGTTGCCTGTAGACTGAAATATACAGGATAGCCCATTCTCAAGTCTCTGACGTTTAAGGGTATAACACTTTTCCATTCAAATAGAGATAAAAAGTGCAGAACAGAGAATAACATTTGTCTTGTTGGATGTTTACAGGAACATTGTGACCTGACCTAGGTGGACAGCTGCAAGAACAAAGGATTCCTACACCAAGAAGTGTGCAACAAACCACCATGCCCCTCCCTCATCTGGCCTTTAAAAATGCTTTGCTGACTATTTACAGTAGCCAGGACATGGAAGCAGCCTATGTGTCCATCGACAGATGAATGGATAAAGAAGTTGTGGCACATATGTACAATGCAATATTACTCAGCCATAAAAAAAACGAAATTGAGTTATTTGTAGTGAGGTGGATGGACCTAGAGTCCGTCATACAGAGTGAAGAAAAACAAATACCGTATGCTAACACATATATATGGAATCTTAAAAAAAAAAAAAAGGTTCTGAAGAACGTAGGGGCAGGGGCAGGACAGGAATAAAGATGCAGATGTAGAGAATGGACTTGAGGACACAGGGAGGGGGAAGGGTAAGTGAGAGAGTGGCATGGACATACATACACTACCAAATGTAAAATAGATGACTAGTGGGAAGCAGCTGCATAGCACAGGGACATCAGCTCGATGCTTTGTGACCACCTAGAGGGGTGGGATAGGGAGGGTGGGAGGGAGACGCGAGAGGGAAGGGATATGGGGATATATGTATACGTATAGCTGATTCACTTTGTTATACAGCAGAAACCAACACAAACATTACAACATTGAAAAGCAATTACACTCCAGTAAAGATGTAAAAAACAAATGCTTTGCTGAAAACTTTCAGGGAGTTTGGGGTTTTTTGGGCATGAGCCACCCATCTCCTTGCGTGGCCCTCCAATAAACCTTTCTCTGCTCCACCCTTCGACGTTTTGGTTTGTTTAGCCTCACTGTGTGTCGGGTGCATGAACTTGCATTCAGTAACAATGGCTAATAAGTGCATGAAACGATGTTAACATTAGCCATTAAGGAAATGCGAACTGCATCACTACACACCTATGAGATTGACTCAAATTAAAAAAAGACATCACCAAATGCAAGTGAGGATCACTGACATGTTGCTGGTGGGAATGGAAAATTGTACAGCCACTCTAGAAGTTTGTTATAAAACTAAACATACAGTTACCATACAAGCTAGCAAAAGCACGTTGGGCATCTGTCCTAGAGAAACAAAAACGTATGTTCACACAAAAACCTTAACCTCAATTTTCATAGCAAATTTATTTGGAGTAGCTGAAATCTGAAAACAGCCTAGATATCCTTCAACAGGTGAATGTTAAACAAACTGGGATATGGACACTGCGGAACACTACTCAGCAATAAAAAAGAAGGAACTAGCGATGCACATAACAACGTGATGAATCTCCAGGGAATTCTGTTGAGTGAGTAAAGCCAATCTCAAAAGATTACATTTATATTAGATTTTTGGAATGACAAATTTCTAGAGATAGAGAACAGATTAGTGGTTGTCAGAGGTGGGGGGTGGAGTGGACGTGGCTAGAAAAGGGCAGCACAAGGTACTGTCTGTATCTTGACAGTAGTGGTGGTCACAAGAATTACACAAGTGATAAAACTGCAATGAACTCAACACACACACACACACACACACACACACACACACACGAGTGCATTAAAACTGGTGAAATTTTGAATAAGATTTGTGGATTGTATCATTTCAATTTCCTGGTTGTGATATTGTGCTATAGTTATGTAAGGTGTTACCATTCGCTTGGTGAAAGGTGCAAGGGATCTCTGCATTATTTCTTACAATTGCATGTTTATCTATAATTATCTCAAAAAAAAAGTTTTAACAGTGCCTGTAAAGCCCTCTTCCTCCATCTCATCCTCTAATTTCCTTCTATCTTCTTCATCCTCCTCTCATTTCCCCTCCCCCTCCTCCTCCTTTTTCTCCTTGTTATTTCCAGGCAACATTACATTCTCAGAAGAAAAATCTTTCCATTACAGCGGAAAGAGAGTGAGTAATCTAACATTTACCACGGAAAGCCTGGAAAATACCTGGCCCCCCCATGGACACTCAGAAGTCCTAAAGAGGGAGAGCAAAGGCCACTGTGTTAAAATGTCTGAGGCAGGAGAGGATGGTGGGAGGAAGCCATCCAGTTCCTTCTAAAACTCAATACTCTCACCCAGGTGATTTGGTCAGGTAAGCTGGTACTTCTGGATAAAACCAGAATTACATCTGATAAACCACATTTGAAATAGTCATTCAGAGAAAGCCAGAAAAAAGATCTACTTACCATTCTCAGAATTATTTCAGTGCTCTCTCTATTCAGCATACCTCACCGAGGCTTGTGAGACTGTGGTCCAGCAGTTGAGATCTGCAGGCATCAGGTATGGGCTGGGCTGCAAAGCCAGGGGCACCAGCACGGCTTCACGGGGGCCACAGGATGTCCCCACCTGGCCTGCTGCTAGTCAGGAGGGCCTGACGGCGAGGGGCTGGCATATGTGTCTGCTGGGTTTGTTCCTACCCAGGCTGATGGTCTTATTTCTTCAGAAGAAGAGCCCCTCTTAGGACCAAAATGAGTACAGAAGCAGGAGTGAGAATGGGATAAACCAAGGATGGAGTACAAGCGTTTCTGGATTTGGCAGGATTTCCATTCTTTCCCCCTGATATAAAACACCAGGCTCCCCTTAGAACGGCTTTTGATAAAAACTATTTTAAGTGTCAAGAAGGCAGAAATGGAAAGCCTGTGTTTCAGGAAAGACAGTTCTCATTGTCATAAGTATGACCACAGGTTCTTTGTAGCCTTGGGGGCTTCTGATCCTGGTTGGGTCCCTATCAAAATAAGAAACAAATGTCCCAAGAACCCCGCCACCTCCATCAGCTTAGAAGAAACGCTTGGCCATGGCCAGGGCCTACACTGGGCCTCCTCAGGCTTAGAGTTCTACCCTGGATCCAAGAGATCACGGTCAATATCTTCTCCAGGAGTTACAAAGGGGCTTTGAATTTAAATATGAAGGCTTTTAATTTAATAACAAGTCAGGCAGGGAGATGTGAAGAAAGAAACTGAGACTCCCTTTAGCAGGGACCCTGGAGGGAAAATACCCCCCCAGACGTCAACCTTGAGATCGGTCGGGGCTGGATTGTCTGCCTGGGCATCGGCCAGCCTCCTCTTTCCTCTGGGCCCTTCCAGGGTTGGTGGGAGCCAGGAGGAGTGGGACCAGAGAGAGACCCAATTGCTAAAAGGTGGCTTTCTCAGGTTGTACCAAGACAGGCTGGGACCTGGGACCTGGGGCCTTTGCTGCAGTGCTTGCACCCGGACAAACATCTCCTCGAGCAACAGAGTACGAAGAAACTATAAGGGACTAAAAAAACTGTGTGCCTGCGCAGCTGGGGCAAGTCATGAACAAGATACAGAAAGGCCAAACCCAACTGCCCTTCCAAGGTGCCGAGGTGCCCGGAGCAAAAGCAGCGTACTGCGCATGATCTCTGCACACGGCACCACCAAGGGGATGGGCAGACCACCCGAGCCACGCCTCCCGCCCGACACACAGATCCATCTCTACCCTCACCCTGTTTGAGGGATCGAGCTAGTAGGGCAACTGTTGCTTGTTCTTACTCTCTCATGCTGCAGCAGGGGCCCCAGTAAAGCCTTGCCTGAATTCCTCAAGTGGCCTCTTATCAATTCCTCTTGATTAAAGAGTCCAAGAACCCAGGTAGGTAACAGTACAATAGGAAGTGCTGGAAGCTTGCTGGCGCTGAAGAAGAGAAGAACTTCTAAGATGCGACTGATTTCATGCTTCTTGTATTGTGTTTCTTTTTTGTTTCCTTGCTGTTTAGTAAAGGTCTTTCTTCCTTTTTTTAAGATTTGGAAAATTAGACTACTTTGGGCACACTAAAAGAAACCAAAAAAAGATTTTGTTTGTTCACCAATTGGTTTAGGTGATTGTGAAGAACACAACTCTTAAACGTCAAACCTCAAATAGACTAGTAGAATGTAAGCTCCTGGACAGGAATTGTGGTGTGTCTTGTTCACTGCTGTGTTCTCAGCACATGGCATCTAGCTTGGAGGGAGCTCAAGTCATATCTGACAGTGAAGAAAGGAATGAAGAAATGGAAAGGTGAAGCTCAGGGGTAGAGGCTGACTTTTGGGGTCCCTCTGACATTTCTCCAGGGTCCTCTCTTTTCCCAGTGAGCTCCTCCTCCTGTTACAGTTTCCACTTCTGCCCACACCCCAGGGCCAAGCTGCAGGAGCACATAACATTTACACTGACACTTTTAGGGTAAGTAGATCTTAATCAAGGTAAAGGGGACAAGGGGAATCAGGTGGAGGGTATCGATAAGTGCTCTTTTGGTAACAGTGACAATTCAAACTGGCTGAAGCAAAAGGGGGACTTGTTATCTCACATAACTGGGAAGCCCAGTGATAACCTCAGGCACAGCTGGATCTGGGGCTCCAACAATGATGTCAGGGCTCTCTTTAACTCCATCTGTTGGTTCTGCTTTCCTCTATGCTGACTCCATTCTCAGTGAAGGCCTTCTCAAGGATGGTAAAATCTCCACCAGCACAGCTCCAAACTCGGGTCCTAGTCCTCTGAGCAACCTCAGTGAAGGTAAGTGCTCCTCTCTTTCCTTTGTTCCCCATGTCTGGGCTGAGCTCTGATTGGCCCTCTTCAGGTCACATGACCACCTCTGAACCAATCACTATGATGAAAGGGATGTACAATGCTATGATTGGCTTACATTCCACACCCATCTCTGGAACCAGGGTTAAAATCAGCTCCATCTAGGGCTTCCCTGGTGGTGCAGTGGTTGAGAGTCCGCCTGCCGATGCAGGGGACACGGGTTCATGCCCCGGTCTGGGAAGATCCCACATGCCGCGGAGCGGCTGGGACCGTGAGCCATGGCCGCTGAGCCTGCGCATCCAGAGCCTGTGCTCCACAACGGGAGAGGCCACAACAGTGAGAGGCCCACGTACCGCAAACAAACAAACAAAAAAATCAGCTCCATCTAAATCATGTGGTCCAAGCATGGGGAGGAGTGGTTCCCCAAGGAAGACTGAGGTGTGATTTGTACAACAGGGGGAATGGGTGCTGGGCAAGCAAATCAACTGTCCAGTCTACAAGGAAATAGCAAGTCAAAGGTCCTGACCCAGAGAAGGGAGCTGGTCAGTCTGAGGTCATAAACATGACTAGGGCAGAGCTGGGCCTCAGGCTCTTGGTCCAGTCTGGTCCCAGAGTGCCTTCAGAGAGAACCCACTGGGGCCACCTTGTTTGGCTTCCTGCTGCTGAACACACAGTGTTCCCTGGCCACCCCTGCAGATGCTGATCTTCTTTTCTCAATGACTCTGGTTACAGCAGCAAACAGCCCAACTATTTGAAAGTCTTTATTTCAAAAACACCATTCCTGCTTCAGTTCCTGACCTGAATATGATTCCACCAGTTCTGAGAAGAAAAAAAAAAAAAAGGCCCTTTTTTTTAAATTGCATTTTTAATGATCCAGAGCCTCAGATGTGTGGTCCAACAAGGACTAGAGATCCTAAACTCATAGCATTTTCATGGAGGAGGTTGTCCCCAGCAAACGTCTAAGGGAAAGGTGAGACCAAGTCTAGCTCTAGTTATCAGAGTTTATTCACTGGTGCTCAGAGGGGGTCAGTGCCTTCCACTGATTGGGTAAAGAGGGAAGACCACATTTCTCCTGATGCACTTCCAAACTGCCCTTGGGAGAAAAAGTCACAGCTGAGTTCAGTAGGAATAAAGACCATATAGGAGAGGAACTGCTTCATCAGACATATGATCCCTCCATTTATAAACTGTAGTACTGAGAGCACTCCCACAGCAGTCTGAAGTCTTCTAAATGTCTCCTTTTGCTTGAAGGACACCAGGCACCTTGCCATACCTGGACTTTGGAGTGATAACCCCTGTCATCCAAGGGCTGGGGTTTGGAGGATCCTTGCCCTCAGTGGAGGTTCCTCTAATCCTTGAGGTCAGGCCAAGATCAGAGGCCAAGATCACAATAGCTCCAAGGAGAGTTTTTGCTTGTGTCTGATTTGTTTGTCACCCTGATACTGCCCTGCTATAAGTATCATAGCAGTGGATGAGGAAATATCATCCATTTTACAGTATCCAGCACGGTGCTTGGCACATAGTAGGTGCTCACTGAATGAATAAGGAGCTTATTCAGGATCAACGAGGAGATTTTCAGGATCAATCTGTCATTTAAGTGACCTTGGCTGAGGGGTTGCTTGGACAGACCCTGGGCTCCCCCACCCTGTCTGAGGGGGGACAGCAGTGTCTGGAAATCTGAGCACCTCCATTTCTCAGAGAAAGTGCCCCAGCTTCCGCGCTCATGCCACCTCACACCTCCTCTAATGTGTTTGGGAATCCGTTGGGAGGGTCCTCCTTAGTGGTGGGGAGATTTAAGCTGCTACCTAACAGACTGCTGATGGATTAGCAAGGCTTTCAGATAAAACCTTAAAGGGGTTAGAGTTTCATTCTTCCCCCATGCTGAGGGGGAAGAACTGCTGCTTCACTGTTGCCGTAGTTTGGGACCGACAATGAATGAGAGGGGAGGCAGGGCTGGGTGGTGGGCAACAAGGTTCAAGGGAAAGGCCAGATTCTGGTTCCGGCCCAGCCATGGTTTCCTCGGGAAATTCTGGACAAGACATTGAATTTCTGGGCTTCTCTTTCCTTAGCTTCAAATGGGAAATAATAATACCTACCTGACAGGGGTATTGTACACATGAAATGAGAGCAATGACATGAAAGCCCTTTAAAGAAGTTAAAAGCACTTCCCTGTGTGAGGCTATTATTTCCCTGCCACAGGAAACAGACTGCAGGGCTGAAGCCTCTGCTTGAGACACCAGGACTGCTGGGTGGGACTTTTGAATAAGGCTCTTTGGCTTACTTTTGCCCAGAGCGTAACAGGGAAGAACATATCTGACTCCATATTGGATCTGTTCCTTTTAGTTTAACCTTTGTATTCTATTGCTTTTGAGACAAGTTAACCACTAAAGGGATGTTGCCAATAACTTAAAGTATACATAATCTCTGGGAACCCTGCCTCCCATGCCTGAGCATTGAGATAAAATACCTTTGTTTAGTTCACAGGAAACATCCTGACCAGGCCCACCCAGGAATGGCTGCAGGAAAGAAGAAATTAACACACCCCCACCAGAGTCTGATTGGAACCAGGAAACAATGGCAACAACTTATTGCCTTTTAAACTTTACTTCCTCACCTCCTCCTCTTTGTTCCATAAGAGAAACTAACATCCAAAGCTGGGCAAAATGGTTCTTTGGGACACTAGTCCACCGTCTTCTCAGTCTGCTGGATTTCCAAATAAAGTCCTTATTCCTTGCCCCAACACCTCGTCTCTAATTTATTGGCCTGTCATGTGGAGAGGAGTATGAGCTTGGACTTGGTAACAAGAGGAAACACAAAGGGGGACCATCTCATTCCATGTCCTGTGGATATTATGCTGAAGAAATGTGCAGCAGCCACATACTCCTCTGAGGAGTGGGGGACCCAGTGGCTTGGGATCCAGACAAGATAATGTCATCACTGAGAGGGAAGCCACTGTCACTACTGGTGACTCACCCACATGCTCTTGAGGACAGAGCCAAGCACATACTCAAGGATGTGCCCTCCAGATGACATAGCCTTTGAATAAGGTTATTAAACGCCTTCTATTTATGCCTAACTCTCTTTTTCTTGTTCACAAGACTTCTCATGGGAGAAATCTCCCAGGTCCTCCAACTAGAATTTACATTCTAGTTGTAGAGAAAAAATAAAGACACAGAAAAGAATTTCACATTGAAGTATTTAAAAGTGCAGCACACTGAGACAGAAATTCAGAGGAAGGACAAAAAAGTGTGGGCTGGAAAGGGCTTGGCACAAATGTATGAGTGCCTGGAAGGACCCAGGGTGTTACCAAAACAAACTTGGGTCCACTCACCTGAGTGCGAATCTACTGACAATTGGATTGTAGTGAAGGAAAGTACAGACTTTATTGCAGGGTGCCAAGCAAGGAGAATGGGCAGCTCGTGCTCAAAAACCCAAACTCCCCGATGGATTTCAGAGAAGGGGTTTTAAAGGCAGTGTGAGGGAGGAGGCTGCAGGGTGAGCGATTGGCCTGTGCACAATTCCCGGATTGTTTGGCATCAAGGTGAAGTTTCAAGCATGATCAACCTTCTGGTTTCAACCAGTCTAGGGTCTGTGCCTGCAGTCAGCAGTTTCCATCTGGTGGGGTCTGCTTCCTGTAAAAACAACTTAGGAACGTGTGTCAGGCCTTTGTCTGTATCTTTCAGGGAACTGGGAGTTCAGTGGTTCTGCTGTGTGGTGGATTTATAGTCTAAATTGTTACCAGTTTTCCAGCCCAACAGCTGCCCTTTGTTTCTACATCTTCACATTTCCTAATCATTAACTCTTGAGCCAGCCTTTTGAGACTCAAGGGAGGCCTGGGAGACTAAATCAAAAGCCTTTAACTTCAAAGGACAGGGACACAGGGGTTTGTTCAATTCCCCCTTTTCTTTGATGCTCCTCAATCTTGAGGGGAACGGATTCAGGAAAAGAAAAGGAGTAAAGTTTTGGATAGAAAGGTTAATCATAAACTCAGCAGAGGAACTCAGACTTAGGGGGACTCAGTTTCAGGGACCGATCTTCCACAAGTTGCTTCACCCCTCCATGCCTTAGTTTCCTCCTTGTAAAGAGAGAATAATTATAGTGCCCACCTCATTAGCCAGGATCTGAAACCTAGTAAGCATTTAATGAAAGGTACCTGCCATTTTTATTACGTCAGGGCTTTGAGGATGTGTAAGATTTAAGGAAAGGGAAGAAGGTCTTTTGAGTTGGGGGAACAGCAGAAGCAGAATCAAAAGGATGGGAATGAGCAGAATATATGCAGACAGAACATATTAGGGAGCTGGCCTAAGAGAAAAGAGGGCATGGTGGGGCACTGCCACTCAGCAGATCTTCCTCAGGCTTCCTGGAGGTGCTGGAGCACCATGATGAACCACAAAGACGTGGGAGCCAGGGTCAGTCCTGTAACCCAGCAGGACCCTATGGGACCTTCCTGGGAAAGACCCCCCCCACCCATGTCCTCTGCCTGCCTCTTGTCTGTAGAAAAACTTTAGCCTCCTAGGCCTTCCCTGATTTCCAAAGAATAAATTGAATCAGAAAAATGAGAAAATGCAGAAAAGAAAACAGTCAAGCAAGACAAAATAATAATAGTTTAGCCATTAAACAAAGTCAAGGACCTTTATTTCCTCCTCTGAGGCCATATTCTGAGCCATATCCTTTGAGCTGTTTTACAGAGACTGAAATCCCTTCCAGGTGGAAGAGGTTAACTGCATGCTGACCACAAGCAGGTAGACCCCAGACTGGTTGGAACCAGAAGGTTGATGATGTTGACTCCGATTACCTCACCACCAACCAATCAGAAGAATGTCCATGAGTTGATCATGAACCTCACAATCCCCCCCCCCCCTCACCCTGTCTTTAAAAACCTTTGCCTGAAAACCACTGGGGAGTTTGTGTCTTTTGAGCATGAGCAGCCTGGACTCCTTGCTTGGCACCTGCAATAAACGCTGCACTTTCCTTCACCACAACCCAGTGTCAGTAGATTGGCTTTACTGTGGGTGGACCCAAGGTGGGTGGACCCAAGTTTGGTTTGGTAACAGTACCAGAATATGACCCTAAAACGAAGCCAACTCCAAGACTCAGTGAGATCACCCTGGGTGGGTCATGTGCTAAGGCCATGTGTAATTTTGGTAATATTTAAGGGGTAATAATAGATATGCTTATTTTAAATTGTACCTAAAACTTATGAATCATGGCTCTTACTCATATCCAGTGTAAGGAATATATATAAATCTTACAGCAGTTTAAGTGAAAAAATGTGAATGCTTTATCAGCAAAGTTTCAGAAAATTGAAAAAGCATTCTTCCTACCCCTTTATTCATATACACACAGGCACAGAGAGGGGGCATCCACAGAGGCAGCTGACTCCAAAGTAATGACAACAGTAGTAGCTACCATTTCCCGAGGGCTTACTGTATGCCCAGCACGATGCTGAGAACTTTACAGAAATCACCTCATTTAATCCTTACCATAAACCCATGAAATAGCTGTCATACCTCCCCCACTTTGTACAGACAAGGCAATTGAAGGTATGAAAGTGTAAGAGGTGAAGCTGGGCTTTGAACCCTGGCATCAGGATGCGGGGCACTTGCACTCCAGCCGCTGCATTTGCTGCTTCCCAGCGGCCCCCTTGGGTCCCTGCCCTTCTCTGCACCTTGGTTCAGAGGCCTCTCATACATGGAGGACGGCTCACCTGGCCTTTTGGAATCTTGATTTCCTTATTTGTAAAATGGGGGAGGGTGGACTGGGTGATACATTTTTGAGCAGTGAATTGTATTTAGCAATTGAAATCAGATGGCTTCCAATAAAGCTGATAGTGGAGTAGATGGTCCCTGAATTATTTTCAGCTTGGACATTCTAGGAACCTTTGTCCTCATCACTCATTCCAACATTTCTCACTCTCTTGCCGTGCCTTTGATCTAGCCTACATCCCCATTGCGTGTGAACTCATCCATTTTACATGGAAGTTCATCTCTCGGATGCAGACACGTGAAGTCTGCCTGTGTGTGCGTGTCTGGGTGGACTTGTGGCTTGAGGGGACATGAGGGATCTAAATGAGCAGATAGAGCTGCTGAAGATTAAAAGCGCAAATGTGAAGCTGGAGACCAACACACATGTGACGGGGGAGGAATGTTCAGGCTGAGCCAATCAGGCACAACGGGCAGACAGCCACACTCACGAGGGGACGGGAGTCCCTCTCCGGAACTGGGCCGACCTGAGGCTGGGGTGGCTGTCAGGGCGCATCAGCAGTCACTGCTCCCAAGCCCAGCTGGCGCCCAAGCCCCTCTCCCCGCCCCCGGCCAGAGCTGAGACCAGAGAGCTGCCAGAGAAGTGGGATCCTGGCCTCAGGGCCAAATCAGACCAAGGGGCAGACTGGATCCAGGGAGAACCCATTCTTCCATTTCCCCTTCTTGAAATGGAGATCAAATTTGAGGTCTTGTTAAAATAGAATGTCATCCAGCAGGCTTCAGATCACAGAAGCCCAGCTCTTCCCTGGCACATGGCAGCAGCAACAAGAGTGGGAGCTGTCCCCCGTGGGTCCTTCTGTGACCCACACCTCCCTTCCAGGGCACTCAGGGCTTGGGCTTGAGGGAAAAAGAACTCTCAGTATCCTGATGAGTGGGTACCGCAGGCACAGTCCTTGGAATCAATAGGTTTTCTTGATTCTAAACTGAGGTCAAATAGGAAGTGACAGGGAGCATCTGTTTGGGGAGGGGACTTTGGGGCACTGATCCCAGCACCTATGGCCCTTCCCGCATAGGGCTCCCAGCCCACTGTACACTGGGTCCTGCTGGCGTAAATGCAGCTCGGCCCCAGGTCTTGGAAGGCCCCAGTCACACTGCTGCTGGCAAGGAGCACCGCTGAGCTGCCGTGATCTCTACTCAGAACCCCACCCTGCCCCACCCTGGGGCTTTCAGACCTCCCCGCCTCCGAGGTAGTATAAGAAGGCAGGTCGGCAGCCGAGTCTGGAGGGATCCTCATGTTTGCCGTCAGGCATAGGAGGCAGAGAAGAGCAAACATAAGTGCCACACAGCTGCTTGCCTGCCTTGAGATGAGTACCTAGGAGGATGAGCAGATTGGTGAGGGTGCAAGGCGGCAGATAACGTGATCACGGTAATTTCAGGCTTCAAAATAATAGTCACTCTTAAGGAAATGCCTTTGCTCTTCCAGTCACCTGTGCGAGGCACTGCATATATGTTATATCCAAACCCAAGAACTCTGTAAGTAGGGACCGTTCCTCCCATTTGACAGAGAGGAAACTGAGGTTTGGAGAAACTAGATAATCTTCCTTCAAACCACGTTGAGTAAGTGGAGGTATGTTTTTAATGTAGAAGGTGTTAACATCCAGGCTGGGGTCAAATTCTGACTCCCTAACCTACCTGCTAGGTGATCCTGGGTAAGAAGTACTTACTGTCTTCACATTTTAGTTTCTTTACCCATGAAGTGAGCTAATGCCCACCCCGCTGGGTCTTCGTGAGGCTTATATGGGCTGGATCTTCAGGCACTTGTTACAGTGCCTGGTGCAGAACAGGCTGGCCAGTCGCCGCCCAGGAGGACCAAGAGCCTCTTGCCTTGGGAAAGGGAGTAACTTGTAAATGTTTTCCTCACCTCCAAATACTCTCTCCGCTTACTGGGCCCTCTGAAGAGCCCGTATTTTCAAGGCATTTAGAAAATGAGAACTTTTGCTGAAAAAAGTCATGAGGAGTAAACATCACCTGGCCTCAGGATACTTCAGGTGGCACTCTCTTCCTTTGGTTCTCCAAGCCAGGAAGGTCTTGTCCTAACAGATCCTCAGGAAAGTGCCTACAACAGCATGTCCTACCCTTTCCTCCCAGTATCTAACCTCACTCCTGCCTTGCTGCCCTGTAGAAGAGCCGGTGTCACCTAATCTAGGACAGGTGTTCACCATCCGTGACCTGACACCTCTGCTGTGGCTTCAGGATGGTTATTAAGTTCCATCTCGGTCACATCTCTTTAAGATGGACAATCCCACTGCCCGTGGAACCAACAGACCACCTTCTCGGAATAAGCCACGATCCTGAGGGTGGTTAGGAGGTGCAGGGGCTCCAGTCACGAGGAGAGGAGCCCCTTCTTCAACACGTAGGTAGTTTCTTCCAGGCTGCCTGGGAGCCCTGTATGGTAGCATGTGTTAGAGGTGACGAGGCTAGGGCGGGTTGGCTCCGCAGCGAGACGGAGACACCAGTGTGTAAACATCTCTCTCCACCTGTGAGAGGAGGGCACTCCTCGGGTGCAGCCAGACCCTCCTCCGAAGCAGAGGGATGGCTGCCCTTGGCAGGCTCTCCGAGGCAAAGCTAATAATATAATTTGGCTTTCTCCACTCTTCGGGGAAGAGATTACATGTATAATAGCCATTTCCATGAGCCGCGGAGGAGGAGTGCAGCCAAAGAGAGGGAGAAGGAGGGGTCTGAACTTCAAATCGGAGGAGACAAGCCTGCTGGCTACGTACACAGGCAGGCTTTTCCATTTTTAAAGCTCCACTGAATCTCTTCAAAACCAGCAAATTTTGCAGCCTCTAATTTTCTTCTCTGTGCTCTAGTTAGCACCAAGCCATCTCCCTCTGCAATTCAGTAGCCTCTTGAAGTGTGTTTGTTCGCATGATGGGACTGAGTGGGCAAGTCCCAGCCTCTCTAATGTGGCCTGTCACTTGCCTGCCACCCAGGGACCGTAGGGCACCAACACAGAGTACTCCAGTGAGCCCGATCCCAGAGTGAGACTCTCAGGGCTACTGATTTCCTTCCAGTCCCACAAAGTGACAATTCTCTCTCTTGGTTTCCAAGGGCTATCACACTTGCGAAGACTCATTTGTTGAAAAAAATCTCTCAGGAGGAGGATTTCCTTTCTTACATGGTCCAAAAACATCCAGTTCTGATTCCTTAAAGGACGTGTGCTTACCTTTTCCCAGCCGCCTTAAATTTAACGCAGATGACATCAAAGTCAACCCCCTCAATCTCAAGATGGAGCCTAGAAATCTCTTATATTTGTGTAGCACTTTGCAGTTCCTCGTGGCTTTACCTCCAAAACTTCATTCAATCTTCACAGTAATGTTGGAGATAGGTTGGACAGGTATTACTCTAGCCTTTCCAAAAGCAGCAACCAAAGCTCAGAGAGGTTGAGTGTCTTGCCCAAAGTCACACAGCTGCCAGGTAGCAGGGTAAGTAGGACCACAGGCCTTGGGAACTTTGGTCTGGGACACTTGGCATTCACTCTACCGTGCAGGTCCCGCCTCCTACCCTAAAACAGTCAAGTGATGGTACTGAGAAGTGGAAGAGTGGTGGCACTTATTGGACTTTTTGCTTAGGGACTTGGGGTCCAAAGGAGACCCTGTCATTTTCAGAGTGGACTGAGGGCAACTGCAAGGGAGCAGTGCCTTTCGGGGGTGGGGTGGAAGAGCAAGGTGGGTTAGAGAAATAGATTATGTCTGTATTTGTGAGCGTTCAGGACAGAAACGGATCCCCCACTGCTCTGGCACTGGAAGCAGAAGACAATTTAAGGGAAGTGGGGGGGTCACAACATCCTTGCATGGGGCGGAGGAAGGCAGCGGGTGATGCTTCCAGGACTGACTCCCTTGGACCCTACAGAACTCCCTGCTGGGGAGCCACACCCACCATTCAACCCACTGAATTCAAGACCGTGCGCCACAGCCAGGCCTGAGGAGGCTCACCACGCAGACGCCGCTGCAGCTGTGTCTTGGCACTTCAGAGCTGGAAAACAGAGGCCAAAACGCCGCTCCTGAGAAACCTGATGCTTCCAGCATGTTGCCAGCAGAAAACAGCAAGAGGGGCAGGTGGGGCGTTAGGCAGAACCTAGTTCCTATCTAGAACCGCTGCTTCCCAGAGTCTGGGGGAAGTTTTGTGACCAGTGAAACCAACAGGCGAGCACTCTGAAGATCAGTATTCAGGTCTGGGGTGGATATTCAGAAAGTCTTTATTGGCACAGGAGCAAGCCAGAGCTCACACGGACGCCACGTCTCTCAAGAACTGTCCATGTACTTCATGGTAGAGTTGAGGATCTCCATCCCGTGAAGCTCTCTCAGTACAGCAGCAAACCTGTCATAATCAGAACACAAACTCCAGGACATAAATGCCAGGGTGCAGACACCTGGCCCCCAGAGGCATCCCCCCTCAGGCAGAAGCCGGCTGGGAAATCAGGACAGGGCAGCTGCTGTTGCCCTGGGGAGCCCTAAAGATCAAAGTGGGGAGACCCTCAGGAGGCCCACAAAACACGGCGACACTCGCCGTGTGAGTGGCAGATGTGACAGGGACCTGCGGGACCTGCTCTTGGGAGCTCCCCAGCAGGTTGCCACAGCGAGCCCATCCTAGCTGATGTGCTTTGCTTTCTGTAGAAGAAAGATTTTATCCATCCCTTCCATTTGAACAATCAGACAGAACTCGAAAAGACCGTAGACGTCATCCAGGCCCACCCTCTCGTTCAGAGGAGGGGTGGCAGGGGGAGCCTGTGCGAGAAGGAAGCAGGCAGGCCAGAGGCCCTCCCCACCATGGAAGGCGCCCCCTCCTGTGCCAGGGCACCACTCTCAGCCACAGGTGGGCACCTTCCAGGAACGTGAGGACCAGGCGTTCCAGCGGCTCAGATCGGGGCAGAGTGGGGCGGAAGCCTGGGCTGAGAGAGGCGCGATACCCAGATCAAGCGCAGGCTCCTGTCCAAGCCTATTGGGTGGTCTTAATCATGCCGCTCCCCAACCTCGTCTGTTTTCTCCAGCGTAAGAATTTACCCTACAGGACATTCTCCCATACGCTTAGGTCCCCAGCAAAAAAAAAAAAAAAAAAAAAAAAAAAAAATGAAGTCGGGGAGGTCTGTTTCTGGAAAGCAGAGGAGAGAGAAAGGAGACAGAGAGAAGGGGAGATGGTGTGCGAGGGAGGAGGGGTGGAGAGAGGAGTGGCTGAAGGAGACTGCGGGAATGGAGCAGACAGAAGACGACGGCCGTCGGTGCCCGGAAAGATCCCTGTCCCATAACCAGGTTCCCTCTCCGGCTGCAGCCTGAGCTCTCCCCAGTGCCCTGGGGGTGGGGGGCACCCTCCACAGAAGCAGCTGGGCTCCCTGCCGTGCCGTGCACCTGGGCTCGGCCGTGCACAGCTTCCCCAGGGCGATGCCCGCGTTCAGCTGCACGGCCGTCTTCTGAGCATCGCCGCCCGCGAGCTTCAGCAAGACCAGCACGATGTCCGTGGTCAGCAGGGACGAGGCCACGTGTGGCACCTCCATGCAGTTCCCCAGGCAGAGGGTGGCGTTGCCCACCAGAATCTCATCCTCCGAGCCCAGCAGCTGCATCAGGACACCGAGCTCTACAGGGTGGAGGAGAACAAGCAGGAGGCTGGCAGTGGAACATGGGGGGCACAGGGAGGTGGCAGTGGATGGACATGTCACTTACTCGGCAAATCCTTATTGAGTGCTCTGAAGCTCTCTGGCTCCTGGCTGTGTCTCTGAGGGACCTCAGGAGCCCGGGGCAGAGCCTGGCAGGACTCAGTTGTCCCGGGAATGCAGGCTATGCATCAGACAGGTCTGTTCTCTCTACATCCCCAATCTGAAGCTCTCAGCTCCACCCGACAGCCCCCACCTGAGTGGGAGGCCATGGGCTGGCACCCTGTACCTGCGGGGCCAGGAACAGGTTCTACAGGAAAGGTTCCTGCCCCCCACTCAGTGGGGAACCCCGTTCACGCCTGTGCGGCCCAGAGGAGGTGGGAAGGAGAGTGTTAGCAGGACCCCTGCCCCGCATGACAGGGCAGTGACTAGACTAAAGACAGGCTCAGCCTCTCCCATTCTCCTTGGTCACTAAGGTGTTTCCCCTGGGAAGGAAGAGCACCCGTGTTAGGTCAGTCTAAGCAGAATGCTTTACAAACAATCCCAGTTTACTTGGAGTGGGGAGGTAGCTTCCAGCTTTGATTCTGTTATCTTTGAGCTGTTTCCCAGCTGAGTCTTCCAGCAAGGATGTGGTACCTGTGCGCGGCCGAATGCTAATTGAGAGCTTTCAGAGCTGGAGGTGAGGTGACGTTATCTTCATACACACTGCCTGAGTCCGGGACGGGGGTGACGCATCATCCTCAGTCTTTCCTCCCTCCTCACCGGCAGTTCCCTTTGCAGCTTCACGGCTTGACTGACCTCTGGGTTAATGTAGGCTCCACTTAAAGAAACTATCACTTACTTTTATCCAGTCTTATCAGCTCTTCTCGTGCTTTGTGATAACTATTAGTGCAGATGGCGAGTATCTTTACCGCATAACGTGACGCAGTCTGGCCTCCTGCCTAGATTTCAGAGTGAAATTAGGAAAAGAAAATCAATGCCATGGTTGCTCTCGGCCAGAAACCACAGTGAGCAGCTGTGATTGTGCTCGTGGCTTCCTAGACTTCTGAGCCAGAGCTCTGCTGACAATAGTGTGTGCTTCCTGGCAAGTGGGCCTGGTCCCTGCTGGGATGCAGTGTCACTCACATCCTCCCTAACGTGGCCCTCACTCCCGCTATGAATGTAGGCCTGTCATGTACACCTGAGTAATTACCTGTGGAAGGCTTAGGAGTGAGTGGCTGAGAACAGAATGGTGCTGTCGACTGGCAGATGTACCAAAAAGGGAGGAAAAGGCCCTCCCGTGTCATTTCACCATTTGAGAATGAGAGTTGACTTGAGAAGGCTGTCAGGCTGACAGGTCTGCATGGAGAACATTACGAACCTAGATCATTTTAAGAGGTGACAACTGTCGAATCATAACCCTTAAAATCACCCTATGTGGGGTCTTTAAAATGCATGCGTGTGTGAAAGCATGCATAACGCACATGTGTGTGCATGCAACCAGCAGGCTCCGGTGGGTGTGCAAGAGTTATACAGCGTGAATGACGGCCATCATCCACATGGCTGCCTAAACTCACACCCACCACGCTGCCCCTCAGTATCGCCCCTGCCCCAGAAGCAGCCCCCCGACAGAGCACGCTTCCTAGTGCCACTCAGCCTGGGTTTTATGAGGAAGTCTCCCGTGGGGTCACCACAGTAACGTGGGGTAGTGAACCTCACTGGGCACATGCATCGCTGGCGGGACCCAGAGATGCGACCTAGTAACTCACCTCCCCCTTCAGGAGAATCTAGTTAACTCTCGTACTAACTCACATAGATCCACTGCACTCATATTGCGGGGAAAATCTGAACATCCTTTTCAAAGCCACACGGTTACTCTGCAGCCTACATATCTCATAAATGGAGTTATCTCCAACCTTCTCCAGGTAACTGGATAAAGCGTCATGAGCAGGAAACCATGAGCAAAACCGGGACCTGAGAAACCTTGTTGAAGCCACTCAGACCATCTTTTTCGAGGACAGAGGCCATACGTTTTTTAAGTGAGGTTTAAGTGGTAAGCAGTTTTTATAGATGCATCTAATGAACAATTATTTGTTCAACAATCTTACACTGCTGGTCAGAGCAGAGTCTGGGTGGACAGGCAGAAGGGAATCTCCATTCGAGAAGGTTAGAAGCTAGCAGGGGGGAAATAGAAGAACCTTAACTGAACAAAGCCCTCCTTAGTTCTGTTCCCCCAATAAAATATGACACTCCCGGAAATTCAGGAGGTTGTAACCAATGAAGTTATTTTACCTTCAGGAATTTAACCATTTTCTTCACCACTCCCGCTCTGAGGGCCTCCTCAACAATTTTCGGAGAGGAAACAAGGGTGCGGCTAAGAACGCCAGCAGCTCTCTGAGTGAAGCAGAAAGAAAGGCTGATTAAACGTTCCTAAGTGGGGAGGGGCAAGAAAGGGGTAGGGGGTTAAGGCCACAAACTACCTTGTATACAATAAATTAGCTACAAGGATATACTGTACAGCATAGGGAATATAGCCAATATTTTATCGTAACTATACATGGAGCATAACCTTTAAAAATTGTGAATCACTGTGTTGTACACCTGAAATATATAATATTGTACACCCACTATACCTCAATAGATATTTTTTTCTTAAAATGCTGATGACCTTTTAAAGTCAACGAGTAGTTTGGTGAGGCAAAAACAATCATTAATATTAGATGCAAAATAATACCTTGACTTTAAAAACACAATGGCCAAGGAATTGATAGCAAGTCAAGTACTGTCCTTTATAATAAAGCTGCTGGGTAGGCAATTCTAAGGGCCGCCAACATTGCCCCCGGGTGCACAGAGGCCCAGCTTATTCCAGCTTCACACAGGACCAGCGTTCAACCCTTGGCAAGAAAGTCCTGCCCTGTATCACCCGTGGGGCTCTGATATCAACAGGGCACTTATTAGATGGTGGACTTCCTGGATGGATCCTCTGGGACTTTTAGCTTTTCCTTTATCTTTTCTAAATCTTTGTCTTTTTATTCTATTTTCTGGGAGACTTCACTGATTTTATTTTCCAGTTCTGATTTTTAAAAAAGTAGTTCTGTTACCATTTTATGGCCATAACACTATCTTGAATCTTTCTGAAGACACGAGTGATAGTTATTTTTTCTTCTGTTTTCTACTTCATCTCTCTTTTTTGAGAGTAAAATTTTCTGCTTACCTTGCTTTGTCTATTTATTCGAATGGCTTTCCTGATATGCCTGGTGAGGTCTACCCTTAGCTCTCCAGTCACATTTATGAAAAAAGCAGTATGTTTGGGTACACTATGTTTATGGGAAGTTTATCCACTGACAGGTGGAGAGGTGGCACTCTCAAATACTAGAAAGCAAAACTTTTTTCTCTGGTCTTTCAATTCCTTTAGGAAAAAATGGCTCATTCTATGCCTGAGGAATAGATGCCTGGCTGCCAGATGCAGTTCCCCCATCTCTTACTTCTGTCCTCTGCTGTAGCTGGCGGTTTGAATTCTCGATCTTCTCCATGGAGCTGCAAGACAGACCCGCTACCCCCCAGCTGGGCTCCCCTCGTCTGTCCTCTACACGAAGGCTTCTTTAGCCCTGCCGCAATAATTACCAGTCTGGCAGCTGTTCTCCATTTTCCAGAAACTAGCTAAAATAACTTACCCTTTGGTGGCCTCTTGCCTGTTCACTTTGTCAGTGTGCATTTCTGCCTTTTTTCCCCCTAATGTCTTTAGTCTCATTTTAATGAAGTCTCCAGAGCAAGAATGGACAAACCTGTGTATTATCATATCACCTATCTTGTTTCCCTCATCTGCTTCCTACCGGGGCTAGGATGTGACTACAGCTGACAGTACAGCTCTCTTTTCAGGCCCAAGGCAGTAGAGAGAGCACAGTATTAAAGGACCGGGTTCCCTGCTAAGGCTACTGCCCTGCTCAACAAGCTGGTGAGCACCCACCTAGCTGTGGCCAAGCAGAGTCCTGGGGACATCTACCCCAGAGTCCTTGAAGGGCCAGTGTGGAACGAGTGCAGGCCCAGCTTTAGACCCAGCAGCCAGAAAATCTCAAGTACCCAAGAACACTGGTGCTTACCACTTTTGGGGTCGTGTGTCATTTTTGAGGATCTGATGAAAGCTGTGGTGCTCTCCAGGCCCATGAAAATGCACATACACTCAGAGTTTTCTATACAATTGCTGGAGGTTCCAGGGAACCTGAAGACCTACCACATCCTTCTGGAGCCCAGGTTAAACAGCTTTGCCCTGTAAGTCTGGATTGACTTCAGAGAAGCTGTGGGCTTGCTGGCCACAAACAGGATATGCTGGGTCTACTTGGAAGGTTTTTACAACCCGGGAACCAGTCCCCCGGCTATGATCCTTTTTTTTTTTTTCAAAAAAAAAGTTTAATACAGCAGGTTCTCATTAGTTATCTATTTTATACATATTAGTGTATATATGTCAATCCCAATTTCCCAGTTCAGCCCACCACCATCCCCCCTTCACGTCCCCCGCTTGGTGTCCATGTTTGTTCTCTACATCTGTGTCTCAATTTCTGCCTTGCAAACCGGTTCACCTGTACCATTTTTCTACATTCCACATATATGCGTTAATATACGGTTATTTGTTTTTCTCTTTCTGACTTACTTCACTCTGTATGACAGTCTCTAGATCCATCCACGTCTCTACAAATGACCCAATTTCGTCCCGTTTTACGGCTGAGTAATATTCCACTGTATATATGTACCACATCTCCTTTATCCATTCGTCTGTCGATGGGCATTTAGGTTGCTTCCATGACCTGACTATTGGAAATAGTGCTGCAATGAACATTGGGGTGCATGTGTCTTTTTGAATTATGGTTTTCTCAGGGTATATGCCCAGTAGTGGGATTGCTGGGTCATATGGTAATTCTATTTTTAGTTTTTTAAGGAACCTCCATCCTGTTCTCCATAGTGGCTGTATCAATTTACATACCCACCAACAGTGCAAGAGGGTTCCCTTTTCTCCACATCCTCTCCAGCATTTGTTGTTTGTAGATTTTCTGATGATGCCCATTCTAACCAGTGTGAGGTGATGCCTCATAGTTTTGATTTGCATTTCTCTAATAATTAGTGATGTTGAGCAGCTTTTCATGTGCTTCTTGGCCATCTGTATGTCTTCTTTGGAGAAATGTCCATTTAGGTCTTCTGCCCATTTGTTGATTGGGTTGTTTGTTTAATATTGAGCTGCATGAGCTGTTGATATTTTTTTTTTGAGATTAATCCTTTGTTGATTCGTTTGCAAATATTTTCTCCCATTCTGAGGGCTGTCTTTTCGTTTTGTTTATAGTTTCCTTTGATGTGCAAAAGCTTTTATTAGGTCCTATTAGGTCCCATTTGTTTATTTTTGTTTTTATTTCCATGACTCTAGGAGGTGGTTCAAAAAAGATCTTGCTGTGATTTAGGTCAAAGAGTGTTCTTCCTGTGTTTTCCTCTAAGAGTTTTTTAGTGTCCGGTCTTACATTTACGTCTTTAATCCATTTTAAGTTTATTTTTGTGTAGGGTGTTAGGGAGGCTTCTAATTTCCTTCTTTTACATGTTGCTGTCCAGTTTTGCCAGCACCACTTATTGAAGAGACTATCTTTTTTCCACTGTATATTCTTGCCTCCTTTGTCATAAATTAGGTGACCATAGGTACATGGGTTTATCTCTGGACTTCCTATCCTGTTCCATTGATCTATATTTCTGTTTCTGTGCCGGTACCATATTGTCTTGACTACTGTAGCTCTGTAGTATAATCTGAAGTCATGGAGTCTGATTCCTCCAGCTCCGTTTTTTTCCCTCAAGACTGCTTTGGCTACTCAGGGTCTTCTGTGTCTCCATACAAATTTTAAGATTTTTTGTTCTAGTTCTGTAAAAAATGCCACTGGTAATTTGATAGGGATTGCATTGAATCTGTAGATTGCTTTGGGTAGTATAGTCATTTTCAAAATATTGATTCTTCCAATCCACGAACATGGTATATCTCTCCATCTGTTTGTGTCATCTTTGATTTATTTCATCAGTGTCTTATAGTGTACTGAGTACAGGTCTTTTACCTCCTTAGGAAGGTTTATTGCTAGGTATTTTATTCTTTTTGTTGCAATGGTGAATGGGATTGTTTCCTTAATTTCTCTTTCAGATTTTCATCATTAGTATATAGGAATACAAGAGATTTCTGTGCATTAATTTTGTATCCTGCAACTTTACCAAATTCATTGATTAGCTCCAGTAGTTTCCTGGTGGCATCTTTAGGATTCTTTATGTATAGTATCATGTCACCTGCAAACAGTGACAGTTTTTCTTCTTGTTTTCCAATTTGTATTCCTTTTATTTCTTTTTCTTCTCTGATTGCCGTGGCTAGGACTTCCAAAACTATGTTGAATAATAGTGGTGAGAGTGGACATCCTTGTCTTGTTCCTGATCTTAGAGGAAGTGCTTTCACTTTTTCACCATCGAGAATGATGTTTGCTGTGGGTTTGTCTTATATGGCTTTTATTGTTTTGAGGTAGGTTCCCTCTATGCCCACTTTCTGGAGAGTTTTTATCATAAATGGGTGTTGAATTTTGTCAAAAGCTTTTTCTGAGATGATCATATGGTTTTTATTCTTCAGTTTGTTAATATGGTGTATCACATTGATTAATTTGCGTATATTGAAGAATCCTTGCATCCCTGGGATAAATCCCTCTTGATCATGGTGTTACGATCCTTTAAATGTGTTGTTAGATTCCGTTTGCCAGCATTTTGTTGAGGATTTTTGCATCTATATTCATCAGTGATACTGGTCTGTAATTTTCTTTTTATGTAGTATCTCTGTCTGGTTTTAGTATCAGGGTGATGGTGGCCTCGTAGAATGAGTTTGGGAGTGTTCCTCCCTCTACTATATTTTGGAAGAGTTTGAGAAGGATGGGTGTTAGCTCTTCTCTAAATGTTTGATAGAATTCACCTGTGAAGCCATCTGGTCCTGGACTTCTGTTTGTTGGAAGATTTTTAATCACAGTTTCAATTTCATTACTTGTGATTGGCCTGTTCATATTTACTATTTCTTCCTGGTTCAGTCTTGGAAGGTTATACCTTTCTAATAATTTGCCCATTTCTTCCAGGTTGTCCATTTTATTGGCATACAGTGGCTTGTAGTAGTCTCTTAGGATGCTTTGTATTTCTGTGGTGTCTGCTGTAATTTCTCCTTTTTTCATTTCTAATTTTATTGATTTGAGTCCTCTCCCTCTTTTTCTTGATGAGTCTGGCTAAAGGTTTATCAATTTTGTTTATCTTCTCAAAGAACCAGCTTTTAGTTTTATTGATCTTTGCTATTGTTTTCTTTGTTTCTATTTCTTTATTTCTGCTCTGATCTTTATGATTTCTTTCCTTCTACTAACTTTGGGTTTTGTTTGTTCTTCTTTCTCTAGTTCCTTTAGGTGTAAAGTTAGATTGTTTATTTGAGACGTTTCTTGAGGTAGCATTGTATTGCTATAAACTTCCCTCTTAGAACTGCTTCTGCTGCATCCCATAGGTTTTGGATCATCGTGTTTTCACTGTCATTTGTCTCTAGGTATTTTTTGATTTCCTCTTTGATTTCTTCGTGATCTCTTGGTATGTAGTAACATATTTTTCAGCACCCATGTGTTTGTGTTTTTTATGTTTCTTTCGCTGTAACTGATTTCTAATCTCATAGCATTGTGGCTGGAAAAGATGCTTGATGTGATTTCAATTTTCTTAAATTTACCAAGGCTTGATTTGTGACCCAAGATGTGATCTATCCTGGAGAATGTTCTGTGTGCACTTGAGAAGAAAGTGTAATCTGCTGTTTTTGGATGGAATGTCCTATAAATATTAATTAAACGTATCTGGTCTATTGTGTCATTTAAAACTGTGTTTCCTTATTAATTTTCTGTCTGGATGATCTGTCCATTGGTGTAAGTAGGGTGTTAATGTCCCCCACTATTACTGTGTTACTGTCGATTTCCTCTTTTATAGCTGTTAGCAGTTGCTTTATGTATTGAGGTTCTCCTAAGTTGGGTGCATATATATTTATAATTGTTATATCTTCTTCTTGGATTGATCACTTGATCATTATGTAGTGTCCTTCCTTGTCTCTTGTAACATTCTTTATTTGAAAGTCTATTTTATCTGATATGAGTATTGCTACTGCAGCTTTCTTTTGATTTCCATCTGCATGGAATATATTTTTCCATCCCCTCACTTTCAGTCTGTATGTGTCCCTAGGTCTGAAGTGGGTCTCTTGTAGACAGCATATATATGGCTCTTGTTTTTGTATCCATTCAGCGAGCCTGTGTCTCTTGGTTGGAGCATTTAAACCATTCACGTTTAAGGTAATTATCTATATGTATGTTCCTATGACCATTTTCTTAATTGTTATGGGGTTTTTTTTGTAGGTCCTTTTTTTCTCTTGTGTTTCCCACTTCGAGAAGTTCCTTTAGCATTTGTTGTAGAGCTGGTTTGGCGGTGCTGAATTCTCTTAGCTTTTGCTTGTCTGTGAAGCTTTTGATTTCTCCATGAAATCTGAATGAGATCCTTGCCGGGTAATCTTGGTTCTAGGTTCTTCCTTTTCATCACTTTAAGTATATCATGCCACTCCCTTCTGGCTGTAGAGTTTCTGCTGAGAAATCAGCTGTTAATCTTATGGGAGTTCCCTTGTATGTCATTTGTCATTTTTCCCTTGTTGCTTTCAATAGTTTCTCTTTGCCTTTAATTTTTGTCAATTTGATTACTATGTGTCTCGACGTGTTTCTCCTTGGGTTTATCTTGTATGGGACTCTCTGCGCTTCCTGGACTTGGGTGGCTATTTCCTTTCCCATGTTAGAGAAGTTTTCGACTATAATCTCTTCAAATATTTTCTCGGGTCCTTTCTCTCTCTCTTCTCCTTCTGGGACCCCTATAATGCGAATGTTGGTGCATTGAATGTTGTCCCAGAGGTCTCTTAGGCTGTCTTCATTTCTTTTCGTTCTTTTTCCTTTATCTTGTTCCATGGCAGTGAATCCCACCGTTCTGTCTTCCAGGTCACTTATCTGTTCTTCTGCCTCAGTTATTCTGCTATTGATCCCTTCTAGTGTAGTTTTCATTTCAGTTATTGTATTGTTCATCTCTGTTTGTTCTTTAATTCTTCTGGTGTTTGTTCCTTAATTCTTCTAGGTCTTTGTTTAACATTTCTTGCATCTTCTTGATCTTTGCCTCCATTCTTTTTGCAAGGTCCTGGATCATCCTCACTATCATCATTCTGAATTCGTTTTCTGGAAGGTTGCCTATCTCCACTACATTTAGTTGTTTTTCTGGGGTTTCATTTCGTTCCTTCATCTGGTACATAGTCCTCTGACTTTTCATTTTGTTTATCTTTCTGTGAATGTGCTTTTCATTCCACAGGCTGCAGAACTGTAGTTCTTCTTGCTTCTGCTGTCTACCCTCTGGTGGATGAGGCTGTCTAAGAGGCTTGTGCCCAGGCTGTGATCCTTGAAGGGCTGGTTTCCCAGACCTGCCCTGGATGTGACATCAATTGTTTCTCTAGGTTTAGGGCCCTGACCTAATAGGCATAAAAGTTGGGGTGATTCCTAATGCAAGTGAAGAACACATCCCAGGATAATGGCAAACAGCCTCTTGAATCATATCAACATTCTCCTCCTGATACACTGTGCTAACCATAGGCATTCTTAATTTTCTTAGCCAAATGTCAGAAACAGAAGAAAGCCATTCCAGCATATATCTCCAAGGGCGCTAAAACCATTATGCATAAACAACCTCCAGAATCACTGGCTTTAAAATATGTGTCTGGCTTTTTTGACTATGGAAGAAAGATTGCAAATAAAATCATTTGGCCTGTCCAATTTGCACAGAGATGGCTCGATATAGGACAAATCAGACAGATTACCTTGGATAAGCTGTTAAGGGCCACAGTTTACAGAAAACGGATTCTTAACTGGGGTTCCTGGACTCTAGGGCCTCCACAGATGGGCACTGGTGGGGGGTGTCACCAAATCCCCTGAAACCATAGGCAAGTTTGGTATTTATGTGCTATGGGCATTGTTTTGAGGAGCATATAATCTGCCTCATATCTCAGAGAATCAGTAGAATCTGAAATGTGTGGTGACTTCAAAATAAAACAAAACAAAACAAAAGGAGAACAACAAAGGAAGCTGTTTCTGGATTTCCCTGGGAGAAGCTTACTGTGAGGATTCCTCCATCCTGGCTGTTCAGTAAAGACAGGCACTTCCGGCTCACCTCCATGGCCCAAACCTACAACAACAAGGAGCAGGAGAAGGAGTTTGCCTGTCCTGGTCATGGTCCTCTGCCTCTTCCTTCTGAGCGCTCAAGTGGAACTGACCACTCTCCACTCCCTCCCTCTCGCCACCACCACGTCTGTCCACATTTCCTTCACAACATCTTCTTCTATCGCTCTCATTTCTTCCCACGTCCAACTCCCCTAACTACAGGGTGACACCTTGAGAGCAGGGACCACATCGCATTTGACTTTGTAAACGCAGAACCTAGCACCGTGCTCAGCGCCCTGGATGCTCAACTGGTTTTCAGAATCAATACCTGACAGAGCGACTCATCCATCCCTCGGCAGCTCAGGGACAGAGCGTCCGCCCAGCATTCCCCATTCCCATTGCCAGTGTAGAAGCACTGCCATGCTTCTATCCTCTTTGCAGAAATGAGAACAGTTCTTTGCAACAGAATGGGTTAAGGTAGGGAGAAAAGAATGCGGTACCTCAGAGACAAAGGGGGACTGAAGACACAAGTTCATCATGAGTCCCAGGAGGGTATACATGACCTCTCTGAACAGGTCCACATCCTCCTCACACTTGGCCTTTGGAAATAAAACAAGGTGATCAATGATCTTCCTGCAGCTTGTCACGGTCATCTGTTCCCCTTGGCAATGGTCTCAGTATCACTCACACTCCCTAAAATTGTCAGTGTCATGAACCTAAGTGATGTGGGAAGGTCTGAGCCCGGTTTACAGCACAGAGTGTGTCGCGCCTCATGTCATATGTTGTATGCCCTGGGTTCAAGCTGCAGATGGAGCTGTTGAAATGGGTGCTCAAGCCAGCTCCACAGAAAACCCTTCGAACATCTCCGGGGTGGAAAAGACTTGATCTGGAGGACTCCGTAAGGCCAGCTGCCCATCAAACCTACTGTTACAGAAGGGGTAAGCCACTGGCCCCAGCACCCTCAAACAGAATTTTTGGAAAAGCCAGATAATGAAGAAGAAGCCAATGCCCTCAAAGCAGGTAAAAGACCAACTTTGACTAGAAAAGCTGAAATACCATGAGGCCCAAGCAGGCATCCCTGAATTCTTCAGAGGCAGACATCTGTCTTCGGGTGGCAGCCTCAGCGCTGAGGTTTCCCATAATGGCAATACACTGGCAGAGAGCTGAGGTGTTGGTGACCTTGGGATCTCTCCTCTAAAAGGGGATGAAGAGAAAGCGAATCTGCAGAGAGCAGGCAAATGATGCCAGAATAATGTCTAGGGGCATCCCTCACTCACCAAAATGTCTGGGAACCAGATAGCGTTATGCCACATGGGGACATCGGTGGGGTCACGCTGCCAGAAAGGAAGGAGGCACACAGAGGGGGAGACCCCAAATCACCTTGGCCTGGAATAGGGAGGCCTGGGGCTTAATCCCAGTCGCTCCATCAACTAGCTGGGGGCACTGGGACAAGTCCTGTCCCTTCTCAGACCTTCCATTTCCACATCTGTGAAATACTG
Source organism: Delphinus delphis (assembly GCF_949987515.2). Lineage (NCBI taxonomy): Eukaryota > Metazoa > Chordata > Mammalia > Artiodactyla > Delphinidae > Delphinus > Delphinus delphis. The sequence goes on from NC_082690.1 coordinate 20,711,869, forward strand.
GCGTGTCAGTATGCCCTCTAAGGTCCCCTGAAACTTCTATGGCTCACTGGGGACAGGTCTAGTCACAGCACGCTCTCCTGGAGGACTCCCAGCTTGGCAATTTTCTCCCTCATCAGCTCCAACCACCACACCTGCTCTCCTGACCAAGATGACTGCCATTCAGGGGACAGGGTTGCACGTGGTACTTATGACGGGACTTGGCTCAGAAGAAGACTGATGGAGACTGACAAACTCTCCACCTTCGCCTACTGCAGCCCTCAGGCAGGCTTTCCTCCGCTGTAACCAGCTCTGCCCGTATGCCATCTCCACCTGCCCCCACTGCAGCTGTTTCAACAACCAAGACTTGTATAAATTCCAGCTGTGAATAAATGATTACTCAACCTGAGAGGCAACAGGAGTTCTGGGGTGTAAACTGTGTTGAAACAGCCCCGCTCATGCTCCCAAAAGGGTCTGTCACAGGTGATAAAATGAGGGCTTACTCACCAGCACGCCTGTCAGTGCCAGGAGAACATCTGGAAGGCTGGCCTGGAACCAGACTTGGAATCTGTCGAGAGAACATCAGCCATGATTTATTTCTACCCCGTGCAAACTAAAACATAAATACAGCATCTTGGGTGATGGAGCAGACCGTCCAACCCTGGGCCCGTGTGATTTGCCCCTGCATGGATGATTCATTCGGAACCAAAAAAGGTCGTCACTGGGCAGGTAATGTGGCTTTACTTTTTCTTAGCCTGGAGACTTGCTTTTGATGTTAAACAACAGATCTCAGAGGGTGGCTCTCTCATGCAGAAGCTGCTGGAATCCTTAGGTTTCTGCCGAACTGACTTAGCACCACCCCTGCCCTCCCCTTGCTTTGAGTCTACACGCTGTGCGCCGTGCAAACAGGAGACACGGTGTAAGCATGTTTACGTGTCACAGCCGTGAGGAGGGCCCCGAGGCACACACACCTCCACCAGCTAGAGAGGCGAGTACACCCTCCCAGCCCGTGCTGATGGCCGGCTGCCAGCACAAACAGCTCTCTCTCATTGTATGATGCTTCCTAAGTAAGACGCCCCAAAGTTGATGAGGAAATTAAAAACAAAACAAGATGCAGTTTTTAAAAAACTGAAAAGTTATGAAAATCTAAGACCTTCACTGTCTTCCCCAGCAGCAGCTAAACAAAGAAAAAAAAAATAGCGCGGGGGATGGTTACCCATACTGCCACTGGCGGCCCGGGAGGGCTCTACTTTGTTACTGTGTTTCTCCTCCCTCCCCCTCCCTCTCTCCCTCTCTTTCTCTCTCATTTAATCAACACATGTCTACCAGGCAGTTCCTATTAGGCACTGATTAGGGGAAGAAGCCTCACTGCATAGCGGATTTGCTTGCTGGGAGAGTTACTGTTCTAAGTATTTTAATGCTTCCAAGCTCATTGAGGGCCGGGTCGCCCCCTGCACCTAGAGGGACTGGAACGGGAGTGGCTGACCACGGCCCCTGAAGACATCAGCTGTCCTACGCAGTGAATCTTGTGATGCTCAGTTGGTCTAGCCTCCCGCGTGCCTCACGTTTTAGAAGATCAGACAGTTCAACAAAGGCTGAAGAAGAAATGTCAATTTCTGGAAACAAAAATTACCTTTCTTCCAGAGCCAAGTCTGTGAGCAGTCCCATGGCTGAGTTGGCCTTCTTATCTGAGAAATCAAGAAACGACACGAGGGCTTCCAACAACCTGCAAAAATCCATAACACCCTCAGGGTGGGCTGACCTCCAGCTGACAGCATCCCCAACAAGGAGGCTTTGCATGGAGGCCAGGAAGGAGTCAGCACCTGAGTGAAATAAGCTGAAAGGGCCTTACTATGCCCACCAGGAAGCCCAGCCCCTGCCCACCCCAATGAGGCAGACACCCTCCCGTGGGAATGGCTCTACCACTTTACATGAGGGCCCAGGGGAATTAACAGTTTGAACCAAAGTTCACTGATTATCAGATGCTGACTTGGAAGGAATCTCTGGTGCCTCTGCCCTGGGACTCTGGCTTGGCCAAGTTGGATCACACAAATGACATCTAAATGGCACCCTTACTAATCTGCTGATGACTAAGTGGGAAGGCCCCCTAATGAAGTGGGGGATGGAATCAAGATTTAATGAGATTTTGACAGGTTGCTGAATATATCAGATGAAATTTCAGAGAGTTAAACTCAAAGTCTTTCACTTAGAGCTGGAAATTCTGTTTAAGTAACAGAATTGGGAGACCTGGTTTATACCTGACTAATGTGAAAAAAACTTACAAGTTTTTAGCCAGTGGCAAACCTGGTATACGAGCAAACAGTCCGGTGCAGCTGCCGAAAAGCTAATGCAGTCTCAGGCTGCCTTAACAGACTGACCGGCACCAGGACAATGAGAGCAGAAGGCATTTGTCCATCCAGCAAACCCACACCAAGCACCTACAGCGTGCTGAGTGTCGTGCTCAGTGCTGGGACACAGTACTGAGCTCCTGTCTCATACAGGGACGTGTGTCAGAGGATAGGTTAGAAACAGACACATGTCAAGTGGGCACAGGGTCCCCTGGCAAGAGCTGTGGGAGGATGGAGATGAGGGTGACATTTCCGCATCACCTGAAAGTGCAGCATTGGCTACGTGTCCCTTTGTCCGTTCAGTCAACAACACTTACTGGCATTACGTGCCAGGTGACGTGGTAGGCTCTGGAGCCACAGGGATGAAGCAAGACAAGGCCCCAGCTCCAAGGAGCTTGTAGGCCAGCGTCAGGCACGTGGGGACAGGAGCAGAGCATCTGAGGCAGAGCACACAGCCGTCTCAAAGGTGATGAGGCATAAATCGCAGAGGCACACTTGGGGACTGCTAGCGGTTCCTCACAGCTCGTGCTTAGGGAGCGGGGAGGACAGAGAGCTGTGAGGCTGGGGGGCTGGGCAGAGCCAGCCTGGGTCACGGCGGGCCTTCTGGAATGTGTGTACTTTCCCCTGTTAGCCTGTGTCCCGAGTGTGGGCAGTGGACGACTTGCTTGGTGGGGGTGTTAGGGGGAGGGCTGAAGGCTCTTGAGCCCCTCTCAGTCTCTGAGCTAGAGGAGGCCCCAGGAAGCTGTATTCTAATAAAGCCCCCAGGTGACTCCTAAGCGCTATATTTCTCAGAAATTCAAGAACTAGTCTTAGAGGCAGTAGAGTAATTACGGCATTTTAAGCAGGAAAGTAACAGGACAGATGTGCATTTGGGACAAATCCCTTTGGTGGTGTGCTGCAGGTGGATCAGAGCAGGTAGTACAGGAACCAGGGAATCCGACGGGGGGAGAACCGGGGCTTTCCAGACAATAAAGGTTAAGGGACTGCGCTGAGACGGGGCAGAGTAAGAGGCACAGTTGAGAAGAAAGAGGCCTCACAATGACCTAGAAGTAATGATGGGAGACGGTGCAGGAGAGCCAGAGGAAATGAATCCAGGAGATGCAGAGGAGATAGGACTGACAAGTACCATTTTCTCAGGGATGTGGGCAGGAGCCAACCAGGGAGCTCTCAGGATTCTGGCCTAGGTGACAGGGTAGATGGAAATGCTATCTGTGAAGACAGAATATTCAGCTAGAGGCTCTGGTTTGAAGAACCGCTTTTGAAACGCTAAGTTTATGATACTTGTGACGTTGCGATGAAGGTGCCGAGTTGCAGAAGGATGTTTCCTTGTAACATCTGAGAGGGAGACTTAGACATGACAATTAGGGCCATGGACAAGAAGAGGGCCGAGGGTAGGATCTTGCGGTCCCTGACGTGGAAAGATGACAGCATAAAGGGGGCTTGCAAAGGGAGCCGAGAAGGAACAGCAGGGAGTGGGAGTAGGGCCAGGAAGAATGATATCATTAGGACCAGATGCCATCAGGCTGTAACAGGAGTTATAGATAGAAAAGAGCCCATCAAACTGGGCTCTTAGATTCAGGAGTACGGCCTCCAGTCACCCACATTTATGGTACTGGGTTTATTTAGCAGCTTGTTCTGGGAGGAGTCTGGAAGTCGAACTACCTGAGGAACGGTTGAGGAAACCAGGATGCTTGACCTGGAAAACATCGATGTCTTCAGACATGTCAAACGCTGGGATGTGGGAGAGTTGCATTCTAACCTGCCTGCCTCTACCACAGAAGCTGGAACCATCTTCCCCACCAGGGTGGCATGTGACACAATTCTGACCAAAGAGAAACAAAAGCAGTAGCTCCTCTTGATAAAAGGGACAGACCCAGTTGGTGCTAACCTGTCTTAAAGAGGGATGTGATGCTTGGAGTTGCAGCAGCCTTGTGTGACCATGAGGGAAAGGTCAAGAGGACAGAGACCTTGACCCTGCCATCGTTAAACCACCAAACAAGCTGTTAGTCTTTTTGTTATGTGAGAAAAACAAGACCAGTTCTCTTGGCCAAGTAATCTGTCAAATGCAGCAGAAAAAATTTTACCTAGCATACGGGTATCATGTCTCTGAAGCTTCACCGTAAGTCTGTGATACAGATGAGACACCAGGCACTTCAAGGCTAAGCAGCTTTCCTGGGTCGCACAAGTAGAAAGAGACAAGCAGGGGATGTGGGCTCCTGACTGCTTGAATCTAAAACCCCAGAGCTTTTCACAAAGGGATACTGGCCCTCACTCGGCTCCTGTCCTTGCACATTTGTCCCTTCACTTTCTCATTTGGGGAGGAATGTGAGGGTCATGGAACCTGTGTGCAGCCCTGTCCTGTTTCAGACTATCTCATTTCATTTCAGAGAAGAGTGGGCACACAGGTAACAAACTGAGGTTTCTTTGACTGTCTAAGGAAAGTAGGCAGGACTACACAAGATGATCACAAATGCCAAGACACTGGAAAAGTTCAAATGAAACTCAAGCAATTCAAAGATAGCTGGGGAGAAAGCTTATGATAACTATAGCTACATTTACTCAAAGAGACCAAAACCAAATGAAAAAACATATGATGAAGGTATTGAGGAAATGACTGCAGAGTCATTTGAAATGTGAAATGCGCTTTTGAGGATTTAACTCTGCTAACGATCCGTTTGCCTGTGTAGGTTGAGCTTCGGGGGCTGCCAAGGCCTTTCCTGTGAGCCATGGGGCTGCTGAGCTGGGCTGAGAAGGGGAGAGTCACAGCCAAGGCTTATCCTGTCCTCAGCGCACATGGACTTCCTCACTGACATGGGACCAGCCCCAGAGGCCTCGCTGTGGTCCAAGAAGGTCTGACACAGCTTCATATTTGATTGCTTTCCTTTTGGGGAACAGAGAGCAGGAGAGAGGCTCCAAGGCCTGGGAGACAGCTGGCTGAGATGTCCCGAGTCACTAGCTGCACTTTCTCCTGCCACACCTGTGAAATGGGGTAATGACACTTATCTGGCCTCCCTCCCAATGAGATGATAGTGAACAGAATCGGAAGCCAACTTCTGTTTTTAGGTTACATAGGAAGCATTTATAAAGCAAAGGTAGAATCACTGCTACTATTTCTTTTCGGTTGAACCACATGAAATTGCCAACGTGCAGCCTTTTGTGACATAAAAAGCGGCAATTTCACATATTCGAACGAATAATCTTTCGAAGGAAAAGCACTGGGCAGGATCACTGTGCTTCAGCCATTTTTAAAAAAAGTTTACTTAGGAGAGAGGAGCATTCCATTCCCATCACCTGAAGCCTCGGAAAGACCTACATGTAACAGTATTTGAAATGTGTTTTATTTACTTATACCCTACCTTGCTCCAGAAAGGGTTTAAGGATATGCAAAATCGGATAGTATTACCTAAAACAGGAATAAATGAAGAAAAGTAAGGACAGGAACAGGGTAGAGCCAGGACTGAGGTTAAAAGGGCAGAAACAAATAGCCTGTTTTACAGTTGGGTTCCCAGTTGCTGGCTTTGGAAGTGCTGCCATATTTACAAGGTCTGCAGTGTCTGTGAGATGGAAACAGGCTCAGGAGAAGTGACACTGTCCATGGTACCAAGTTCAGACAGGAGCGTCCTGAAGGTCCTCATGAGGGAGTGTTCTTCTCAAAGGCTCTTTCTGTTTCTGATCCTTAATCTGGTAGGCTGGCACCTCTCACATCAGAGATGTGAGACAGGAGCCAGGCAGGTGTTAATGTGGCAGGTAAGGTCTGAGATGCTGCCGGGAAGCTCCCACCCACAGCGCAGAGCCTTACCCGGTCAGGTCAAGGTGGCCCATGATCAGGCTCCGTCCATTCTCTGTCTGGGCGAGCTGCAGCAGCAGGGCCAGGGTCTGCTGCCGGATGTTCGGGACCCTGGAGGCCAAGAGGGAGGGCAGCAGCTGGCCCGTGTCGGGGCACAGCACAAGTAGGCGCTGGTTCTCCTCTGCAAAACACAGGGCACGTCCGTCTAGCGCAGACCATGACAGCAGTCACGCCAGTTCTGTCTCCCCACATCTCAATGGGAAACCCAACTCTTCCCCATGCATTTGAGAGGCAGGATAATGAAGGGTAAGAGCACGGATTCTAGAACCAGACTGCAGGGTCTGAATGACCAAGAAACGACCTTAGCCGAGTCATCAACCCCCATGCTCCTTATCAGTGGGACGAGGAAGGCGACCAACATAACAGAGTTGTCGTGAGGATCAAGTGAGTTAATACGTGATGGTGCGGAGAACAGGGGCTGGCACACATACATTAGCTATTACCACTATTCTGGCCAGAGGCCTCTCGGCGTACGGTGTTCAGAAATGTGAGGAAAGGAAAAGAAATCAGCTAAATGGTGGAAGAGCTTTAGACCATCGATTTTCATATAATGGCCAGAGCAACTATTTGAGTTTTTTCTAGAAAGCTAGAATGATCACATGAGAATGTTAATTAATAAAGAATGCTCCCCTTCCTAGACCATGAGCTATTTCCAGGGCGGTGGCATCAGATTTGCCCGCACCCCACTTTCGCCTGGTGCATTTTCTAACGAGGTACGTGAATTTGAGAGCAGGCAGAGGTACAGGCTGGGGTATGAGGCTAAGCTATGAAACAGAGCAGAGTTTGTTTAGTTTACATAAAAATGAAAAGTAGCTCAGTGCAAACAATTCAAATAACACAACGTGCATACAGCTGAAAATGAAAGTCCTCTTCTCTCGTCCGTATCCCCTCCAGGTAAGCCCTTTCCCTAAGGGGGCTAGTATTCACCCTTCTTATGAACAATGTTAAAATATGATACATCCTACCCTGAAACTGGCTTTTCTCTCTCAGTCAGCACTATATCACAGACATATTTCCACGTCTTTACTTTTAAGCATTCCTTTGTCCTTTTTAAAAACTGCTCTGTATTTATTGAATTGGATATACCAAGATTTCATTGATCTGAGATACAGCATGTATGTCACAGGCTGTGTCCGACAGTATTTTTCCAGATACTAAAGAAAGATGTGACCCCAAGGTTCACAGAAACCAAAGTGGGCTGCAGGGTGAGGAAGTTGGGCTGCACGGAGAGAAGCATGTCCAATTCATACTGAGGAAACGCCCGGTCACCAAGCCTGCCTCCCTAACCCTTGGGCAGGGCGATTTGCAAAAACACTGCTCGGAGCCGGTGCAGTGTTCTACAAGTAGCAGGGCACCTTGGTTAGGATATTAGTCTGAACGTAATTCCCTGCAGGGAAGAGTCCCCCTGATTCTCTAGAACTTAAGAATTCTAGAATTTAACATGATTCCTCCACCCTACTAAATCAGGAAAAAAATCATGTTACCTCATATTCAGCATTTAATCGTTTACAAGCTGCATTTACAAGCTCTCTCGACAGCTCCCCACAGAAGCCTGTGCATGGCATACACAGCTGTCACTCTTCCCATTTTCACTGTTTCGTGTCCAAAGTCAAACATTTTCCCCTCATTAAAAAAAAATACAATTGTTTTAAAAAATGAGGGAAATACCTAAAATTTTTATTGAGGTCACTAAAGTGATAAGATTGTACAAAAACTCAGTGAACCCCGGAAGAGGCTAATATGCAAAAAAGGAAGAGTTACGGTAAATAACTCCCCATAGCATGTAACTGTCCCAATATTATGCATTAAGTAATCAGTGTCACAAGAGGCCGGCAGGGATGGTTGTAAATCTCATGATGCTGAAACCGGTACTGTGGTCAGCAAAAAGGGAGCACTATTTTTCAGCAGACAGAAAAGGAAAAACTCTGCCCGCCTCACTGCCAGTGCACGAGCTGAAATCACTAGTCTGCAAAGAGCCAGGGCAAGTGCCCAGGTGATGAGACCACGCATGATGCTGACCGTGACCTTGCCCACTGAGGAGGCAGCTGCGAGGTTGCCGGAGACACGACTGCAGCGCAGGTCTCGCTTTGATCCATATGCTTTTCCAGGGAAGGGTCTAGACCGCCATCTCCAGGGCCTGTCCTAGAGGAACAATCCTGCCTGCCCACACCCCCGCCCCGTAGCCCTCCCATTACCAGCGCATTAACGATAATCGATGGTTATTCCCTGGCTTACCGTTCTCACTGCACACCGCTTGCCAGAGCCTGAGAACAGACATGCATACTGTCTCTTCCACTGCATCTTTTCCTGCTGTGGAAAAGCACCTACAATGGGCAAGGGAGAGCAATATTAAAACTGCAAATCAGTCTTGATCTTCCTTTCAGTTGGTTTTATTTCACCTCCAGACTCCTCAAATGTGGGTTTAAGAAAGTCACTTCCTGGCTTCCCCGGTGGCGCAGTGGTTGAGAGTCCGCCTGCCGATGCAGGGGACGCGGGTTCGTGCCCCGGTCCGGGAGGATCCCGCATGCCGCGGAGTGGCTGGGTCCGTGAGCCACGGGAGCAAAAGGGACTGCTAGGACCTCAGCTGAGAGCTCCAGGACAAGGATGCAGCCGAGGAAGCTGGGTCTGCACAGAGGGAGGGTGGTGAGCCAGGGGCCAGGGCGTTGGCTGCAGCAGGACCAATGAACTGTGATGGGCCAGCAGACCACTTAGGGCTCGTGAGCCTCATCACACACACAAACGTGTGCCGGTGACTCCAACCCACACCAGTGTCCTAAGCCATGGGAACTGCACCAGAACAATTGAAATACAAAATAAATTTAGCAAACTACCTCCTGCCATAGGGGTCTTTCTTCAGATACAATGATAGATGAGATCAGCCAGGAACCAGCTGATCTCATTTCCTGTTATGATCAGCAAAGTCCAAAAGAGGACAAGAACAAAGAGCAATCTTGCAAAAACTGGTGGGAAACCAGCAAGAGTGGCCATTTCTCTGACTCTGAAGTGCTTGGAGGAACCCTGGGAAGTTTTCCTAACCCAGTATTGACTGAAGGTAGTACCATCCAGTGATCACGCTGCCTGTGTGATGAGTGTCTGATTTCATGAGAAATGGTTGTCTTTCCTTGCTTTGATGCCAGGCTGTCTTTACAAACATCCCTACCTTCTTATGACCTCATTCTCACTGATGATACTGAATCCATTGTGTGTTCTGAATAAAGTTCGTTCCGTGCCTGAAACAAGTTCAGAGAAAACCGTGTCATCAGACTCCTGAACGGTCTGGCTGATGTCTAACTGTCACAGAGCCAGATGATAACAGAAACCCAATATGGAATGTCTAGATCACAAAATCCACAGTCCTGTTCAGAGAAGGAGAGCTGAGCCCGGGGGGCCCCAAGAGTGATCTGACAACTCATCATTCTGTAATCTCTGGAGAGTCTCCAGGAGCCGCTTAACCTCCTAGAAGAACAGGCATATCCATCTGTTCTTAATAAATGTTTATTTCAGAGCTGTTTTCAGGCTCTAGAGAGGAACCTATAATCTCCAAGAAACTACTGCAGGGGTGTCTGAGCACCCTCCACTGTACACTGAGGGAAATCAGACTCCATCCATTTGTACAAACATCATTCTGTCACTGAGTAACAACACTGGTTTCAGCCCTGAGATCAGTAATTACAGAAACTATAAAACAGAGCACTGTGGCTCTCATTAGCAGGAGGACAGCTGATGTTTGCTCTGAAACTGTCTCCACATCCTAAGCAGCCATTAAGTGTAACTGGGATGAACGTTACAGTTTATCCTACAAAATTCTGTCTTCCATTCCTCTACGGTTGGGGGGAAATTTGTGGGGCTGGTACAGGGTGTTGGTGGTGTATACGGGGTCTGTGTGGGGTATGCAAAGGGTGTGCGGGTATGTGCAGCATGTGGGGAACACCCGTGAGGGGTGAATGTGTGTGGTGTGCTTGTATGTGATATAAGCATATGTGGTATATTTGTCCCACACGCGTGGTGTGTGTGTGTGTGTGTGTGTGACGTATGTGATATAAGTATACATGATAGTGAGCACATGCTGTGTGTGTGTGTTGTGAGTATATATGGAGCGCGTGCCGTCTGTGTGTTTTGTGTCGTATTGTGTGGTGTTTACAGCATGTGTGTCATGTGTCAGCATGCTCTGAGGAGGGGATGGAGCTGGGATGGGTTATGTTTCTTAAGCACCCCCTCTAGCACCTACATTATAGTAGACCTTCAATCAATATTGGTGGAAGGAAGGAACAGATTCTTTGCCTCGTGAGGACAGACCTCTAAACTCTGTCCCCTTATACTGACAATATTCACGAGATCACACACATCGCTGGCTTACAGTCCTTCATCATGTCAGTCAGGATTTCAATCCCCCCTGCATAGAACAAGGGGATCTGATCAGGCTTGGAAAGAATTTCCAGAAGATTCTTGGTCGTCACGGCCGTATTCGTGCCTGAATCCAGTGCTTCCTGGGCTTCCTTCTCTTGAAGGTCTGCTTTCTCCCGAAGATCTACCTGATTCAGGTAGTCTAGCAAAACAAGAAGGAAAACACAACAAAACACTAACAATCAACATGTCCACACATGGAGCAACCTGTTTTTGAGGATGGGAGGCTGAAAGGCAGAAAGCATTAAAATAATTCAGACTCATCTTCAGCAAGGAAAATTTTAGGAGGCGTGTACAGTTTCTACCAGGAATCTTAAGACATCTTGGGAATTATTCAAGGACAACACTGTTCCTTGTCTAGAAGGCTTGGAGGGAGGATGGTGGAGAAAAGGAGGAAGGCCAAGAACAGAGGAAGAGGAGCAAGGCTGGGCTGTTATGAGAGGATGTGATTGTGCAGGGCTGGGCGTGGCTGTGCTTGCGGCCAAGTGCAGAGAAGGCATGGAGGACACCCCAGGACCGGGGCACAGAGGGGAGGTGCAATTTGAACAAGGACATCGGCAGGAAGTCTCACCTTTCACCTGTGTCTGCTGCTGGGGGTTTATTTCTAAGATCTTCTGATAACACTCTCTAGACTGGAAGAAAGAAACAAGGTCTTGAAGAGTGGTTAGGGGCGAACGGTGATTATAAGACAGGCACAGGGTATCATTATCTCCTCCCAGCCTCCCCTGCTACCCGCGTCAGAGGCGGGCATGGGGAACGCAGCATGCATTTGACATTTTGTTTAGGCTTCTTTGGTTCTGTGGGGCAACAGGTATTGTTTCAAATTTTATTTTAAAAAATAGTGTTGTCAGATACAGCCTGTGATGGAAAATATCCAGTCCTCAATTCTCGTGGCTCATGTCTGGCTGGGATAAGAATAATCATAAGGTAAATGCAAAATTCAGATATGATATTTGCACTGAGAAAGAACAGGAGGCTACCTGTCAGATATGCTCACAGAGAATAAGGAAATAAATGAAGCTAGAAACACTGTTGACAGAGACTTGGGAACAGGAAGCGAGAACTGCCTATTTAAACGTACAGGCTGCAAAGAGCTGGTAAGGGGTCTGTTCACTGGCCATGGAAGAGTCAACTAGAACACTTGAGCGTGAGAGGCTCACTGAGGACACTGTTAGATAGAAAGTTTCTGGAAAAGAAAGATTCTTGTTAATGGGGCATGATGATGGGTTTAGGGCAGTACAGTCCTCAGGGCTATCAATGCGACCAGTCACTGAAAGAAAAGGCTCAGAAAAAAAAACCAAAAAAACAAAGAAACATTCTGAGATAGCTTAAAAGCTCAAGGCTCATCTAGAAGATTAGGATTAAGAAATGAACTGAAGAAAAAGCATCACATTAAAACAGAGAATAGTGTTGCAGGATATCAAACATGGTAACTGTAATAGACTGCATGTTTGCATCCCCCCAAAATTCAGATGTTGAAAGCTAACCCCCAACGTGATGTATCTGGAGGTGGGGACTTTGGGAGGTGATTAAGTCATGAGGGTAGAGCCCTCATGAGTTGATTAGTGCCCTATTAAAGAGACCCAAGAGAGCTCCCTCACCCCTGCTGGCTGTCTATGAACTAGGAAGCAGGTCCTCACCAGACACTGAATTTGCTGGCACCTTGATCTTGGATTTCCTAGCCTCCAGAACTGGGAGAAATAAACCTTTGTTGTATAAACCACCCGATCTATGGTATTATGTTATAGCAGCCCAAAAGGTCTAAGAGAGTAACCCTGTATCCAACTTCTTTTTAACCCTAGCTCTAATCTATCAGCAATTCTTGTTGGCTTCACTGTCAGTATAGAAGCAGAACCCCAGCACTTCTCACCACCTTCATCATCACCAACGTGGTCCAAGCCATCATCATCTCTCACTTGGATAATTTGTTGCAATAGCCTTCTGACTGGTTCTCTCTTCTTACATGTCAAGATATATTCTCAATACAGCAGAGTGATCCTTTAAAACATGAGTCAGATCATTTCTCTCCTTTACTCAAAACCCTCTGATGGCTCCCAGCTCACTCAAAATAAAAGCCAGTGTCCTTCCAAAAACCTGTAGGGCCCTAGGGGATCAGTCCCCCACGTATCCTCCCCAACCTGCTCACCTCATCTCCTCTCACTCCCCTCCTTGCTCACTCCATTCTAGCTAGCCCTCTATCTGGACCACTCTTCCACTGTATAATATATCCACATGGCTTGCTCACTTCACTCCTTCCCTTCCTCCAGAGAAGCCCTCCCTGACCACTCTCTGTAAAACCAATCTCACCTTCACCACTTCCTGATTTAGTTTTCTCAGTAACACTTATTGCTACCTAACATACTACACATCTACTTATTTGGCTTCTATCTTGGGACAAGTCGCCCCTACTACAAGAATGTGAGTTCCCTTAAGTCAAGGATTTTGTCTTGTTTGCTACTGTATTCCTGTTGCCTAGGACAGTGCTTGGAACATAGACGCATGCATTAAATATGTGCTGAGTGAATTAATTAACTGAATGAATGAATAAGTAAATGGAACTTGGTGGAGGGGGGAGATTAATATTTTCCTTTTTACTTCTCTATTATTTGACCTTATTACAATAAGTCTGTATGACTTTTAGAATTAAAATCCAACAAAGAATAATTTTTTAAAATGTACAACGGGGGCAATTTCTTTTTAAAAATAATATATCTTGTAAATGGAAAGACATCTCATGTTCATGGACTGGAAGCCTTAATATTGTTAAGATGGCAATAATCCCCAGGTTGATCTACAGATGCAATGCAATCTCCATCAAAATTCCATCTGGCTGAGTGATATTCCATTGTATAAATGTACCACATCTTCTTTATCCATTCGTCTGTCAATGGACATTTAGGTTGCTTCCATGTCTTGGCTATGGTAAATAGTGCTGCAATGAACAATGGGGTGCATGTATCTTTTTAATTAGAGTTTTCTCTGGATATATACCTAGGAGTGGGATTGCTGGATCATATGGTAGCTCTATTTTTAGTTTTTTTAAGGAGCTCTTTTTTTAGTTTTTTTAACATACTGTTGTCCAATTTACATCCAACAGTGTAGGACAGTTCCTTTTTTCTCCACACCCTCTCCAGCATTTATTATTTATATTACTCAGCCATAAAAAGAATGAAATAATTCCATTTGCAGCAACATGGATGGACCTAGAGATTATCATACTAAGTGAAGTAAGCCAGACAGAGAAAGACAAATTACATATGATATTGCTTATATGTAAAATCTAAAAAAAATGATACAAATGAACTTATATACAAAACAGAAATAGATCCAAAGACACAGAAAACAAACTTATGGTTACCAAAGGGGAAAGGGGGAAGAGGGATACATTAGGAGTTTGGGATTAACATATACTCACTACTATATATAAAATGGATAACCAAAAAGGACCTACTGTATAGCACAGGGAACTATTCAATATTTTGTAACAACCTATAAGGGAAAAGAATCTGAAAAAATAGGTATATATATATGTATAACTGAATCACTTAGCTGTACACCTGAAACTAACACAACATTGTAAATTGACTATACTTCAATTAAAAAAAATTCCACCTGGCTTCTTTGCAGAAATTGACAAAGCAGATCCTGAAATCTGTATGGTAATTCCAGTAACCCAGAATAGCTAAAACAATCTTGAAAAAGCAGAACAAAGTTAGAAGACTCACACTTCCCAATTTCAAAATTTACTACAAGCTGTAAGAATCAAGACAATGTGGCATAGGTATAAGAGTAGACATAAACAAATGGAATAAAATTGAGAGTCCAGAAATAAACCTATGCATTTATGATCAATTGATCTTTGACAAGGGTGCCAAAATCATTCAGTGGGAGACAAGACAGTCTTCTCAACAAATGGTGCTGGGACAACTGGATATCCACATGCGAAAGAATGAAGCTGGATCCCTTCCTCACACTATATACAAAAATTAACTCAAAGTGGATCAGACATCTAATGAAAGAGCTAAAGCCATAAAACTCTTACATCTTGGATTAGGCAACGGTTTCTTAGATTTGATATCAAAAGCACAAGCGACCAAAGAAAAAAACAGGTAATTTAGACTTCATCAAAATTAAAAACTTTTGTGCTATGATGTGAAAAGACAACACAGAGAATGGCAGAGAATGGGAGAAAATATTTTCAAATCATTTATTTGATAAGGGAATTTATATTGAATATTATATTACTATATATAATATTTATTACTTTATATTGAATATTTATATAAATATTCAATTTATATTATATTGAATATATTTATACTCAATATAAAAAGACAAATAACCTAATGAACAAATGGACAAAGGATCTGAAAAGACATTTCTCCTAAGAAGATACACAAATGGCCAATAAGCACATGAAAAGATGCTCAACATTATTAGCCATCAGAGAAATGCAAGTCAAAATTATGAAATACCACTTCATACTCATCAGGATGGGTATAACAGAAAAGAAAAATAAATAACCAGTATTGTTCACGATGTGGAGAAACTGGAACCATACACTACTGGCAGGAATGTCAAATGGAGCAGCCACTTTGGAAAACAAGACGGAAGTTCTTCCAAAGGTTAAACATAGAGTTATCACGACTCAGCAGTTCCACTCCTAGGTGTATAGCCAAGTGGACTGTAAACATGTGTCCACACAAAAACTTGTACATGGATGTTCATAATAACCAAAAGTGGAAACAACTTGAATGTTCGTCAACTGACAAATGGATAAATAACATGTGGTATATCCATACAATAGAATATTGTTCAGCAATAAAAAAAAAAGTACTGTACATACTACAACATGGATGAAACCTGCAAACACTGTGCTAAGTGAATGAAGCCAGTCACTAAAGACCACTTATTGTATAATTCTATTTATATGAATGGTCTAAAATAGGTGAATGTATAGAGACAGAAGTAGATCAGTAGTTGTCTAGGGTTGAGGGCGGGGTGGAGGGGAGGGGAGTGACTGCTAATGGGTATAGGTGTTTTTGACAAAGTCACAAAAATGTTCTAAAGCTGATTGTGGTGATGGTTGTGCAACTCTGTGAATACACTAAAAACCACTGAATTGTATACTTTCCAGTAGGGGAATTGTTTGATACGTGAATTATATCTCAATAAAGCTGCTATTAACAATATCCAATATCTTAGTGTGTATATCTCTCTGTATGGTTACTTTCAGGAGATGAGATTACAAGTGAATTTTGTTTTTTCATCTTTTTGCTTATGTCTTTTCTCTCCAGAGATGCTCATCCCGGGACTGGACGGACACTGGTAGAAGATACTGCAGAAGAGATTTCTACAGCAGGTGGGGCTATTATCAGATGACACTCAACATCCTTCCCAGCTCTAAGATCTTAAGATTTACCCTGGAAAATACTAAGAAGTGGATTAATATCTCATCAACTTGGACGAATGTGGTTCTTCTCTGAGACAATCTGAAGCACTGCTCCGAGATCAAACATGCCACTTAAGGTTCCTCTAGCACTTACCACACTGTAGTTCTTTAGGGCCAGGTGGGCTTTTCCCATGTGGAAGTATGCTTTTGTGCATTTTTCATCACACTGCATAACAGAGAATCACTGATCAGATGTTCTGGAAGATTTGAAGTTATCAGCCCCTCCCCCAACCGCCCAGCTAATAGGGATAGGGCAGTGCTTTGATTCTCAGGACAGCCACCAGAGTTGACAATTAAGACTTTTCTGTGCATCTGTAACCAAACTAATTGATGCCTGCAAGGAGCCTGGATGCACAAGTAAGCTCTCTATTGAATTAATTCACGATACTTGCCAGTTTTCATTTCCATCTAATGAGACAACTAGGACACAAACCAGAAACCTTTAGTTCGGAAGAGCTCTTGACCTTGGCTGAACACTAGAATCACCCAGGTGCTTGTGGAAGTCCTGATGGCCCAGCTGAAACTCACATCAATTAAATTATACTAGTGGGTAGGACCCAGGCATCAATAATTTTTTAAACTCTCCAGGTGATATAAATGTCAACCAAGTTTGAGAACCACTGGTTCATTAAAAGGGAGGAAAATTTACGCTGGGTAAACAGCTGAGGTTACTATTATATATTTATGTTCCTTCCTTGAAATAAACCATGACATATAGACTAAGAACTTGCGTTCCTATCACTTACGATCAGGAGGGATGCCCCCTTCAAAACTTATGAAACTTATGGCTGAAACAATATCGCTTGCACAGGGGGCCCTGCACCTGCCTGCTTCAAATTATTATAACTCCAGAGGGAATGATGTGGCACAAAGACATAAACTATACTTTAAAGCATCCAGTTAATTCATTGAATCCCTTTTATGTGCCAGGCATTGTGCTTGGTTGGATGCCATCAGGGGTATAGATGTAAAGAGGTTAAGGGTCCAAGCTCAGGCGTCTAGAAAGTCCTGGGTGAAGCCCTGTCTGCCTCTCACCAGAAGTGGCACGCTGGCCAGGCCACCCAGCTTTTCTGAGGCTCATTTTCCTCATCTGCAAAGTGGAGATCATAATAGTGCCTCTCTTGGGCCACTGTGAGGAGGGAATGTGTGTAAAACACTGTGGTACCAGGTAATAGAGGATTAGCTGCTGTTGTTGCAGTTACAGCAAAAGCAATCCATCTCAGGGCAAAAAGGAAAATTTAAAGAAAAGCTAAAGAATAATAGAAGGGGTAACAATAATTGTTATATTTGGAGAGGCCTTTATAGATGCATTTTCATGAATATCGTTTCCTGATTCGTTGCTAAGTGAATGACGGTAATAATATTAGTGCGTTATTGTTCAGTCCTGACCATATGGTTCACATGAATTACCTCATGTAAACTTTATAACAACTCTATGAAGTAGAGATAATTATTAACCCCATTTCACATATGAGGAAACTAGGGGTTGGAGAGGTTCAAGGTCACATAGATAACTAAGTGGAAGAGCTGGGATTAAAATCTAGCCATTTGACTCCAGGACCCAAAGGCTTAAAAATGACACCAGATCTCCCTCAGAAAAGTGCTATAGCAGTTGAGTAGAAGGAAATCCACTCTGAAGACATACAGTCTAACAAAGACATACTGTGTTTCAGAGGATGCAAAGACAATCACATGGAAACCTGCGGGGTGGGGGGCAGCTGAAATACAGATGTGAGAGCCATTTGCAAGAATGACAGTTGACAGAGGAGACGAGAGCTTTGAGGGAGAAACTGTAGGAGGAAGAAAGGCAGGGAGCTGTGGAGTGAACCCTGGAGAACTCACAGAGAATGGAACTGAGGAAGCAGGAAGGGAACTGTCAAAGGGAACGGAAACTCTGGCACCGCAGCTCGCAGAAGCCACCTCTTCACAGCACCTTCACCGGCAGGGCGGCAGGGTTCCAACAGGGGAAAAGGAGCCCCAGATCGCGTCCACGTCCCACTGTGCCATCGCGAGGGGTGCATCGTGACCACATTTACTCAGACACTAACACAAAGGGCCACTAATGGATTTTCTCACTAATAGGCCCTTTCTCCTTCGATGAGGTACCAACCCTCACCAGGATTCTCTCAGTTGAACCCCAGGTCCCCTCAAAAGGAATCCTGCCTTCAGAGGAAGGTGCAGTTTATTGTGCAGGAAGAGTTCTGCCAAGAAAGAAATGATTCTTATCCTAATTAAAACCAGCTTTGCTGCCTTATCTTCCCTGACTAGGAAGATCAGTCTTGAAATGTCATCACATGGGCTTGTCTCTGCCAATTCACAAGTGTCAAAAATATTAAACCGGCATGAAAGTACTAATACTACGAATAATGCAGTGCCGCTGACATTCACTGCTAATGTTTAAAAGGAGTGAAACTTTTTCTTTTAATTCACAGCTTCCACGTAGAGCCAATGATTGTCAGTTTTTAGAATTCCTTATACATTTTTTTCCCATCCCTCCAAGTGTTTACCCGATCGTCTTCAACGGGAGCCTTGCTGGGCATTTAACAAGGCTGGCTGCTGGGTGTCAGCACTTTTTAATGTCAGCTGTGCTGGGCCTGCTTTGCCTCAGTTTCACCGTTAATAACATCGTGTTTCAGTGAACATTTGGGAATGGGCCAGTGCGTCGTCCTGAATCAGCACGAGGCTGTGACTACCTCTTTGGTCCTTTTCAGATCAGAAAAGATGCTCCTGGAAGCCCCACAAGGAGACCTTGTTTCTGCCACAGAAGGAATGAAAGCCACACCCAGGGATGATGGGGTTTCCTGGATTCTGTGGAGAAGCTGTTTATAGTCAACAATTCAGGGCACCAGCCTACAGTTAGGCCAACGTTAGCTATGTGATCCCACACAGTTTACTTAGTTAATCTCTGAGGCTCTGTTTCCTTGTCAGAAAGATGAGGATAACTGTGGAATTGACCAGAACAGAAAAGAAGGCTGTGAGGCTCCAATGAGACAGCTCACAGCCAGCGTGCAGCGAACGGCAGCTTTTGCTGAAACATCAGAGAAAAACGCCCTTGCCTTTCTTCTCTTACAGATGATAGTAGAAAAAAGTCATGATCATATAAGGTGACAAAGCAGGCTAATGGATCTCCACTGGAGCTGTGGAGAACCTAATGGCGCCAGTCTGGGGCAGTTCTCATCACTTAAAGACTGTCACGATGCAATGGGACAAGGTGTCCCCCACACCGTATCTTCTAGGGGGTAAAGAAATCAGGCACTCCAGATATCCATTTTGGTGGGATGCTCGTGTTTTATAAACCGTTGTTAGTAAAGGTGAGCTTCGAATTCCCCTGTTTTCTTGCATACCCTTTCAATAAAAAGTGATGAAGCAGGTGTGGCCAATGTGCTGCTGTTGCGATGTGCTCTTGTCTGGGGGCCACGCTCACTAAGCTGGGGTAGGCAGTGCTGGACCAGGGGAAGCTATGCCACAGGATAAACCTGGCACGTTCTCCCGGCACTTCAACTTTACTTGATTATAAATTATTTAAAATAACATGGCTATATTAAGACAAATAGATAACATCTTATGGCATGCAATGCAAAATTTGCAAGGATTTTTAAGATAAAACATGTGTCTAAAAAGAAATTTCATGCTCTCTGCTTCTAGACCCTCCAGGGGCTCATGTTTATTCTGTTAGCACTTCAGCAAGGAAGGCTGAGAAGCACTGTTTTTGGTTATTTAGTTAAGCCCCTGTGACAGAGTAACTTGGGGGAATGTGGATTAAGGGTTATTTAAATATTTAGTCATCTGAAATAATGTTCCTATGAAGTGATCATGACATTTCTCTTTTAAAACCCTTCTAATGTTTCTACCAACAGTCCTTCCTTCTCTCCACCTTTGATTATCTGTTCTGTCAGGTTTCAGAGGAAATACATGCACAGTATTAGGCTATCAGCCTGAGGCCTGACTAGTATCCAAGCTGAACGACAGGAACTCTTTCTTTTGATTATTCCTCTACAAAGAGGGGGTGCTATGATACATTTCCAAATTATCAGAACCGGAGAGGAAAAGCCCGAACTGATGAGGAAGAATGGCAACACTGTGGAAAGAAGCCCCCGAGGTCAGCTCTGGAAAGAGAAGGCGGCGTCTCCACTACCACGTGGAGCAAAGCACCTGATAACACAACAGTGAAGGGTGAGCCATTGTGAGAAAACCCTGAAAAACCAATATTAACAGCAGCTTCTCCAGAGTACTTCCCACGGGCAAGGCACCGAGTGCGTTATCATAGCCCTCACGACAATTCTATTCGTTCCCATTTTACAGATGAGGAAACTGAGACTCTGACTGCAGAGCCTACACCCTTTCCTGCCATAATACACTGGCAGCTCCCCTCTATTCACTTCAGGACTGAGACATCTGGCCCCAGCAAGCCCAGCTCCATCACGTGGAAGAGGAAACAATCTTCTTACCTTTAGAGCCCAGTCACAATCCACCAGTGCCTTCTGGTAGTCCCCAAGTTTGATATAAGCCTGTAAGGACACAAACAGCTGCTATTCATACACAGCTCTGTAGCCGGCAGTCTTCCGTCAACACAGAAAGAGTAGTCGGGCAGGAGAGTGGTGATGAGAAGTAACTCGTCCCTACCTGTACCAGTCAGGGTCCCAGCAGGAAACAGATGCCACTCACAAGGGGTAACCGGGGAGAGTTTAATAAAGGGACTATTCACAGGGTGAGGGCAGGGTGGAGGGAGACCAGCAGTGGATAGCCATCACGACTGCCAGACCTGAAGAGGCAGAGGGAGGAGCAATGAACAAAATGGGAGAGGGTCGCTTTGTGAAGAGCGCTGCTTGACAGGAGCTGAGACCTTTGGTAGAGCAGAAGCTGGGAGAATAAAGCCACAGTTCACTTTCCTCCTTCTTTCTCATCTCGTTGGCTGAACCCAAATGGCAGTTAGAAAGTTGGGAAGCCAAGAGGGCAGTCCGCAGAGGTCAATCTCCCAGGGCACAGAGCAGGGCAGAGGAGGATGTGGAGGGGCAAACAGACAGTACCCAGCGCACTGACCACCCCTACAAAGGAAGAGCTAGCTTCTGGAGGCTACCCTGCTGTGAATGTTCCAGAAGGAAGCCAGATGAGGAAGGGAATCAAAGAGACAGGTAATAACAAGTGTTGGTGAGAATGCAGGAAATCAGAACACTCATACACTGCTGGTGGGAATGTGAAATGGTGCAGCGATTTGGAAAGACAGTCTGACATTTCCTGGAAAGGTAAAACACAGAGGTACCATAGGATCCAGCAATTTCACTCCTGGGTAGATAGCCAAGAGGACTATAAACATATGTCCACGCAAAACGCTGCACACCAGTGTTCATAGCAGAATTATTTATAAGAGCCAAAAAGCAGAAATGACTCAAATGTCCATCAATTTTTGAATGGATAGCCAAAATGTGGTAGATCTAGGCAATGAAATATTATTTGGCAATAAACAGGAATGAAGTGCTGACGCATCTACAACATGGATGGACCCCGGAAACACTGTTAAGTGGAAGGATAAACATTGTATGATGTCATTTATATGAAAAGTCCTGAATAGGCAGATGTATAGAGACAGAAAGTAGATTAGTGGTGGCCTAGGGCTGGGGTGGGGGAGGGGGGAGGACTGGGGAGCGACTGCTTAAAGGGTACGGGCTTCTCTGGGGGATGATGAAACTGTTCTAAAATTGGCTGTGGCGAGGGTTGCACAACCCTGTGAATACACCAAAAACCACTGAATTGTACATTTTCAATGGGTGATTGTAGGTTATATCAATTGTATCTCAATAAAGCTGTTATGGAAATACGCTTAAGAAAAAGTTCCCCTTCTTTCCTCATGAGTGCAGCAAGCAGGAAGAGAAATAGGAAATGAGCTGACATTTAAGGGTCAGACCACCCCCAGGAGCCCTCGGTTTCAAATGCCTTGGGGCTCTCTTCCGGGATCTCCTAGAATTGGGGAAAATCTTGAAAATCAAGAATTAACTCAGAATTCTGTGATCCACTCAAACTAAACCGAATTAAGAATCTAGTTCATTTATAGTTTCAAAGAGGTGTGATCTATAAACAAATGAAGTCATTTAACAGCAAGCACCATGGCTACTATACCCTCTGTATTTAATTACTGGACATGAAAGGTGCTTAATAAATTCTTATCAAGTTGCACAAAGTAGACTTTAAGGGCTCTTCTTTTGGAAAGTTCCCTAAGAAGCAGCAATGATCACCCTGTTGGAAGAAAGGAAAACCAGGCACCAGGGTCCCATCGGTCACCAACAATAGACCCAATACCCCATGGAGGTTTGCCCATGATCAAAACTGTACCAGGGCACTGTGACACTCTGAACAATAAATCTGATGAGATATTTACATGGACAGGCCAAATATGAGGTTAGTGTTATAATTCATGAGAAATCTAAGCATTCAACCAAAGTGAGGAGAGAGCAGGCAATAGCCAGCTAATGGGATTTCTGCCGGGCAGCTCTTCGCACCAATACATAGGAAGCTGCTATGCAGTGCTTTCATTAACAGGGCTTCAGTACTAATTGAAGGCAACGCCTCTTTGAGCCCTCTGTTCTATAAAGCACCACCCTTTCCTCTGGGTGTGGGGTTTCATTAGAAAGTCAGAGGATGTGAGGAAGAAACGAACATCCTTCTAGACCACCGTAGTCATAATTTCACGACACTGTTATTCAGGATACAGACTCTGAAAAATTCTATATGGGCTTCAACAATTTTTCTACAGAGCCTTTCACTTTTCTTTCTTTTTCTTTTTTTAAAGCTTGGACCCAACACCCTATAAATTCCCTGTTCTCTTTTGTTTTTCCACATTTTAAAAAGAATGACTTTTCCAAATGGCAATTAAACTCCTGATTTATCTAAATTACACCAGCAATTTATTGATCATAACATTAGCTCCAGGAGAAAAACATGGCGATGAAAGGGTAGGTTTTCTCTCCAGCAAGCAGCGACTCTCAGTTCACAGGGTCCTTATTAAGTGTTTTCTAACACTGCGTGCAAACAGGGAGGCATTTTAAAAATAGTCAACGGTTCAAATGATTCTTAACACCAGGCAGCACATTTTGCATTTATTTGTCTCTGAATAAGCTTTCTCTTTGGGAAAAGTGGAAGGAATTGCCTTCCCAAAGCTTTTCATTGCATTTACTTATTTTTATCCACAGTCATTCTTAATGTGATTCTCCAGAACTAATCAAAGTGCTGCTTAAACTTGAGTACAGTAAAAATGTAACTAATTTAGATGAATCAGGGTATAGACCATCTGAATTAGTATAAGTCTGAATTACATAACATTTTAAAGGCAATTCAATTTTACAGCTTTCAAATAACTTCAGAGTAACAAGACTGAATAAGCATCAGTAGGTAAATGTTCTGGAAACCAAAGTTGGTGATAAATAAAAAGGAACTGTGATTATTCTATTAATTGTTTGCATTTAAATGTTCCTTTTGATGTGTCAACAGAAACGCCATTCCCTTAAATGGACTTATTATGCCTCCACCCAGTGTTATGTAACGTAACAAGGATTTATTGAACGTCTCTTATAAGTAAAGCATTAGGGGGAAACGTACATGGCAGTTTTTACCTTCAAAAAGTTTATAATCTTGTTAGGGGGATAAGAAGTACATGGCAAAATCAACCTCTGGCCATTTTGTTTACTGATTCTCTTCTTTATTACAATTTTTCTCCACAAATGGGGCTAGGTAAATGACACCTCAACTCGAGTCCGATTTATCCAAACTGCTGAACTAATGAGCTTATGTTGTGCTTGGATTTATTTATCATTAAATCACTGTCACTGCCCAGACTTTCTGGACTGCTAACGTCCTGTTTCTTGCACTCTTCCTCAACATACCACAGCAGGATCTTCTTAATCTTGAGTTATAGAAATTGGAGCTGATGAATCTCTCCCTCTTGTAAATGACATGGTGTCAAGTTCATCTCACCCAGGTCCTGCTGACATATCCTGATCATTGGATAATCATGTCCATGAATCTGCCAACTTTTCAGGCCTGAGCAGCAGAGAGTTCTTCCATACACAAACTCAAGTACTTTTCAAAGATAAGGTCACAGGTGACATTTTTGTTTCAACTGAGAACTATTAATTTTGCCCTTCATTAAGTAATAGATAATAAACATCTGGGTGATGGTTTTTACCTGGTGTTCCAGGAATCTGAGCTCATCTGTGATATGAAACGGAGGTATGAGGGATTTCAGAAACTCAAAATTGGCTCTAGGCCCATTAGCTCTCCAGTATACCCCAGTCACAGAAGCTTAATCAAGGAGGGATTGAAACGATGGGTAAGAAATTAACAGGAGAGTAACCCTTAGGAGCGTAGACTGGCATCAAAAAAAGAAGCTGAACAACTTCAGTGGTGGCAGAATTCCAAGGTCTCATAGACTGTCTCATTCCATTAGATTTCTTGTCTATACACGAGGAAAAGTGCCTGGGTACCATCAGTGATATGCTGGAGCTGACTTCTACTATGGAGAGAACTGATTATGTGTAGCTGTTCCCAAGCTCTCCTTCAATGATTCCAAGCTGGTAGCTTGAGATTGAACCACAGCGTAAGTATCTACACCATGGAAATTGGCAAATACTCCACACAAATCAGCCCCCACCCCCAACCCGGCCAGAGCCAGCCGTTACACAGTTACGAGCACAATGCTGGCGCCGTCTGGGCTCATCTTTCTCTGCTTTCACAAGGTTAGTGGCTACTGTTCCCTGAGGAAAGCCCGTGGACACATCCTTGGATCACTCACCTGGGCCCGGTTGGTGTACAGTACTTTCATGTCCTTCAGCTTCTCCAAACCCTCACTGTAGCACAGGATGGCTGTTTCATAATCACCTTTGACAAATGCTTCATTCCCCTTTTCTTTTAGGGCTGTGAGAATAGAAGTTACACAGGTGAGCTCTCCCCACACACTGGAAAATTCTTTCAGACTTCACTGTCCTGATTTTCCAACTCTACTTCGAAGGTCAGAGCTTCCATGCATCCAAAGGGGGCCTGTCACTTACTTCGCTCTGCAGATAATTCCAGGTCGGTTTCTGTTCTCTCAATCGACCCGAAGTCTTCTAAGCAGCTTCTCAGAACAAGTAAAGGTCTCTGCCTCAAGGCTCAGAACACCCCAAACTTGCCACAAAGGGCAAGTCTACACATTCAAACGTCTCATAAAGAGATTCAAACAACGAATTTTCTAGCAAATACGGAATCGTTCAGATCTGCAACACACACACCACTGAGTGGTATAAAATAAGTGCTGAAAGCATTCCTCTGTCATGTGTATCTCCCTCACCACACACACAACCCCAGTTCTTTCTTTTCCTTTATTTCCCCTCTCCCTTCTCCCAGCTTTGTTTGCTTGTTTCACTTTTCTTTTTCATTCCTTCATCTGTGCCTCAGGCTGGACAGTAGTACCTCACTCCCATCCCTCCCTACGTTCCAAGCATCACTTAGTGCTGCTACATCCATCCATGTGCTTTAGAAAGGTCTGACTGTGGAGGCTGACTCAGGGCTGTGTCTGACTCCCTGCTTACTCCTGTGGGAACAGGAAACAGACTAGTTTCTGCCTGGCCACGTCCCACTGCCTCAGGCCCATCATGGACCCACCCACTGGGAATCTTGATGTCCTCAGACATTAGCATAGAGACTTCCTTGCTCTTTCTAGCACAAAGCACCCTGGCTGTTGAAAAGTGAAAAGACTGACAATTACCATCTGCTAAGACTTTGTTTTCCCTTCTTCTTTTGGCACGTTCTTTTGCATCCTTCTCCACAGATGCCAAGAAGGCCTCTGACAACAGCGTAATTTCAAATATTAAAAAGAAAAATCCAAACACTATAATCAGTTCTTTAGCTCAAATTCAGAAAAAAGCTACTTTAGAGTTTTAGAGCCACACTTTTCATGCATTCACATGTAGGCACATGTACACGCGCACGCACACACACACACACACACACACACACACACAGATTTGGAGACAACTAAAATGACATTTTCTTAATTTGACAGTAAAAGGTAATCTGTGTGATGTATTATTATACACGGTGACTATGTCTGTGCTTCAAATTTGAATTATGCCTCTTTTAAAAGAGTTTTTCTTTGAAGACAGACTTTTTTGTTCCACTTAGCATAATGAGCTTCTGAGCTGAGCAACTGAGAAACTCTCTGGATCCCTTTAAGCAGCTAAGAGTAAATTGGATGAAACAGAATAACTGAATTCAGTTTACAAAAGACTGGCCAGGAGAATGTAGGAAAAACCCTCTGAGTACTGTCCCCTCTGACTACTAGTAACAGAGTTGAATGATCAGTAGGTTTTTGTTCATGGGTTGTTTGTAAGCCCAGAGGCTATAATTTAAGGGTCTGGAAGCTACAATCAATAAACACTGATCCTAAAGGAATAATACACATTGGAAAGAGAGATGCTGTACTTACCTGTGTTTATTTCATCTGTATTCTGCAGGGCACAGGTTATCATAAAAACAAAGACACAAATTTCAAAAACCACTCCCTCATTCATACATCTATGAAGCAAGAAGGCAGATCAATTACAAGTGGGGAGTAGGGTCATTTCCTTTAACCATCGATACTGAAAGGCTCAAAATTCAGGGGGCTTGCTGTAAATCAGGAGATCTAGTTATGGGCACAATTGTTACGGGGCCGCATCTGCAGAAACAAGGGCGAGCAGGTCATGGGACCGCCGCTGTGGCTGTATGAGCTGGAAATACGAGTTAGTAGAATATATTACTTAGCGGCTTAAAAATGGTCACAAGCTCAGTGGGTAGAGAGGCCAAATTTTCATTAAAACAAACCCAAAGGGTTGTTTAAGGATGACCCAGAAAGATCAAGAAAAGAAGTCAGAGTTTATACTTCCTTGTGGAAAATAAATCTAAGTGAGTCTAAAAATCAAAAGGCTAGTTCAGCCTCACCAGGCAGTTGAGATTAAACCACTACTTCCTCTGCTTTATGCAGACCTTCTCACTCTGTCTACTTAGATAACTCCACCATAGGGAAAGGGCACCTTTGTGGGAGCTTGTGGAGGACTGATCATGGTCTTGTTCACGGTGGTCCTGCACTCGTCCTCCTCTTGGTCTTCCTCTGTAAACTTCAGTCTCTTTTCTGTCTCGAGAACAGCTTTCTCTTGTACGACTGGGTCATCAGAATTCATCTCCTGAATTAAATTGGCTAGAGGAGAAATCAGAGGTGAATCATTCAAGCAAGGTCTTCAAAAAGAAAGACTCCATTCACTTAAAAGGTGGTGTAGAAACTTTCATGGGGAAGGACTTTTATTTCTCCAGCTTTACCGAGATACAATTGGCACATGACATTGTGTAAGTTTAAGGTGTACAACATGGTGATTTGATACACGTATACACTGAGAAATGATTCCCACACCAAGGTTAGTTAACACACCCATATCCTCATATAATTTTTGTGTGTGTGTGGTGAGCACATTTGAGATCTACTCTCTCAGCAACTTTAAAGTGTATAGTACAGTACTGTTAACAATAGTCACCATGCTGTATATTAGATCCCCAGAACCTATTCACCTACTAGAGAATTTGTGTATATGTGTGTATTTAAACATCTTAAATAAATGGTTTTTACAAAATGTGCATTCTTTTGCAACCTAGTTTTTTCTCCTAACATGCTTTAGAGATTTGTTCTTGATACTAATGGTTGCAGTTGGTTTATTTTAATCACTGTATATACCATAGGAAATCCATTCTCTTATTGATGGACATCCAGGTGTTTTTAAATTTTTTGCTAGTGAATAAATGACGAATCGAATATCTGTGTACATATTTCCCCATGCACACATGTGACATATTTCTCAGGTTACAGCTGTATCAAGGTTTATTCCTATAAGCTGTGACAAGAGTTCCCATGCCTCCACATCCTAGTTAACGCTTGTCAAACTTTTAAGTTGTTGCCACTATAATGCATTTATCTCCTCAATGCTTTCATTTGCATTTTCCTGAACATGATTGGGATCACCATCTTTTCATTGGTTTGTAAGCCATTTGGATTTCCTTATATGTCAACTGCCTGCTCCTATCCTTGGCCAATTTTCTATTGGGTTGTTTGTCTTTTTCTTATTATGATTTCTTTATATATTCTGGACTGATATGTATTTGTGAACATCTCCTTGTGTATGGTTTGTCTTTTTATCTGTTTTTATGGAAGCTTTTGTTGAAGAAATTTTCTATGTGTTAAATGTACCAATATTTCCCGTTATGCTTTATGCCTTTTGTGTATATTAGGTTTACAAATATACTCTTATATGTCTTCTGTATGTTTTAACGTTCTGTTTTTCTCATTAGGGTATTTAATCCACCTGGAGCTGACTTTTTTTTTTTTGCCACACCGCCTGGCACGGGGGATCTTAATTCCCAGACCAGGGATTGCAACCGTGCCCCCTGCAGTGGAAGTGCAGAGTCTTAACCACTGGACCACCAGCGAAGTCCCCTGGAGCTGACTTCGCATAGGGCACGAGCACCATTTGTTGAAGAGTGCCTGCCTTGCCACCGATGCGTTGTGCCACCCCGTTACATGCGTGAACCTGCTCTAGGCTCTTTATCCCATTCTACTGGATGACATCTTTTTCAGCACCAAACCTTCCGTGCGTAATTACTACAGCTTTATAATGAGTCTTGAACATCGGATAGGGAGATCCCACCTTCTTATTTTCCTGCAAAATTTTCTGGATTAATTCTTGGCCCTTTGCTCTTCTGTGTGAACTCTGGAATCAGCTTGTTGAACTCTAAACAAAACATTTTTGGGATTTTGATCTAAATTGTGTTGAACGTAGAGAATAATTTGAGAAGAACAGATTTCCTTACCAAACGTGTCTTCCCATCCATGATAAAATATGCCTCCACTTATTTAGATATTTTATGTCTTTTAATTAAATTTTTTATTCACTAAACTCTGAACTTTTTTCTAATTTCATTAATCTCTCTGTAATATCCTTTTTCCATTCCAGGATACCATCTAGGATATCACATTACATTTAGTCATGTCTCCTTATAATTCTCTGAGCCATGACAATTTCTCAGACCTTCCTTGTTTTCCTTGACAGCTTTGAGAATTACTGGTCAGGTATTTTTTGTAGAATAATTTTCAGTTTGGGTTTACCTGATGTTACTGTCACAGTCAGACTGAGGTTCTCAAGATTTGGGGAGGAAGACCATAGCACATATTAAGGGTACACGTTATCAATATGATTTATCATGCTGTGAACTTTGACCACCTAAGGAAGAGTCTGTCAGCTTTTTCTATCTTAAAGCTACCTTTTCTCCTCTCTTCCTGTGCTGTACTCTTTGGAAGCAAGTCAGTAAATGTATCTCACTTTCAGGGGTGGAGAGTTATGCTCTACCTTCTAGAGGCAGGAATATCTACATAAATTGTTTGAGATTCTTCTGTATGGGAGATTTGCCTTACATATTTATTTACTTATTTATCTATTCATCGTTTATTTATATCCATATAGACTCATGGATATTTATTTTATACTTTGGGCTATAATGCAATACTGTTTGCTTTCTTGCTCAAATTGTTCTAGTTTTGACCACTGGGAGCTCTTTCAATTAAATTTTATAACCTTCCCCATAAAGGTCTTGCATATATTTTGAGGGATTTATTTTGGTATTGTAAATGAAGTGCGGCTGGTATATAGGAAGTATATAAGAATGCAACTGAATTTTATACATTAATCTCGTATCCAAAAACCTTGCTCGATTTCCTTCTTTACTTTAATAATTTATTTATAGATTTTTTTGACTTTTTCTCTGTAGACTCTCTGCCCGAGCCCTCTTCTCTTTTTCTACACCTTTCCCAGGAATTCCTGTTCCCTCCTACGGCTCCAAATACCATGCAGATGCCAGTGCCTCCTAAGTTGACCTCCCCAGCCACTCTCTCTCGCTTAGGCTCAGACTCACAAAGCCAGCTGCCTTCTGAACATCTTCACTGGGATGCCTTACTCATCTGCCTATCCTCTTTCTCCCCAGACTGTTCCTCCTTCAAATGCCCCTATCTCAGCAGATGGTCCAACCATCCACTTGTCATTCAATCAAGACTCTCAGGCTCATCCTTAAGCCTTTGTTCTCCCTCCACCTTCACAGCCATCAACACTAAAGCCTGTCAAGTAAGTTCTGAATTATGTCTCCAATCTGTCTACTTGTGTCCATTCCAGCCACAGTCTCTTCTCCCTGGAGCACTGTAACAGCCTCCTAGCTGGCTCTCAGCACCTGTTTGCTTCTCCCCTCCAGTGTACCACTGCCAGAGTGACTTTTCTAAGGTGTAAATTTGACCATGTTTCTGCTCTGAGTAAACCCTCCAAAGGATTCCCATTGCTCTCAGGATAAACACGAATTCCTTACTGTGGCTTCCAAGGTCTTTCCTGACCTGGCCTTTCTGGACTCAGATGGGACCCTTCTCTCCTTGATCTATTCTCTCCAGCTATACTGAGCTTTTTAATCTTTCCGTTTCTCAAAAGTACCACACTTGCTCTTAACTTCCATCTTTCCTACGTACTTTCTCCCCATTTAGAATACTCCCCTACCCTCTCCCCAGTGGCCAACTCCTACTCAGACTTCAGATTTGTGCTTAAATCTCATCCTTTAGGGAAGCCTTTATTTGTGGGCTGAATTGTGCCCCTCTGCCCCAATTCATGTGTTGGAGCCCTAATCCCCTCAGTGTGACTGTATTTGGAGACAGGGCTTTTAAAGAGGTCATGAAGGATAAATGAGGTCATAAGGGTGGGGCCCTAAACCAATTGGATTGATGTCCGTATAAGAGGAGGAAGAAACACCAGGGATGTGCACACACAGAAAAAAGACCATGTGAGGACACAGTAAGAAGGGGGTTGTCTACAAGCCAGGGAGAGAGGGCTCAGGAGAAACTAAACCTAATACCTTGATCTTGGTCTTCTGATCTCCAGAACTGTGACAAAAATTAATTTCTGTTGCCTAAGCCCCCCAGTCTGTGATATTTTGTTACAGCAGCCCATCAGACAACTCCCTAATCTGAGTTAGAGTCTCTTGCATTTTACCAATCTCTCTTTGTAGCATACATCACCCTTGAAATTACTTGTTTAATATCTGTTTTCCCCACCAGACTGTAGGTACCATGAAGGAAAGTAATTCTTATTCATTGTTACTGCACTCTCCAGGGTCTAGCAATGCTCAGTACACAGCAAGAGCCCAAGAAATGAATGTGTAGAATCTATACACATGTGGCTATATAAATTTAAATTACTTATAAACGAAATAGAGAAATTCACTTCTTTAGTAGCACTAGCCACATTTCAAACCCTCGATAGCCACTTGTGGTCACTGGTTACCACAGTGGACAGTGCAGATTACAGAACATTTCTATCATCACAGAATGCTCTATCAGACGGCACTGATATAAATGATATGGAAATGAACTTGGGGTACAAATGAATGGTAGCCAGGTAAAGAAAGACCGGGAGGCAGAGGGAAGGACAAAGGCAGCAGGCAGAGGATGAAGGGTCAGGGGGTGTGTGGGGAACCAGAAGCAGTCTGTAGCTCAAGTGTGAGGTAGGGGGAGGTGAGAGGTAAGGCCTAGGTCACGGGAGGACTTAGGTCCTGATGAGAGCATGAAATTTATTGGGACTGCGGGGAGAATGCAAGCAGAGAAGTAGCTGGGTCAGATTTGCATTTTAGATACATTACCCTGTGGGGAGTGTAAGCCTGAAGGCTGGGAAAAACAATCAGGGGGTTGTTGAAATCGTCTGGATAAGAGAACCAGAACAAAGGGAGGTTGGAGAGGTGGGAGCTGGAGGGAGAAGGCAAACCTGAGGGCTGATTAAATTAAGGGCTGAGAGGTGAGAGGAGGCCAATGTGACTTGTAAACCTGGGGACAGCAGTGCCACCAAGTGAGACTAGAACGAATGGGAGAGTAGGAGAAGAAGGTTTTATTTGGCACTGGGAGGGGACAGAGAAAGAGATGATCAACTAACCTTCGGACTTATTAAGTTCATGGTGCTTGAGGGATACAATGGGTGTGACAGTTGGCATAGAGGCTGAGGCTGAAAAAAAGTGGTTGGTGGGCTTCCCTGGTGGCGCAGTGGTTGAGAGTCCGTCTGCCGATGCCGGGAACACGGGTTCGTGCCCCGGTCTGGGAAGATCCCACGTGCCGCGGAGCGGCTGGGCCCGTGAGCCACGACCGCTGAGCCTGCGCGTCCGGAGCCTGTACTCCGCAGCGGGAGAGGCCACAGCAGTGGGAGGCCCGCGTACCGCAAAAAAAAAAAAAAAAAAAAAAAAAGTGGCTGGTAGCAATTGAGATGTGGGGTCATCACAAGGGTGGTAGCTAAAACCACGTGCTTGGGCTCGATCACCTGAAGAGAAAGGCGAGCAGTGGGCCAGGCCAGAACAACATTTGGGGGATGGGCCAAGGAGAAGAAGCCCATGACAAACCCAAAGAACACCCTAAGGATGTACCATCTATGAAGTTGCCTGAACTATTTTTAAAACCATTTTATTCTTTGGACCCATACAGCCTGTGAGAAGCAGCAACTTCAATATATTTCTATTTGATATGTAAGGGTTGTTTCACTGCTGGTTTTCTTGTCTCTATCCTCAAACAAGCTCCCTGAAGTCTGAGCAGGGACTGAGTGCTTTGGAATCTCCTGTGTGTGATCTGTGTGGTCAGAGTATGTCCTTTGAGATCCCACCTGTCTAAGTTGGGGAAGGGTCTTCCTGCCTAGAGGAAGAGAGACAGGAGTATGACAGCCAGCAGCCATCTGTGTAATGTGATGGACCCTGAGGGAAAGCCTTCTGACTTTGCCTCTGCAGCTCAAAACCAGGAACGGCTCTCCCCTAAAACAAGAGGGATTTCAGACCAATCAGTGGGGCTTCTGAGTGATCTTCTCCAAGGGAACAGTAGGCTCATTGGTGATGGGGAAATAGAAGTTCCTTTTGACCTGATTCTACACAGAAGGGGAGAAAATACAAGGAAGAGCTGTCAGCCTGAATTCAATCAGAATGTTAGCAGCTTCTCTGATACCAATTAACAGCCAAAAAATATTACCCCCAGGCTCCAATATTACTTGCTTCTCAATACCCCTTCTGTTTAATCTCAAGAACATTTTTTTCCTTAAGAGTCATAAACCTGTCAGGCAACCCATGAACTAACTTAGAGTAATCATCTCTCTTTAACCTCTCCACCTCCCTAAAGTAAAATTTAATTAGTATATGATTTACTGGTACTTACTGATTTCATCTACATTTTTAAGAAATTTCTGCAAGTCTTCCTCTTGATAGTCAGCCATTGTGAACCAGAATCCCTGAGGGAGGCAGCATAAATGATGAAAATTAATAATAATAAAACTCTAAACAGAATTTGTCAGACTGATTAGCCTTCTAAAACTAAGAGCCAGGTAATTATTTTCAAGATGGATTTGTGTTTATAAAAGTCATGAATAACAAGCAGGGTGATCTATTACACTCTGACTGCTGTTAAGGCCAAGGGACCCTCATTATGTGTGGCGATATTTCTGGAAAGCTGCCAGCCTCCCTCCAATGGGGAAAGTGCTCTGCAAAATGTCCCTACAAAGCCAACATCAGCTGCTGTGAGTCAGGGACCCGGCTTGAAGGAGGCCAGGTGGAGAGCAGTTGACAGGCCACCAGAGATGGAGGAGGGCACTAACGCTTGACTTTGATCATGATAGGCTGGCCCAGCCAGAAGCTTTGGACCTGGCTGTGTGACAGGTAACCAAAAATGGGACAATTTACATCTAAATGTCCAAACTATTTAAAATACAAGCCTCTGGCTTATTTCTGAGGAATGAAGAGAAGCTACAAATTGCATGGAGGGATTCGAACTTGACAGCCCTGCACGCCAGCCTCTCTTCTCCTCTCCAAGTACTTTAGCTGGATCACCACTCTGTTGTTTTTGAGTGAAAGGCCTCATGCTACAGCCAGTGGTTCTCAAAGGTCCACCCACAGACCATAAGAATCATCCAAAATCTGGTTTAGCATAAGATTCTTCAGCCTTAGCCCAGAGTCCCTCAGTTAGTAAGCCTGAGAGAGTACCCTGGAATGTACAGTTTTAAACACCCTCCAGGTGATTCTGATTTACAGCTAGGTTTAATAACAGTGTAGCCAAATAAGGCACCTTTAACTGGAAATTTGAAATCTGCCAGGAACATGCTGTGAGTTATTTGATCTCTCTGAGACTCCACCAGTTATAAGCTGTGCTACCTCAGCTAAAGTCACAACCTCTCTGACCCTCAGAGGCCTCATTCGTTCTATGGAAACTATAATACAAACAGAGGGCTGGGGCTTCCCTGGTGGCGCAGTGGTTGAGAATCTGCCTGCGAATACAGGGGACGCGGGTTTGAGCCCTGGTCTGGGAGGATCCCACATGCCGCGGAGCAACTGGGCCCCTGAGCCACAATTACTGAGCCTGCGCGTCTGGAGCTTGTGCTCCGCAACAAGAGAGGCCGCGATAGTGAGAGGCCCGCGCACCGCGATGGAGAGTGGCCCCCTTTTGCCACAACTGGAGAAAGCCCTCGCACAGAAACGAAGACCCAACACAGCCAAAAATAAATAAATAAATAAATTTTAAAAAACAGAGGGCTATCTGGGGATTAATTTAAAGCACCAGGTTGGCAATGAGTGGTTACTGCAAGACATCCTTATCTATAAAACAGGGCTGGGGACCTCT
Source organism: Delphinus delphis (assembly GCF_949987515.2). Classification (NCBI taxonomy): domain Eukaryota; kingdom Metazoa; phylum Chordata; class Mammalia; order Artiodactyla; family Delphinidae; genus Delphinus; species Delphinus delphis. Next base: position 20,746,608 of record NC_082690.1, read on the forward strand.
GGCTTAACTAAATGATCGCTAGGTTTCTTTCCAGCTCTTAACAATTCAGGCTACCATGGAACTGAGGCCTAGTCAAGTGAGTTGACTTGCCCAAGGTTAGGAGAGGCAGAAGGCAGGCTCAGAACTCCCGCCGGCAGGCGCCAAGTCCTCTGCTCCCAGGCCAGGGTCTAAGGGCGCGCCATGCCCGGGCAGCGAACCCACGACGGGACGAGAAGGCCAGGGCACGGTGATGCCCAAGGCGTCCAACGGTATCCACTTCACCGGGAAGGAGCCTGCGCCCCGCCTGGAGCCAGAAGACCCGCTCGCCCCAAACGCCCCCTCCCCGGCCGGCGCAGAGGGGCGGGGCCGGCGGCACCGTTGCCCGGGCAACCGCTCCAGAGCGTCCATCGGCTGAGTGCCCGCCGTGGAGGTCCCCGCGGCCCTCAGCTGATACCGTCCCATCCACCGGGGCCCAAACCAGCGTCCTCTGCTTGGCTCTGACGGCCAGATCAGGACCAGCACCAGGGCACACCCCGGGCCACCCCTCTGCACTGACCTGACGCGCCCAGAGCTGGACAGGAAATGGCGGTTGTGGGCGGGCGGTGACCGACCTAGGCTGAGGAGGGGCGGCGCCAAAGGCCAGGGGCTGACTTGGCCCCGTGCTCCGACGCGCCCTGGGTTCTAGTTCCGGAGCGGGCAGCCAAGTTCAAGGCCGAGCTGGAGCGTGGGAAGCCCACTGGGGACCGGGGAAGCCCGCTGGGGACCGGGGAAGCTGGGGGGAGCAAAAGAAGCCCGAGTGACCTGCGCTGATCCCTAAATCAGCGCCAGGTTTTGGCTTCTTCGTTTTCTGGGGTTGGAGGGTGTGTCGCTTGCATTAGCTTAATATCCCTGGCCCGGAAGAGGGAAGGTCTGCAGCGTACTTGGGAGAGGCAGGCTTGGGTGTGAATACGATTTTACTTATTAGTATACGCGAGACCTTCGGAGAGGAGAATTATGTGATTTCTCTGATCTTCAGAGTTGTCCTTTATATAAAAAATGGAGAAATGGTACTTTCTCATAAGATTTACGGTTAGGGTGCCAGGCACCTAGTCAGTAGGGGTAAGTGATGGTTATTATCCAGGGAATCATAGCATTTAGAGCAGAATGAGACAATGGACACATTCACGGAGAGAGAGAGAGAGAGAGAGAGAGAGAGAGAGAGAGAGAGTGATTTATTGTAAGGAGTTGGCTCACATGATTATGGAGGCTGAGAAGTGCACCAGCTGCAGCTGGCAAGCTGGAGACCCAAGGAGCCAATAGTGTGAGTTCCAGTCCAAGTCCAAGGGCCTGAGAACCAGGAGAGCTGACGATGGTGTAAATTCCAGTCCAAGTCTGAGTGCAAAAGCAGGAGAAGACCAATGTTCCTGCTACTACAGTCAGGCAGAGAGAAAGCATTCTATTCAGGCCTTCACCTGATCGGATGAGGCCCACCCACAGTGGGGAGAGAGATCTGCTTTACTCAGGCTATGGATTCAAATGTTACTCTCATCCAGACACACAGACAAACCCAGAATAATATTCAAGTATCTGAGCACCCTTTGGGCCAGTGATCCATAAAATTAACCATCACGAGTATCCAGACCGAAAGAGCTTGTCACGTGAGGGGGTTAAAGGTCAATAAACAAATAATCACTTAAATTCTCACGGTGGTAAGTGCTATAAGAAGTAAAGGGTGAAAAACAAAAGTAGCAAAGGGTACCATGAAAGCTGAGTCTCAAACCTTGGAGATATTCCCTGAGGATGTGACGTTTACACTGAGACTTAAGGGATGAGTGGGCATGGACCAGCTGGAGAGGGAGGTGGAAGCAGAGGGGGCAGGGTGGGCAGTCAGGAAGGAGCCTGGCAAGGACAAGGAACCAACAGGAAGCCAAGCTTGGCTGCGGCCTAGAGAGCAAAAGTAAGTAGTACAAGGTGAAGCCAGGCCCAGGTCACACAGGGCCTTTGAAAAGTTCTGGGTCTGTCTCCTAAGTGCCACAGGCAGCTTTTGAGGGGTTCTAGGAGAGGAGTGACATGCTCGGATTTTTCTTTTTAGAAAATCATTCTGGCTGCAATGTGGAGAATGATCTGGAACGAGGCCAGAGGGACACTGGGAGACAAGTTAGAGATTGTCGACAGCATGTATTGGTAGCGGGAATAGAGAGGATTAGATGAATTTGTCATGTATTTTGGAGAGGGAATTGACAGCAGGGAAATATTAACAATGACATTAGGTTTCTGGCTTGAGCCAGACTAGGGCTCTCCGTTGGCTGAGATGGAGGAGAATCAGGTGTGGAGAAAGGTGATGAGTTCAGATTTATATTCAGTTCAAGATGCCTGTGAGTTATTCAAGTGGAGATGTTGAATAAATTAATTGTTCTTTAATAGTTACTCTCCTCTTCTTCAGATTTTCCAAGTTTTAGCAAAGCACAGTCACCTAGAATAGACTGTATTTCCCAGCTTTCCTTACATATGACTATTTCCTTACACATGACAGTCCAATTAAATATAAGCAGAAGTGGTGGGTGCTACTTCTAGGAAGTGTCCTAAAAAAGGATTCCCTTCTTCTTACCTTTATTTCTTGTTGGTTGGAATGTGGACACAATGGCTGGAGCTGGCTCAGCCATTTTGGACCATGAAGTAGAAGCAGTATATTGAGGATGGAAAGCCACAGGTAGAAGGAGCCTGTGTTCTAATGATCATGGAGTTAGCATACTGGATTTTGGACTACCTAACTCCATATTTCTGTATAGGAAAGCTGTTCAACCCCAACAATACATCAGGTTCTGGGAATCTAAAGACTTCTATCTTGTTAGAGTCACTGCTCTGTTGGGTTTTCGGTCACTCCCAGCCAAACCTAACGTTAACTGATATGGAAGACGCTATTCATTTATTCAACTAACTGTTTTCAAGTTGATATCAATTTTTTTGGTGATAAGTCCTTCCAAATAGTCCAAATGATGTTATGCATAAAAATAGAAATATTGATATTTTAAAATAAACATGTCAATTGTAAATAACTTTTGTCCGAAGGACTCTAAACACCAGAGAAATTTGACATTGAGATCACACAATTAAAAAGCACATGAATAATGTTTTATGTCAGAAGTTATTTTTGTAGTTAGAAGTTATTTTTTTCTCTTCAGTCATATTTCCATTTTATATCCCCCCCCACACACACCCACACTCAGAATACTATCCTAATATAGGATGTTTTTATGCTTGAATGTCTTTCGCTGATCATCTCATCATAATTCTCTACCACAGTAGTATCAACAAATATTGTTGGAGTATTTGCTTTAACCAGATACCATACCATAAGTCAGAGGCCCAGCCCCAGTCCTCACACAGCCCAATGAGGAAGATAGATGCATAAACAAATTCTTCTTTTTTCAGTATTTTTTTAATTGAAGTATAGTTGATTTACAATGTTGTGTTAATTTCTGCTGCACAGCAAAGTGATTCAGTTATACATATATACATTCTTTTTTTTTTTTTTTTTTTTGCCGTACGCGGGCCTTTCACTGTTGTGGCCTCTCCCATTGCGGAGCACAGGCTCCAGACGCGCAGGCTCAGCAGCCATAGCTCACGGGCCCAGCCGCTCTGCGGCATGTGGGATCTTCCCGCACCGGGGCATGAACCCATGTCCCCTGCATCGGCAGGCGGACTCTCAATCACTGCGCCACCAGGGAAGCCCTACATTCTTTTTTTTTATATACTCTTTTCCATTATGGTTTATCATAGGATATTGAATGTAGTTCTCTGTGATATGCAGTAGGACCTTGTTGTTTATCCATAAACAAATTCTTATAGAACCATGTGATAAGGACAGTGACAGTCTAGCGCTTAAGGAAGAAGGAAGGAGGAAGAAATGGTGTCAGGCAAGTTCCCTTAGAAATAGGAATTGGCACAGTTAATGTGGAAGCTGAGAGTGTGCAGAGTGCTCCAGGCACAGGCAACAGACTGAGCAGAAGTTTGGAGTCAGGAAACACTGTGCTGTGTGTGAGAAAATAGATAAGTTCAAGGCGGGAGTGGTAAGAGATGAGCCCAGAGGTGTGGGCAGGGCACAGGGTATCAAGGAGGGAAGCCACAGGAAGAGTGTGAAGCAGGGAAGAGACAAGGGAAGAGCCCAGGAAGAGCCCAGGCTCAGGGCGAGATACCTGAGCAGGAGGGATACAAGAGAGGGGGCAGATGTGTGTGCTCTAAGGTCAGGCTGGAATAACAGGACTCAGCAGGCACAGACACTTGTGGCATCTTCGAAGTCACTTCCGTCCTAATGCCTCCTACATGGATGTCTGTCAAGCCCACACTTCACTCTAAGCCCCATCCTGATAAATCCAACAGGATAACTAGACTATGAATCTCTTGAGAGAAGGGATTTTTTTTTTATCTTTTTTCCCCAGCACCTGGCACTTAGTTGGAGCCTAAAAGAAAAGATGTGTTGTGGAAGTGAGTTCATCTCTTGCCCTGCATGGAGGAAGGTTCAAATCTAAGTTATTCTAGATGGAAAAGGATTACGAGTGCTTATAGTTTCCCTACCCCAGGCTTCCCGGAGAAGTCCATCCAGAGGACAAACATTGCGGCAGTCACAAAATACATCTTAAGGTGAACTTCATACTTGACAGATTGATCACTTTAAAGTCAGAAGTCCTAGTAAGGCTGGGTGGTGATAAACTGTCCACGAAGATGCCAGTTTTCCTCCTTTCAGGCACACAGTAGGATCTCACCTCCCTGTGGCCAGGTGACTTGCTTTGTTCAGTGCCATGGTGGGAAGAAATGAAATGGGCAGAAGACTTAAGGGGCCAGAGTGTGACTCACCATACATAGCCAGCCCTTTCCCCTGCCCCGCAACTAGAGGGTGGAGTCTGTGTCTGGTGGAGTCTGTGTCTGCCTGAGTCCCTGAGTGAAAGGACATGGACCATAGTTGCCCATCTACCTTTGATGGACATGCAGCTCAAGTGAGGAATAGACTTTTCTTGTGATTGGCAAACATTTTGGACCTGCTTGTTACACAGCATAACATAGCCCTTCATGTCTAATAGGCCCACTCAGACCATTGTTCTTCACTTGCTACAATGACAAAATCTAGGGACCTTGTGCATGAACATACATAGATTATGATCACTGTGATTTATATTTTAAGTGTCAATGTCTGCCAATATTCAGGAAAACAGACTTAAACTGTGTGTGACACATTTCAAATATATTCCCCCTAGAGAACCTGCTATTTTCATCCTACCTAAATCCCTTGTGAGGTACTTAAATTTTACTTTTTCTTTATGTCCTCAGTAAAAAGTTGGAGAACATTTGGTCACTTTCCACTGTGTAATAAACCTGGACTTGGAGATCATTTAAGCTGGTTCTCCTCTCTTTTACTCTGCTCTCCTTTTGTGTAAATAATTCTAGCTGTTTGCCTTTTCTCATCAATTATAATTTATAAACTTAGGAGAAATAAGGAAGAAAAATTTTTTTTTTCCTGAGGACAACTGCATGAGGAATAAAAGGAATTGTACATTTGCCCGCTGGATAGAAAAGTTGCAGACAAGGTCAGCCTGGAGCCAGGAGCCAGACAGACCACAAAGATGTCTGTTGGGCAACCCCATCACCATGGGTGCTGGGACTACAATTCACTTTGTTACTTTGGCTTCAAGTAACCAATTCACTTGGTTACTTTGTCTCTTCCCTCCCTAAAGAGAATTCAAAAATCACATTTGATTTTTTTCCCTCAAACTTATGTCCTTTATTTGAAAAACAGCTAAAATTCTTGTCTCTTGGACACCCTTTGCTCTCTCAGTTCCCACCTTATTATAGATGAAGAAATCATTTCAGGATCTAGTCACAGATTTAGTCTGTGTGCCCATAGGGAGCAAGAGTCTTCTTTGGGATTTCTATGCACAATTAATGACATTACAGTTACTAACAACAGCAATTACAGCAGTGACGATAGTAACTGACACTCGCTGAGCTGCAATGTGCCAGGCATCTCACTCAATCCTTTGTAGGCATTATCGAACTTCAATCTCTCAATAGCCATACATTCCTATTTCCATTTCACAGACAAGAAATGCAGCCAGGGAGGTTGTATGGTTTGCCAGAGGCGGAGCCAAGATGTGAAACCTGGTCTGAGTGGCCCCCTAGCTCACACTGTCCCGTCTCACTACGCTCCCAGGTATCAGCCTCCCCTGGAGAGCTGGGTTTTTTTGGCGGTGTTATGCTGCTTGCAGGCTCTTAGTTCCCTGACCGGGGACCGAACACATACCCCCAGCAGTGGAAGCACAGAGTCCTAACCACTGGACCCCCAGGGAAGTCCCTGGAGAGCTGTTTTAAACTTGTATCATCAAGGACAACCCCGGAAGCCTCAGGCCCTAGCTCTGTCTCATGGATGTATAAACCTCGGGACAGGGTCCTCCAGGTGCTTCACAGGCTGGTCCAACCCTCCACAGGTGATGGATGTATGCTTTCTGTAGCCAGAGGGCCATGTCTCCCAGTCCATTAAGAAAGAGAGGGGGACTCCAACAGTGTCCTTCTTTGGAGCCTTTTCGTGTCTCGTGGGACATCTCTGCCTGAAAATGGAAGGGGAGTTGAGTGCCAGATGGAAAGTGTATCCGCCCGTCTCTACCTAGTGTGGAGCGGCACTGCCACCGTGTGGAAAGACTGGCTGCGCCTGGACAAACGCGGTGGTAGAGAAATCAGGGGAACTCCTGAGCAGTCAGCCCCTGTTCAGGCATTTATTTGATGTTTGTTGAGCACCTAATATTGCCACGTGCTCGGCTAGGCTCCTTCTATTGCTGCTACCGCTCCTGCTGTGGGGAGGTTCCTTCTCTGGGTAGGAAATTAAATGATGTCAACGATTTAGGCTGTAGTGAATGTTTAACATTTATTCATCATTTATTTGAGGGTACTTTCATCTAGGGCTGATTTGCACCACTCAGAAATTATAGATACACCCCATTTGTGCAGGGCGATTTTCTTTGCCTCCAAGGTTTTGGAGACAAGAGACAAGTGACTTACTCTATGTTGATTGTTATGAAAGGCGAATATGTATTTCTAGCAAACACCTTTGCTTCTTTTTGTCTTAACAGTTTAATAGCATATTAAAAGCATACCATAGAAACAGAAACTAAAGAAAAACAGAAAATCATTCATGATCTCTTTATCCTGACACCATCACTATTAACATTTTGATATATTTCCTTTTTAATTTTTTTCTGCACTTTTGGGCATCGATGTAACCATGCTTGCATATGATTATGTATTTCACTTTATTGATATAGCACAATATCATCATCATAATAACAGCTGATACATTCTGATCACCCCTGATGTCCTAAGCCCTTTATCAGGGGCTTTAAGTGTCATCTCATGAGCCCATATAACAATCTTAGGAGATGGTATTATTATCCCCCTTTTAATAGAAAAGACAACTGAGGCTCAGGGGGGATCGATCTAGCTCTTGCCTCTCATAAGGCTGTCCCATGTTATGCATTGTTTTAGTAACAATCATTTAATCTCTGCAGTGCGTTCCACTTATCCATGCACTGCACTTCGCCTATCTACTTGCCATCATTTTAGATCTTTACTTGCTGCTAATATTGTTTGCTGATGTAAACTTTGCTGCAACATGCATCTCTAAATCATCTTTTTACATAGCTAGGATGAATTTCTTAGGGTAGCTTCTCAGAAGTGGGTTTCTCAATCAAGATGTTGAATCTTTTCATGGCTGTTGGTGTTTACAAATTGATCCTCAGTGGGGTTGGGCAAGTTTGTGCACATCAGCCTTACCATGGGTGATGTAGGAGAGTGCCAGTTTTGCAACATCCTCACCAGCACTGAGTGTTAATTTTTTCCAATCTAAAAGATGATAAATGGTTTGATAAATAAATCTGTGATAAATGGATTGTTTTGCCTGTCATTTATTATCAGAGAAGGTGAAGTCACTTTTACTTTTTACCACCTGCACAGGTACTTTCTACCTCGTTTTGCACAGTCCAAGAAATCTCTGAGGTCTTGGACCCTCCTAAACCAGGAGTTTTAAACCTAGGGTCCGGGGTCCATGGATAGAATTCTGGGGCCTGTGAACTTGTCTGGGAAATAATTATACCTTTATTTTTACATACCTGTCACTGAAGTAGTACCCCTTTCATTGTTAATATAGGCAGCAAATCTCAGTGGTATTAGCAGTAGTGTGTCATCATTTATGCTCAGCAACAATTTGAAATCAGTTATTAGACATGCTGCTAGAACTTGTGTTTTGATGTGTTAATAAACAAACACATTTATTAACATACCACACATTCATTTACAAAATATTTTGATAGTTGTATTTCAGTATAATTCTTTTCCTTTGTAATGCTGTATTTTATTTTTATTTATTTATTTATTTATTTATTTGGGGTACGCGGGTCTCTCACCGCCGTGGCCTTTTCCGCTGCGGAGCACAGGCTCCGGACACGCAGGTCCAGCAGCCATGGCCCACGGGCCTAGCCGCTCTGCGGCACGCAGGACCCTCCCGGACCAGGGCACGAGCCCGTGTCCCCTGCATCGGCCGGCGGACTCCCAACCACTGCGCCACCAGGGAAGCCCCGTATGTTTTATTTTTAAAATAAAAAAGTTAAATTTAAAAATGCTATTCTGAGAAGGAGTCTGTAGGCTTCACTTGACTAACAGTGGTGTCATAGCAAAAATAAAGCTTAAAATTCCTGTCCTACAAATCTTCATTATAGAAGAATTCCAAATAACAAATGTAAGTACTACCCCTCCAGGGATAGAACTCAATTCCTTTCCCCTTGAATATCCACTGGACTAAGTGATTCACTTCTAAAGAACAGCACCAGGAAAGGGAAAACAGTGACTCCACAGTGGAGAAGCCTGTAGACACCACCTTACCCAACTGACAAACGTCAACACGACCAGTAGATAAGTCAGATGTGGTGCACTCCTGATGCGATGAGAAAGTCACTTTACCTCTGTGACATTCTTTGCCCCAAATCCATAACCCTGGTCTAACCATGAGGAAACAACAGACAACCCAAATTCAGGGACATTCTACAAAATAACCAAAAGGTACTTTTCAAATGTCAAGGTTATAAAAAATAAGGAAAGACTGAGAAACTGCCCAGACTGGAGGAGACTACGGAGATATAATGGCTAAGTGTAAGATGGTGCCTGGATGAGATCCTAGTGCTGAAAAAGGATGTTGGTAGAAAAACCGGTGTAATCTAAATGAAGCCTGTTTCTGTCTTGGCATGACAAAGAATGTTTCAATGTACATCCTCATTTGTGGCCCTTTATATGAGAATTCTTTGGGTTTAAGAACCAGGAGTGGAACTGATATCTGTATTTATAATTTGACTAAATTTCCTGTCCAAAAAAACTAAACAAAACAAAACAAAAACCAAGCAAACAAAAATGAAGGCTGTAGTTTAGTTAGTAGCATCGTACCAATGCTAATTCTCTAGTTTTGGTAAACCTATTCTGGTTTACAGGGATTCTCTGTACTATCTTTGCAATTGTTCTGTAAATCTAATTTATAGAACTAGCCCAAACCAGTCTCTCCTCCCAATTTCCAGCTCACCCATCCATTCATTCATCCATTCAACAAACGCACACTGAGCAGCCTCTCTGGCGTGGGGATCGGGCAGCGGTGTGAAGACAGTGATGAGAGGACAGGAGCTTGTAGTCTTTCGCGCAAACCTCCAAGACCTGCAGGCAGTTAAGGTGCAGTGGGACGGATGAGTCAGTGGAGATTTGCACAGTGTGCAACACAAGCGCAGGGGAGGAAAGAGAAGCAGAAATGTGCCAGGTGAACCAGGCCCTGTGGGCAGAGTGGAGAGCAGGTGTGAAGGGTGGACGTGTGAGAGTGTGGCATCACCCGGAAACCACGAGCACTTCAGTCTTGCAGGAGCGTGCAGTGCAGGGGTGGGTTGTTCTCTGTGAAGGCAGAGAGGGAGGTCAGATGCAACCAGTCTAAGGACTTAGCTTTTATCCTGTACGTGGAGGGGAACAACTGGCATGTTCTGAGCAAGTCAGTCCCAGGTCTGCGCTGGAGAAAGATAGTTGTTACTGTGCAGGAAGGATCGGACCGACGTGCGGCTCCCTCACTGTGGGCAGAGAAATGACCCAGGCTCTTCAGCCGTGGGTTCTTCCTCCTGAGTCTATCCTCTGGCTGGCTCTGGGCCTCGTGGCCTGCACACCCTCACTGTCCTTCTCTGCCTTGCTACCTCAGAGCATATCCAGAGCCTCAGATTGGGCGCTTTCCCGTGGAGATGACTCCGTAGACACAACACTCATGTCCTTTACTCAACTCTCACCTCCCGACTTAGTCCTGCAGCCGGTGCTGAGCCTCCAGGCCTTTGCTTGTGGGGAAGGAAGTACGTACAATTGCAGAAGCACATTCGGGAGGTGATGAGGGCCTAACTAGGTCTGTGGTTGTATGGACGGAGAGAAGAAAATGCATACGAGAGATGTTTAGTAGGGCAAATCAGTAGAGAACACTGACTCATTGGAAGTAGGAAGGGAGAGGAGGAAGGATTTGGGGATGATGCCGGCTATGGAATTTAGGGAAGTGAGTGGATGACCATGTCCCCCTCTGCAAGTGGGAACAGAGGAAGAGGAAGAGGAGGAGAGATGAAGGAAGGGATAACAAGGAGCTCTGATGGGTTGAGTTCAGGGTGCTGGGGAAAAGAGCTGTCTATTCACATGTGGGCTCTGGAAGAAAAGTTTGGGATGGAGATAAAGATGCGAGATTATTATCATACTTTCAGCATCCTGTATCAATAGGTTACATGTAGGCATCCACATACATATGTATGACTGTTTTTATTTTTTTTAATTTTATTTTTTTATTTTTTATACAGCAGTTTCTTATTAGTTACCTATTTTATACATATCAGTGTATACATGTCAATCCCAATCTCCCAATTCATCCCACCACCCGCCCCCACCACTTTCCCCCCTTGGTGTCCATATGTTTGTTCTCTACATCTGTGTCTCTATTGCTGCCCTGCAAACCGGTTCACCTGTACCATTTTTCTAGATTCTACATATATGCGTTAATATACGATATCTGTCCTTCTCTTTCTGACTTACTTCACTCTGTATGACAGTCTCTAGATCCATCCACATCTCTACAAATGACCCAATTTCGTTCCTTTTTATGGCCGAGTAATATTCCATTGTATATATGTACCACATCTCCTTTATCCATTCATCTGTCGATGGGTGTTTAGGTTGCTTCCATGACCTGACTAATGTAAATAGAGCTGCAATGAACATTGGGGTGCATGTGTCTTTTTGAATTATGGTTTTCTCAGGGTATATGCCCAGTAGTGGGATTGCTGGGTCATATGGTAGTTCTATTTTTAGTTTTTTAAGGAACCTCCATCCTGTTCTCCATAGTGGCTGTATCAATCTACATTCCCACATGACTGTTTCTCTTAAGCAGCTTTAATCGTGAGAAGTAAAGAGCACTGGAATTAGAGTCAAATGGATCTGGATTCAAGTTCCAGTTCTACCACTTACCATCTGTATCAGGGCTCTCCAGAGAAACAGAACCAATAGGAGGTAGATATAGATATAAATATAGATATGATTACAGATTAGATAGATAGATGATAGATAGATAGATAGATAGATAGATTGATAGATAGATAGGTATTGCTTTAAGGAATTGGTTCACACAACTGGGGGTTTGCAAGTTCACGTCCAGGCCGGCAGGCTGCAAATTCATGTAGAAGTAGATGTTGCCATTTGGGGGCAGAAATTTTTCTTCTTCAGGAAACTTCTGTTTTTGCTCAAAGGCCTTTCAACTGATGGGATGAAGGGACTCTCCTTTACTAAAAGCCAACTGAATATAGATGTTAACCACATCTACAAAATACCTTCACAGCCACACCTAGATTAGCATTAGGTTAACCGGGCACTGTGGCCCAGCCAAGTTGCCACATAAGACTAACCATCACATTGTCTATGTGACCTGTGGCAAATACTCAGCTTCTCTGGGTCTCAGTTTCCTCATCTGTAAAATACTGTAAAAATTGCTCCCCAAAGAATTTGCCTTAGGACTCTTTTAATGAAAGTAACAGAAATCCATTTAGAACTCAAATTAAATAAGGAATTTACTGGCTCATAAATGAAAACTCTGTCTGTGGTCATGATAAGATTCTAGGTCTCAAATGACATCATTAAGGCTTAAGTTATGTTCCCATTTTGGCCCTGCTTTTCTCTGTTGGCATCATTCCAGAAAAACAAAACAAAACAACCCTCAAAACCCAGAATTGTCTCTCAGTGGCTTGATTGGGTAACTTGTCCACACCTGAATAATCATGAGGTCAGGAATGGAACATGCTGACTGGCCAGGCCAGGGTTCCATGGCTATCCCCAGAGCCACGGTCCGCCCTACCCAATCCATACAGACAGAAAGTGAGGAAGGGTGAATTCCCCCAAAGGAAACCAAGGTGTTGTTATGATAAGAAAGGGAAACAGGTGCTGAGCAGGAAAAACAATTCCACTAGGGTTCATCATTTGTCTACCCAGCACTCTACACGTCTTTCTTCCCAAGTAGTAATTTTAAAAATACTCCCCCTTATACCACTAGACACCAACTCATTCACTTCTGCCCAAAGGAAGACGGTCCAAAGCCAACTACTTCTGGGTTTAGCCCCAGGTCAGGGCTCTCTGAGTGATGTATGCACCCTTTTGTCAGGTCCAGGTGTGAGTCCTCATGGTCACACAACCTGTAGCTAAATAATAAATGTCATCAGCCCTGTGTACCTGGTGTGTCACAATGATCGGAAAGTCATCGGGTAACTGCAACTGAAAACCCTCATTGATAATGTGTGACCCCACTGTGGTCACTGGTCCATACACTATATCCCACCCTGCAGTTCGGAAATGTGATGTCATCCCTTCCTGGGGAATGGAGTACATTCCTCAAGAAGCGCCCAGTCACACCCCGTGGAAAGCTATCCCTTGTCAACTCTGCACCTTGACCTCATCCAGGAAGGGCATCAGAGGACTTTTCCTTCCTGGGGTCTGTGCACATTAGCAGCTCATCAGCCATTGTTACGGTGGGGCAGGGCTGGGGCTGGGGCTGGGGAATCTAGAATTGGCCTAGGGCTTCAGCAATCACAAGCCTTTATTTTTTCTGGACTTGAAATTTCTCTAGCAAAGCAGCATTCTGGAAACTTCCAAAGGGCTTTTACCCTTTCCCCTCCCTTCCTGAACGCTTCATTGCTGAAGCCATTAGAGGTAGACCCATTGCAGTGGCCCAGAGAAAGGTGTCTGAGCCCCAGCAGTTGTGAGGAAGGCATCCCTGGGAAGAAGCAGCCAGAAGTAGGGAATCAGCCTTCGAATGAAGAAGGCATGGCACCAGCGGCACGCAAGGGCATCCACCCCAGGTCGGGGGATGACCTGCCAGTGTGAGAGCAGAAGTCGGATGGAGAAGTAGGGTCCCTGCTGCCTGCGGGAAGTGGCCTGGCCTGGGCTGTCAGAGCCTAAGCGAGGTCAAGGGCATCTGGCAGAGGGATGGGCCAGTGCAGGGTATCAGAGCTTGTGCCGAGTGAAGAGGGTGTGGTGGGGATCGGTGTGGCCTGGTGAGGGACGTTACATTCCAAGCAGGATAACGAGGACGTCCGCAGGCGGAGGTGGCGCTGGAGAAATGAGAGGAAGGCATCTGTGTGCGTGTGTGCGTACGTGAGCATGCACGTGTGTCCACTGAGAAGGCCTGGGAACAGCAGCACCTCTTGCCTACAGACCTCGGAACCAGGGTTCCTTGGAGAAATGGCTGCTTCCCATTCTCAGGTGGAGAAAGTACAAGATGATCCCGGAACGCTTTTTTCCAGAAAGCAATGAGGTACTCAAAAAATGATGGGATCTTGTAAAAACTGATACAGAAGCTAGGTTGAATGTGCTCCCAGACAAGGGAGCATCAGAATAAATAATGAGAGCAACAATTTGCTGAAAAAAAAAGAAAAAAAGAAAACCACTAGTCTACGTGGATACAGATAAAGGGTAAACCTATAGAAAGTTTGATGGGGCATGGGATATTTACAAATGTTTAAAGTACCTCTCCACATAGTAAGCCCTCAATTAATGATATTTACCACAAGGATGAGCAGATGCTTATCAATTACAAAGGGAAGAAGAGGAACTTTGCAGTGGAGAATCCTGGCAGACACCCTCTTAATCCAGTGATCAAAGTGGATACCATCAGATACAGGAGAATGGAAATAGTGTGTCACCTTATAGTGTACAATGAGAAAACCAATTACTTCCTCTGTGATGTTCCTGTCAGAGGGACTGCCTGAATTTAATTGTGAGAAAATTTCAGACAAACCAAAATCAGGAGACATTCTGCAAGAGAAATGGACTGTACTCTTCAAAAATGTCAAGATCAGACTTCCCTGGTGGTACAGTGGTTAAGAATCCACCTGCCAATGCAGGGGACACGGGTTCGAGCCCTGGTCCGGGAAGATCCCACATGCCACAGAGCAATTAAGTCCGTGCGCCACAACTACTGAGCCTGCACTCTAAAGCCCGCAAGCCACAACTACTGAGCCTGCGTGCTGAAACTACTGAAGCCCGTGTGCCTAGAGCCCATGGTCCGCAACAAGAGAAGCCACCACAATGAGTAGCCCCCGCTTGCCGCAACTAGAGAAAACCCGCGTACAGCAACGAGGTCCCAACGCAGCCATCAATCAATCAATAAATTTATATTTTTAAAAATGTCAAGATCATGGCAAACAATAAAGGTTGAATATACTGGATTGAAGGAGACTAGAGAAGCAGGAAACTAAATGAGATGTGTGTTTCTGGAGTGAATGGTAGACACACCAAAATTATTATTTTTTTGCCATAAAGATCATTATTGAAACAACTGGGGAAATTTGAATAAAGACTGCAGATTAAATAGTAGTATTGTATAAATATTCATTTCTTGATTTCTGTTTTGATTGTGGCAAGGTAAGGGAGGGAAAGTCCTTGATTGTAGGAAATAGTAAAATATATGCGGATAGTGGGGTACGGGTCAGAAGCTTATCTTCAAATGCTACAGTAAAGAGAAAGTTCTTTGTAACTTCTGTGTAAGTTTGTGATTATGATTGGGAGAATCTGCAGTCATTTTTTTGTGGCCCTTTTTTTCAATCAAATAAAATATCATGGCTGTTTTTTTTTCAGTGTACCACAATGTCCAAAATAGAACTCTTATTTCCTTAGATATACTCCCTCCTATCTCAGAAAACGGCCCCAAACATCCACCCTCTTGCTTAAGGCAAAAGCCTAGGAGTCATCCCGATTCCTCTCTTTCTCTCCGCCAGAAAGTCCTAGCAAGTCCACCTCCAGAGCAGATGTTAAACCCTTTCACTTTCCATTACTGCTACCACCTCTCTAATACAAGCCACCACGTCTGTGGGTCTGTGAAGGAGGTGTTCATAGAGAGGTCAATGGGAGGCTATTACCTTTGTGTATCCTACAGCCAAGTGTCAGGCAATGGGCTTGAGGCTGTGGTTGATCAGAAGGACACTGACGGTCAGCGGGACTTGAGTGTAGGAGAAAAAAGACGTGATGAACTCGCCCAGCCTCTCTGCATTTGTCCATCCCTGCAGCTGATGGCAAAAAGTCCTCAATAAAGCAATGAGCACTGCATCACTTCTGCCTTCAAATCTCATACAAGTTCTTCTTTTGGCCAACTCTAATTGGAACTATATATAGAAGGGAGTTCTGCGAAACAGTAACCCAGTGGACAGAAAGCATTTCCATCACGACATCCTCTGACCATCCAATCTAAAGTTCTCACCTGGTCCTACTCTGTCACATCACCCCATTATAATTCTCTGGGTGGCATGTATTACCAGCTGCTGTTGTCTAATTTGTTTATTGTGGAGTTCCCCACTAGAAAGGTGGCTCAGGAGAGCATGGATCTTATCTGTCCCGGTGCCTACTTGATATCCAGGACCTAGAACAGAGTAGCACACGGAGTTGAATAAATGTCCCTCGCTACCTTGCCTTTGACAATTCCTTATTTTTGGATCTGTTACAACACCCTACTTCCACATGCTGATTTCTTTTATTAAATAGGAATTAATAGAATTCTTTTGGTTTAGAGTAAAAAAAATTGTTTACTTAGACTTAAGTAAAGGGGAATATATTGGTTCGTGGAATGGAAAAGTCCAGGACTCTTTCAGGTACGGCTGGATCCAGGGTGCTCACATGTCACTGAGATTCGCTGTGCTTCTTGTGCTTTGGTTTCCATCTCGGGCAAGCTTTCTCCTCAGGTGGCACCTTTTCTCATGGGTTCAGTGAGAACAGAGTTTCTTTTTGCCAGTAGTTTCAATGAAAGTTCTGAGAGCAGGAGGGGAATCCTCCCTCTGACTCCGGCCCCCATCCCAAAAAAGGTGCCGTTGAGAGAAGGAAGGAAAATGAAAGCCAGCTGGGCAGATACATTTGTTCACTACAGATTTGTTGTGAGGATCAAGAGATGATATTTTAAAGTTTATGACATGTAGTAAGCCCTCAGTTATGATGGCTACTACAACAATAATATTGTCATGTAATTATTATTGCTGCGTGAAAGCATGTTGTACACTTCAGGGTACCAAACCGATGTTGGATGTCATTATCTCCTTCGGAGTTCGTGGGTTTAGACAGTTCAGGAGCGGAGGGGAGGAGAAGGGCTCCTTCCCATGCCCCAGAGGAGGTGGGGTTTTCTGTCTGGGCAGCAGGGTTGGAGGGAAGGCTGGTCCTCCTGTGATTCTCAGGATGGCCACTTGGTGGCAGCCTTAGTCCATACTGCTCCCGTTCCCAGCACCTTCCCAGTTTGACTAGCCTGCTCATCTGGGAATTCCCGGGAACCTCAGGGTCCCCAGCCCTTCTCAAACCTCCTGCTTGAGACTCTCCCTTGTGCTGGAGATGGGGGCCACGTGTACATAGATGCGATGCACACAAAGGATCTCTATGGTTCCTTGGTGTGTCAGGGCTGCAGTGTGAGGGCAGGGAAGCTTTGGGAGTTGGGGGCATCTCCACCAGGAGTTCCCAGGACTGGCAAGAGGCTGGGTGTGGGGCTTCCCTGGTGGAGCAGTGGTTGAGAGTCCGCCTGCCGATGCAGGGGACACGGGTTCGTGCCCAGGTCCGGGAAGATCCCACAGGCCGCGGAGCGGCTGGGCCCGTGAGCCATGGCCGCTGAGCCTGCGCGTCCGGAGCCTGTGCCTGTGCTCCGCAGCGGGAGAGGCCACAACAGTGAGAGGCCCGCGTACCGCCAAAAAAAAAAAAAAAAAAAAAAGAGGCTGGGTGTGTATTTGGTGAATAGCCTGGGTAAGGGACTCCAGTGGACATTTGTCATGTTCAGATTGCCAAGCACTTGTCGAGCATCCTTGCTCTATTGGAGGAAGGTCTAGCCTTCTGAGTCCTAACCAGCCCAAAAGTTGAAGCATGAGAACTCATCCCCCAGGCTTCTTTGTCGCTACCAACTGGTCGTAGGTGAGACCCAGAGCCCTGTAACCAGACTCATGGACGTGAGACCCAGTCTGGAGATGAGAACAGCATGAGCAGAGAAGTTCTGCCATTTTTCTTGCAGAGAGTACAGAGGCGTTGGCTTTCTCTTGGAGGTGAGGGGCAGTTGGTAGCAGCTGAAGGCCAGGTGCCTGACCTGGATGTGGCATTGCTTAGGGGAGAGTGGGTAGTGGCAGATTTCTCATCAGGCCAGCTCTGCAGTTTCGTCACGGGCGTTGCTTTTGGAAGCTTGGTCTAAAGCCCTGTTCTCCAGGCCTCCCACAATGGTGTGAGTCATTCAGTCTCCTTTTCTAAAATCCTGTTTGAGATTAATCCACCAGAATCAGCTTTAGTTGCTTGTAGCTAAGAACCCAGACTAATGTAAGTGCTAACACTGATTTATCACATGCAAGGCCTCTTTTAAATTGCAAATACTTCTATGAGGTAGGAATTCTCATTTTATAGATATAAGCAAAACATACTCAGAGAGGTTAAGTGCTTTGCCCATGCTCACACAGCATGGACATACCAGAGCCTCCAGTCCAATGTAAGGTATGTTGGTCTCTGGAGTCCATGATCTTTCCACTGTGCCAGGCTCTTTGCCATCAGGCCAGGGACATTATCAGTACCTCCAGTACCCAGCTCAGTGCCTGACACATAGTAGGTGCTCAATAAATATCCGACCTTAATAAATACTGAACAAATGAGTAAATGAAAATGCCACAGTTTTTTTCTTGGAGTGTGGTCGAGCTTGGAGCATCTTTGGGGTGGAGACAAGTCCTGGTAAAATGCCAGGTGAAACTTATCTTGGAAAGTCTCAACCCTCCTGAGAGCCCTGGCTCCTCCTGGCTCCAGCCCCTCTGCTCCATCTGGAGCTTAACTGTCTATCCCCAAAGGTGAATTCGAACGATGGCTGCGATCACGTTGACAGTTTGCTTCCTCCACATTCAGTGGTGGCAGGAGCGCAGAGTCGCTGCTATCAAAGGAATCGAGAATTTGAACAGAATCATCTGTGCCTCTGATGCCTCAATCTCCTCTCCTCGTGCCTGAGGAGTGGCTGCCCAGCCTCTATTAAGGACCTGACTGTCCTCTTCTAGGGCTACTCTGAGACAGTAATGTTCCTCTGGTTTGTAAAGCCAGGTTCCCTATAATGCTGGTTCTCCTTGAGCCCACAGGAGTATCACATGTGACGCCCACTCCACTCCTCCTTTCTTTTACTTGTTAGGTTTTTTAAAAAATTTAATTAAAAAAATTTTAATTCAAGTATAGCTAATTTCCAATGTGGTGTTAGTTTCAAGTGTATAGCAAAGTGATTCAGTTATACACACACACACGTACACACACACACGTATATTCTTTTTCAGATTCTTTTCCATTACAGTTTATTACAAGATATTGAGTACAGTTCCCTATGCTATACAGTAGGTACTAGTTTACCTATTTTGTATATAATGGTATGCATATGTTAATCCCAAACTCCTAATTTATCTCTCCCCACGGCCGATATCCCCTTTGGTAACCATAAGTTTGTTTTCTATATCTCTGAGCCTATTTCTGTTTTGTAAATAAGTTCATTTGTATCACTTTTTTGGATTCCACATATAAGGAATATCATATGATATTTGTCTTTCTCTGACTTACTTCACTCAGTATGATAATCTCTAGATCCATCCATTTTGTTACAAATGGCATTATTCCATTCTTTTTTATGGCTTAGTAATATTCCATTTTATAAATATAAATATATATATATATATATATATATATATATATATATATACCACATCTTCTTTATCCATTCATCTATTGATGGGCATATAGGTTGCTACCATGTCCTGGCTATTGTAAATAGTGCTGCCGTGAACATTGGGGTGCATGTATCTTTTCAAAGTAGAGTTTTCTCTGGATATAGGCCCAGGACCCATTCTCTTTTTTTTTGTGGTACGCGGGCCTCTCACTGTTGTGGCCTCTCCCGTTGCGGAGCACAGGCTCCGGACGCGCAGGCTCAGCGACCGTGGTTCACGGGCCCAGCCGCTCCGTGACATGTGGGATCTTCCCGGACCGGGGCACGAACCCACGTCCCCTGCATCGGCAAGTGGGCTCTCAACCACTGCGCCACCAGGGAAGCCCCCATTCTCTTTTTTAATTGATAAGCCTTCAGATGTGTGAAGGCAGCCACTTGAAGTCTCCTGTATTCAGTCCCACGCCCTTCCACTTGCTCCCAGGTTTTCTTCCTCAAGTGAAACACATACACCTCCTCCGCATGCGCCTCCTCAGACGTGGATTTGCGTTCTTTCCCCCTCCAGTGGTTCTGCCCTAGACACACCCCACTGGCCTGTGCTTCTTCTCGGATGTGATGAGAGATCTTGTGGTATGAAAGCTGTACCACAAGTGTGGTCTGCCCAGGCCAGGGTGGAGTGTTGGCTCACGTGTTCCTCGCTATGGGTACCTTATGACTGGGTTCAGATTCTGACTCTGCCTTTTACTGGCTGTGTGACTTTGGGCAAGTTAGGAAACCTCTCTGTGCCTCAGTTTCTCCATTTGTAAAATGGGTTTATAACAATAATATCTACTTCATAGAATTATTATAAAGACTAACAGAGTAAATATTTAAGTTAATTAGAACAGCAGCTGACATAGTATTCGAGAAGTGTGAAGCAAAAATAAATACAAGAGTCAGTGTCAATATCACAAGTATTGTTGAATGTCTACACTGCATCACCTCTCATACTGACTTTATAGCCAATTAAAAATCCATTGTCTTTTTCTTTCTTTCTCAAAACACAGGCTCTGCTGCTAAGCCCCATCCTGTCAGCACATGCTTCAGCAGTTGGATTTCAGGGAGTGTGCAGGAGTTCACATCTATTCCTCGGACACGACATCATGTTGGTTGCTCCTTGTCTCAAACGGCTGGCTTGCTGGGATGCTAACTCTGCCTTCCAGCATGTGTGAAGTGTGCTGAGCCGCGGGCAGTGTCTTCCTGACTCCAGACACCCGACTGTGTCTGCAGCCCTTCCTGTCTGTCCCTGCGATACCGCAGAGCCTCCTGAAGAAGCTCCTCGCTGCCCTTAGCGGGACGGGCTGGGCCTTCAGGCCAGGCGCCCACGGTGGGGATGTTGAAGCGAGATGATCCCCAGACACCCGCCTTCCAGCCTTTCTCCACCTGCGGTCTCAGGGCCAGCTAAAATGGAATCCCGCCACCCCAGACCTGCAGCCTCAGGATCTGGGATCCAGTAATGTGCAGTTTATACGGTGTCTCAGGAGACCCAGAAGGCTGGCCAAGGGGATGATGGAGGAGCTCGGCCAAGCGTGGCTGCGGACGAGTGCCGCCACTGACCTCCCAGCCTGGGCGGGGTGGGGCGGGGGTGGCTCCCCGGGGGAGACCCTCTCCTTGTCTCTACAGACCCGCTTTCTTTCCTCCTTCAGCATGAAGACACAGAGTATGGCAGGACCTGTGGGCTGGATTCCTGGGCCCCAAAGTCTGGACCCCTGAGAAATTTCACCCCCTCTCAGCCCAAGAGCTCGTCAAAGCTTCTTCCTCATGTTCACTGTCGCATTTCCAGCACGCTGCTGATGGCCATTGTGACAAGAAGTGCTCTAAGCAGACAGACCCTGTGGCTTTCCTTGTTCTGGGCTAGGCTTGACAGCCAAGCGCCTGGGCTCACCTGCTCAGGAAGACGCAACTGCACAGTGCTGTCCCCGGCAGGCCAACACACCGACACCCGGACCTGGGGACCGGGAGGCCTTCACAGACCACACCAGCCTGTTCTCTCGCCTTCTGTTTGCTCTTACCAGCCTCCCATTCCAGAGATTCTCCCCTTAGAGGAAACTCCACAGAAGGAGGTTCCTGGGCTAGCTTGGTCAGTCCTGCCGTCAGATTACCGTGGGTTTGAGTAACAGGATGGGGTCAACCCAGCTGCGATGTTCTTGCCTTTCATGATCCCCTAACCCGAGTCTTCCCAGCCTGGCTCCATCATGGAGGGGCTGCTCACTGTCTGGACTTGGTTACCAGCCTGGAGGAAGGTGATTAGGGACTGGGACAGGCAGAGCAGACCCTTTCCAGCCACATGTGAGCCCTTTGACCAGACACTTCCCTGGTCCCTAGGGTGGACTTCTTCAAGACTGAGTGGCACTGCTGTGTGGTTCAAGTTCAAAGGCATCTTCCCTGGCCAGGTACAGACCCTGTCTGCACTTACACACACACACACACACACTCACATACACACATACACATGAACATGGGCAGGGAACCATGGCTCGTGTCCATATAGATATGTTCGCTTCATTCATGCATTCATTCACTCCATGATTCGTGAAGCAGACCAGTACCAACCTCCTACTTTGTGGCAGGTGCTTTATGAGGTGCCAAGATAAAGTAGCGAATAAGATGCACAGAACCTGCCCTGGAGAAGTTTAGAACCAGAGGGAAAGAGAAGCATTAACTTAGAGATTTAAAAAAGTGTGGGGTTATGTTAGCTATGGACACCAGCTAAAGCACGAGAATAGAACCCTGAAGACCCTCTTCAGGGTCAGGTGCAACCCCTTGGGCTGTGAGATCTTGGGGGCATCTGAAAGATCCTGTGTGAGGGGCTGGGTGACAGCAGCTGCTTACAATAGCAAAGAAGCATTTCAATATTTTAACAACCTGATACAACTGTGCTTGCGAGTGCCAGCTGTATACTGGCCCTGGAGAGAACATCGAACAGGGGAGTATGCAACCTGGATCAGGTGTCAGGAGAGACTTACCTGATCAGGAGATATTTAAGCCGAGACCTGAGGATGAAGTCAAAGTAAAGGATTAGTGGGCATTGCGGGTGCTGGAGGGGATTCCAGAGAAAGTAAGAAACGCTTGGAGATGCCAGGACCCGTAAGTGAGGAACAGCCTGGCATAATTAAGGAAATACAATTTTTTTCCACTAACTCTGGCACATGGAGCATGAAGGGAAAATCACTGTGATGGGCTTGGAGATTAACACGATTAGGGGTCGTGTCAGCAACACTGAGAGGGCTGAGGTCTTAGTTTGATGGAGATTATATCTCTACCACCCCATGGCATGGCACATTGAAGGAGAAATTGAGTTCAACATTGGAAAAAAAAATTCATTTCATATTCTTTCGAGAGTCTGACCCAAGACGCAAGCCTGCCAGCCGAGAAAGACTCTGAGTACATGGAACACGTGCTGCTTCATGTTTTGAGGTGTCTGCTTCATGCCAGGTCCTCAGAGACCTGAGGATATCCATATCAAACAGCCTTCCTCCTTCGTGACCTGCTGGCATCCTTTCCTCACTGCGTATTTCTTACCACACTCAGCCTGGACTCATATATTTATTTAGGTGTAAGCTCCGTGAAACGGGGGTCATTGTTTCCCCAGCATCTACCACAGTCATGGCCTTGGGGCCAGTGCTCAGTGACGTTTGTGGAATGGATCTCGAATGGATGAAGAAAGACCCCACGAAAGGCGGAGGGAAGAGCCAGCACCCAGGGATGGAGATAGCCTTTAGGAAGGGGAAATGCTGCTTCCTCATACGGGAGCCAAGAGATGGTGGGGGGGAGGGGAAGGGGACGGGGGGTTGTAGGTTTTGTGTGGGTGCTTGAGGTTTCTCCTTCCTGCCAACTGTACTTTTCCTTTAGGAGAAGGAAGCAAGACCATAAGCTGAGATGGAAGGCGTGGCTGAGGGAGGGGTTGGTTTGGGGAACGTGAAGACATTTTGTAACCTATCAACGAGTTGCTGAGAAGTATCCGTAAGATTGTCCAGCAGTGCTAGTGTCAGAGTCTAGTTGAGAGGGACTTACCTATTGGTACTATTGTGACTGATTACCTGGTTTCTCTCCAAAGGCGGTCAGCTGTCCGGGGGTGAGCAAAGAGCCGGCAGCCAGATGATTTTCCGGGGCTGGAGTTTTTCAAGAGAGACGCCAAGTGAGAACATCGAGGCGAAGGAGTGTTGGAATTTTGGGAACGAGTGGTTGACGTGCTGGACCAGGGAACGGAGACGAGGAGGTCAAGCTGCGTGTTGGAAGGGCTGTCTGCATAAAGCACGGAAGTCAGCCAGGGCGACGGAGGAGCTTCAGGGGAGAGGAAGATCCTGAGCAAACGTCAAGGCTTCGACATGTGAGAGGCATAGTCCGGAGACTGCACACGGCAGGGACAGCCTGGAATCAGATGGAATCCGGTAGTCTTTCACCTCGTCGGTGCGAGCTTGTTCCTCCGCCGCCCCCCTGTGTAAATGCCGTCGTTCTAAGTGCCAGATAAAGAGTCATTCAGTTTCTTCCCTGACATACAGCTGCCTGTGAATTTTCTTTTCCGGGTTCCATGCTTGGTTCTCTCCTCTTCTTCATCTGTATTCGTTCCTGGGTGACCTCACCAAGTGCCAGGGTTTTAAACCCAAGCTCTGTGCTGACAGCTCCTACCTGTGTCTCCAGACACTCGAGCTTCAGTCTATCCAAAATCTCCACTAGGGTGTGCGCGTGGATCTCGGACTTACAGTGTCCGGAACCAGAGTCTGCATCCCCAAACTCTGCTTCTTCTTTACTCCTTTTAGAGAGTAAATGGCAAACCCACCTTTTCAATGGTTTCGGCCCCCAGATCTGGAAGTCATCCTTGATGCCACTCTCAAATCCACATCCAATCTATTATCCATTTTTGACAGTTTGACCTTCAGCAGAGCCAGAATCTGGCCACTGGCCACTTCCACTGGATCCAGCTTGCCCCACACACTCCATCTTGTCTCATCTACATCATTGCCTCCTAACTGGTACCCTTACTTCCTCTCTTCCCCTGCTGTGGTCTATTCTCTACCCAGCAGCCAGAGTGACAATTTTAAAACTTAAAAGTCATGTCAGTCTTCTGCTAAAAATTTTCCTTTGGCTTTCCATCTTAGTTGAAGAAAAAGCCAAAATTCTAACCATAGTCTACAGACCCTATGTGGTCTAGCTGTGGATACCACTGATTTATCTCCTACCTCTTCAGCCTCTGTCCTACACCATCCCTTGCTCTCTGCTCCGGCCACACTGCCCTCCTTGCTCTTTATCAAACACACCAGGCAAGTCCTTACCTCAGGACCTTTGCACTTGCTGTTCTCGCTGCCTGAGATATCTTCGTTCAGATACTTGCACAGTTCAGTAGCTCACTTCTTTCAGGTCACTGCCCCATGTCATCATTTCAGAGAAGACTACTCTGACCTCCCCCCTCACCTGGACTTATTGTTGTCCATAGGACTAACCACTCCCTGATTTAGCCGTGATAGGCTAAATAACGTTATGGTAACAGATCCCAAGGTGAAGTGGCTTATAACATAAAGGGTTATCCAGTGGTATGCTGAAGTCAGCTTGTACTGGATCAGAAGAGCCAACTGTTAAATTTTCAGGAAATTTAAGTCAGTGTTAAGCACGGTCATTATTAAAAGTTAAATTACATACACTTCCAATTAACAAACATTAAAAATGAGGGCAGTACCTACTCAAAACACATCAGATCTCCATTGTTTTACAACATTTTACTATTATTATTAATGTATATGAAGTTTATTATTATTACTCCATATTATGATGACCTCTGTGCTTGAGGTTATCTATGTCTTTTTTATTTGTATTGTGGAAATACTAATATATAGTATGTGCTACTGTGCATTTCTACCTAACTCCTCACGCAGTGATGACATGTAGAAATCAGCCATATTGGGAATATTTACACACCCCTGAAATCAGTAAGGCTACAAATCAGGGTTTGATTGTTTTTGTGTCTCTCTGTGTGTGTTTGTCTAGACTTAAAAAAGTGATGGGGCAAATACTTATGATGCAGATTAAACTTCAAAGTGTGTCACGTCTGCAGCCATTACACCGTGAATAGCAGAAACTGAAGCAGTATTCAAACACTTACACCTGATTCGGCAAAGAGGTTGCTCACCACTGATAAATGAGTGAAGTTCTGACCCATAGGTCTTCATCGTGTCACTTTCGTCTTGCTTATTAACATAAGTGAATACATCAGGCAACATTCATGTTGGAAGTACGCTCATCCATCAGTTGCAGCCGTGGGTTGATTATGGATACAAGACTTCATCAAAAATGAACCAAAGCATCTGTATTGATTGGGTACATGGCATTTCAGCGTAGAGTAGTTTGTTTTACTATTTGTAAATTGCATTCCTTATATCAGCAAAGTTTCTAATAAACATACACACACACCACACACACACCCCGTACTTATATACCCACCCCTCCCCTCCTTCTTTGGAGAGCTGGTTGTTAAAACGTTCACTGGGTTGATCCCACATGCACACGCCACGCCCATCATGGGTCCTCTGTTCACACCCCTCACTCTGGGCCCAGGTGATGGCCCTTCTACCACGTGCACTGCTGCTGGCTGCTGTGGCAGGGGAGAGACCCACTGGCTTTCAAAGGCTCCACCTGGAAGGGACATGCACTCCCCTGCTCCTGTATCATTGTGGGAAGCAAGCCACGTGGCCACATCTACTGGAAGTGAAGAGAGAAGTGTAATCCTGTCAGGTGCTGGGAAGGAGCGGGGAGAACTGGAATGCGGGTGGACAGCCCAATGACTCCACAATGTACTAGGTTCCTGTCTAGAATCCTCAGCCCCACACTGAACACACATTCCACCGGAGAGTGTTTTGTTCACTGCTGTCTCTTGGAGCACCTTGAGACACTCAAGAAATGCTTAGTGAATCAGAGAGGAGACTAGCCTGAAGGAGGAAGGCTCTGGAAGCAAGCCCTCATGGATCAATGGAGAGGGTTACCCACATCCTGAAAAGCAATGTGCTCTTACAGCCCCTCACCCCACATGCAGCTGGAAATCTGTGGCACAGGAAGTCACGTAGATGCATGTCGTTCTGTGCCATTTACACAGGCCCTAGGGCCAGGGAAGGGACAAACTCTGGGAGTGGCTGCAGATACCACCCCAGGAGAGGGCTCCACTGCCCCAGGCTGAAACCAGCGTGAGGGCCATAGACCCGAAAGATGGTGTCACTCAGATTCGTGCAGGTGCAGGGTCGGCCCTGAGAAGGAGTTACATTTTGCTCCCTGGGCTCCTTGCTTGCCTCACCCTCGTCCTGGCCTCTTCCCCAGGAACTCCTGATTCCATAGCTTAATAGATGATCCCAACTCTACTGGCTGCTGCTTCCCAATACAGCCAGACAGCAGCATATGCAAGAGAATTCCGAGCTGAGGCAAAGTTTTCTTCACTCTCTGTCTAGCTCAGAGGTTTCAGTAAATCCCAGGGGTTGAATTAAAGCTCCACGAGCTGAATGGGATGACAAAGGAATAAGGAGAGGCATCACGTATTCTAGAATAGCCTCATGCATCTACCTCGGCGTTGGCACCTTGGAGCTCAGGTGTGCACTGTTATTCCAGGTGGGTTTGATGTTATCATACACCAGGGAGGCGACAGCTCTACTCCCATTCGTTGAGCACCTACTATGTGCCAAGGCTTTCCCATATGCTGCTTCGTTCATTACCCAGCACCCCAACTCTAACAGCTTGGTATTTCCTGTTTGTCAAAAGAGGAAACTGAGTCTGGAGGAGATTAGGTAACTCTTCCAAGGTCAACAGGGAAGTGGCAGAACCAGGATTTGAATGCAGTCTTTCTGAATCTGATGTCTGGCCCTTCTCGACGAGGACTCCTCTAACAACCTGAGAGAAAAGACTAAAAACTATCATTCAGGCAACATGAACTCAAGACCCTGGGTTTAAATGAGGTAAAAAAAAAAAAAAATACCAGAGGCATTTCCACATTTGATTCACATGCCAGACTTCCACGGATCTGAAATAAATCCCAGTTGGACCACAAGAGCTTTTTTTTTCTTTCAATTTTTATTGAACACAAGTATTCTGACAGAATGCAAAGTCAAAATTCTCAGTTAGTACTCAGTATTTACACCAGTGAGAATGGAAACAAAGGTGGTATCGATGTTTCACTTGGTAAAAAGTTTGTAACAAGAGAGAAGGCCCCCGAAGTCGGGAATGCTGGGTAGAGATGTTAATGGAGATCTGAGAACCACCATCCAGACAGACAGCCTACAGTGAAAACCTGGGACGGAAGGCTCCATAGAAAAGTGTGAAAATAGCGTTCCGCTTCAAAGCTGCACTATATATACTACGGCCCTTCAGGGTTCCGAGGCCCCGTGCACGGCATCTGAGTGCCCCTCCAGCAGAATCTGGCCACGCCGGTATTTATGTGAATACATATGTATGGTACATACACATATAGACACATAGCCGCTGGAAACCGGTAGAGTGATCTCTCCTTCAAAAAATTAAAAAAAGGAAAACTATAAGCTTTTATCCTTTAACGTAAAAGATAGAACGTCTTGAAAATTAAGTGACTCCCTCTTTGATTTTAAAGAAAGCATTGCTCTGTTTCTTTTTTTTTTTTTTAAAGAAAAGAAAGCTCACGCCTGCAGAGACAAATCTCTGTATGATGGGAGAGAGGCAAAACGAAAGGTTGGCAGAGTTTTGGGTTCCAGCCAATGGCAGAGCCAGGGTTTAGGGAGGGGGCAGGGGAGTCAGCTGCCCTGGGCCAGGTTATCTGAGGGTTGACCGTACCTCCTTCTCTTCCTAACCACCGGAACCCAAAATCAGTTTATTTGACCACAACCCCTTGGAGTGAGATGCACAGTCTTGACGAGGTATAGTGTGGGCTTGGCCTAGGTAGTCAAAGCCATTAACATCACAAGATGAGGAACTGATTCCACTGACAACCTGGGGAACCGGAAGAGCCTACCACTCCCCGCTGGGTCCTC
The DNA here is from genome assembly GCF_949987515.2 of Delphinus delphis. Taxonomy (NCBI): domain Eukaryota; kingdom Metazoa; phylum Chordata; class Mammalia; order Artiodactyla; family Delphinidae; genus Delphinus; species Delphinus delphis. The sequence goes on from NC_082690.1 coordinate 20,774,841, forward strand.
CCCGTCTGTCTCAGACGCCCAGGAGCTCCCATCTGCTGTGTGCTCTGTGTGCTCTAACAACTGTCTTCACCTGACTTGTTCCTGAGGGCCTGTGCATTCGAACCATAGATTTGTGCAAGCCCTAATGTCAAAGGGCCAGAGCTGTGTAGACTGGGATCCTCCATTTCCATCCTCAGGAGCTGAGAAAATGCAAAATAACCCCACACTGAGCAAATGACAAGACCATTATTTTTCACAGTTTGATATGATTATCTAGCATAGCGCCACTGATTAGTCTGCAGAAGTGTCAGAACACTGGGGAGTGTGGCCCACAGAACAGACTCAGGGGAAGTCTTGCTACCCTAACCTCTTGCTGTTTTGTACCTTGCGAAAGGTCCCTGCAGGGTGCTGATTTCTGCTGACTTAGCATCTTCTTCATTATCACAATCGCTTTGACTTCATTTTCTTTGTTTAAAGGCTTCAATTCCTTTTAAGATTTATTTTTGTTTCCTGAATATTTTTTTTCTGAACTATCTGCTATACCTTCCACAACCAAACTATGTTGAAGTTTTATTTCAATACTATGACAAAAACACGTTTCACACTAAAATATTCACGCATCCACAGTGCACAAGCTTGCAGTTCTAAAGTAGAATGAGGAAAAAAAAGCAAAATTTCTATACAAAGGGCTGGCTTTTCCCTTCTCCCCCCTCCCATCCCCCTTAAAGTTTCTGTATTTTTCTTTCCCCCACTTGGTTTCCAATCCAGGAAAGTTGTGTTATGACTCCAGACAGCAGGTTGGGTTTTTTTTTTTCTCTCTTTTGTTTCTACAAACGCTGCCTAAGTGAACAGAAGGCCGATGTTATTTTACTTCAACAGACTTCCAAAAAAAGACACTAATTCCCTGAAGCACACATGCTCTTCCGCTCAAATCTAGATTCTGGGCTCAAAAGGAAATTGTACGTATATATTTTATTTGGCTTTCTACAAAAAAGGGGATGTTTGGGGTAAAAATGTGTGTTCACCAAGACCAGCCCCAACTATACAATCTTCTCTGCTTCATTCAACAAAGCCTAAGAGTCCTTCAAAAGGAAGGACAGGGATGCCTGGGGAGCAGATCCTTTTCACAGATAACAGGCAGGTGGTAGCTAATCAGAAGTGGTCTAACCCCCTAGGAAACAAAAAAGAACTGAAAACCCGAAAGCAAAACCATTCCAGAACGAGGTGAATTTTCACCTGAGTCGCACACAGGCAAAAATTTCAAATCAGAAAGGGGGGAAGAGCCACTGTAAACAATCAGATTTCGTGAAGCTGTCCTGTGACGATCCTACACCCCTGGGCAGTACTTGTAACTTAAAAAAAAAGGCAGCTCTTTTACACAGACATTGAAACACAACTGAAGTCAAACATTTGTCAACTTGTAAACACTGGAAAGCAAAGTTGGCAGAAAGGTAAAAAAAAAAGAAGGAAAAAGAAAAGGAAAGGAAAAGAAATCCGAATACTGCAAATTGAGATCTACCCCCAGAAGCTGCAATTTGGCATTCTTCCTACAAAACAAGAGTCTATGTGGGAATTGAATTCAGCTAGAAAGGGTGACACACTTTGCATACTGGACAAATACAAAGTGAACAGAAATTATAACTTATTTATGAGGTTTTACAGAGTTCAAACTCGACTGAAAGTATAAAAATAAACTTGGACTTTGTTCATTCGGTTAGTCTTAGTGTCTGGAAGTATTTCTCTGAACCTGGTCTGTGCCAGTTGGGCAACACCAAGTGCGGTCTTCCTGAACCTAGAGATTTTATTTTTCTGAGCTTCCTAGATTCTTAATTTGGGGTCCTTTTGTTTGATTTTTAAATGGTTTCAGGGAACGGAGAGTCCTAGTTTGGCTGTGGGTTTCACCTTTTTGTCTCATTTTCTTACAAGTGAGTGCGCAGCAAAGGAACCCTTTCTATAAAGCTACAAAAAGGAGATCCCACGTTGATCTGCTTAGTTTTTTTTTTAAAGGCAAAAGACACTAGAGGAATGAGATGTGTGTGTGTGTGTGTGTGTGTGTGTGTGTGTGTGTGTGTGTGTGTGTATGAGATATTGGAGATGCTCTGGTGAAGCTGTTGTGTCACTTTTAATTTTGATCTTTGCTGGTGTCTCGTCACCCATCATGCTTTGCTCTCGTTCTCCTTTGTTTGTGTGGCATCGTTGGGGACCGTCTTGACTTCGGCTGGCGCTGGCTTCGTTTCTGTCTCCTGGCACTCCGGCTTTGCTTCTACAGGACCCTTCCTGCGGAGAAACAGGAAAACAGCACTGAGACCACGGTCTGCAGTAACGCACCCTCTGGCCAGTTCCTCAAAGGGGGCTCCAGTTAGAGCACTGGTCTCCAAACTCAGGTGCACGTCAGGATCACCTGGAGTCTCTAAAAATCACTGATGCCTGGGCCGTGTCCCCAGAAATCCTGATTTAAGTGCTATGAATGTGGTGACTTTTAAAAGCACCCAAGTGGTTCTAACTTGCAGCCAAAGTAGAGAGCCACTGAATCAGCGGAAGGAGCCCTTCCGGCCCTAATCTGAGGCCAGGGGCTCCAGCTTTACCTGGGCTGGTGCAAGTGCAGCAGGTGCAGGCTTTTCCTCACGCTGCATGGCTGCAGCAGCCCAGCTTGGTATAAATCATGTATGTTGGGCTCCCTGGTACTGATCCCAGGGGGCCCTCTGCAAACCACCTGCGCTTGCCTGTCCTCACCCCCACCCCTCTGTGCTCTGCCTTTCCTGGTGAGGCCTCTATGGCTTGCCAGGGCAGGGTAAGAAAATGCTCTTTGTTACTGAGGCAGCTTTCCATGGGAGTCTGGTGAGAGGCCAGAGTGGGCTGCCGGGCTGCAGGGGAGCTGGGTGGGCGGGGCTGTCCTTTTATTTTCTGACAGATTCGGGGCTCCTGGGGAGGGTCCCCTTGCTGCTCTTGGGGGCAGCACCTCCGCTTATCTGGGGGCAGCCACAGGAGCCTCTATAAAAACCTCTGTCTGACTCAGTCCCAAGAGTGAGAATCTGGCTTAAGGACACACCAGAGCAGACTCAGACCCCAGCCCCAGCTGGTGCCCCTGCATTTTGGCCTCACACTGAAGAAACCTGTAAGCTGAAGGACCTGGCCTCGAACTTGGAAGACCCAGCAGTCATTCAGTGCTTGGGAGCTCTGCGTCTTCCCAGTCCCTCAAGGGCAGGAGAAGCAAGGGTGGGTGGGTAGGTGTGTCGGTTGGAGTGTGACAGGGCCTTCTAGACCACACAGATCCTCTCCCCACACGAGCCTCAGGGTCTGCCTGTTTACTTCCCCGAATACCCGTGCCATTCTGGTGGGGACTCGGTCTTGCCCTGGATGACACACTGTCTGTGGGTCCCAGTGTCGCCGATCAGGGCACCTTGACCTCCTTAGCTCACTTCCCAAGCTACGCTCATCAGTGGCCCGAATGCAAAGGCTCCTCCAGGGGCAACAGACGCCACTGCTAGGACGATAAGGATAAAACCTAATTAACGTGACCTAATTAGTCAGCAGGCGGCTGCCTGCCGGGCCTGCTGCCTGTCCCCACTCTCTGCCTCGGCCCAGCCCCTGGCTGACAGTCGCCTCCGAGAAGCTCTGGAGTAGGCTGAAGACACATCTAACAGGGAGGACACAGCACAAACGCACACCACCACCACGGGACACCACCCGACGACAATGGACAGAGAGAGGCCGTACTCGGTCTTGGCTGGTGCAGGAGGAACAGAGCCGTCGGCAGTGGAAGGAGCAAGCTCAGGGGCTTGTCCACTGGCCCCAGCGGCGGGAGCAGGAGAGCCCAGGGCTGCAAAAACATCCTTTGCAAGGTCAATATCTGGGGTCTTGAAGTTCCCTTCGTCCATTTTAAAGTCCTCGCCCTGGGCAGGGTTTGTGGTGCTGATGGAGGCCGCCTCGCTCTTCGGGCTGGCGAGGGCCCTGGCTGCCTCGGCCGGGCTCTTCGCGGCGCCGGGCTGGGTGGGCTCAGGGTCCGGACCTTTGGTGCCGGGAGCCTCCTGCTTGGCCTGGGGGACTTCTGGGGTGGGGGTCGTCGGTGCCACTGCTAGGGGACCGGCTGCCCCGGCCGGGGAGGGGACCGGCTTGCTGGCCGGAGGGGCCTTGGGGGCCTCGCCCGCACTGGCAGGGGCGCTGGGGCTGAGCACGCCCCCCTGGTTTGCCAGGACACTAGAGGACAGGTTGCTGGCGGCGGGGGCTGAGGTCGGGGGGTCGCTCAGGTCAACGAGGGGGGCGACCTTGGGGGCTGAGGCTGGGGGCGGGGAGGTGGCGGCGACGCCGGGCCCCTTGGAAGGGGTGGCCTGGCCGGCGGGCACAGAGTTTGAATCAGGGGTGGCCGTGGCCACGGGGGCGATACTGGAGGTGAGGGTGGTGGTCTCACTGGTGGGGCTGTTCTGAGCAGTGGCAAAGGTTTCGGTGATAGTGTCAGAGTTAGCGGTGACGGTGGTGACAGAAGGCAGCATGTCCTCAACAGTGGCTGTGGTGTCAGCAGGCAGCCTGTGGGGAGGACAGGAAGTAGAAGAGATAGACGATGAAGCTGAGACGGACAGAGAAGCCGGGAAGGGAGGAGGCCAAGGCGGGGGCCGGGGGCTGGCATGCGGGGACGCACAGGCATGGACACAGGCCCACAGAGAGAGGAGGACGTCAGAGGAAGCACACGCCCAGGCGGGCAGAAGAGGACACAGGAGACAACAGAGAACTCGGCAGTCTAACAGGGCCTGTCACCTTCCTCCCTGCTGACTCCCCTCCCGATCTGCACGGGCTCCCTTCCCTGCAGCCCTGGCGGCCCTTTCGGACCCCTGCCTGCATCTCGACTCAGGGAGAGGCCAGCTGGAGCTCAGCGTCCACCACCGCAGGCGTCATACCTAGGTCCCTGGGGAACTGGGCCCACCTGCCCCTGAGACGAAGAGGGCTCCCCGTGGTCCCTCAGGGCTGTGGGTGGTCCAGCCAGAGATTTTGTGCTTCCATTAAACTCCATTTCCTTCAAACCCACAGGACCCACGATACCCCCGTGGTCATTACCATCACAGCTGGATGTGGCTCTGACTGGGGGTCCCCAAGGCTTCCGAGACCAGGAGAACCAGGGAGTTTTTACCAGGGCCCCAGCTTCCCTCGCCCTTTTAGGAAGAAGGCAGAAAACCCTAGAGTTCTTGGAAATCCTAAACAGAATCTGCTAAGCTCAGCCTCTCTCAATGAAGTTTTGTCTCCTTAAGCCATTTCCAGAATGTGTGTGTGAGCTGGGCACAGCGTCTAGGGATCCCATGTATGCACGGAGCCTTTAAGGCACCCACAGCCACCCAGGTAGAATCAGGAATGCCTCCTCTCTAGGGAGAGAGTGGGGTCAGGCATTCCTGGCCCAGCACTCCAGAATTCTAGCCTGCCATGCTCGGCTGGGGAGCCGCGGGTGGGAAGCATGGAGCTGTGCGCAGGGAGATGTGGTGGCTGTGAGGCTGTGCCGAGGAGGTGGCAGCCCGCCCCGCCCACGTACTCGGGCTCCGTCAGCGGCGTGGTCTCGTTGGGCTCTGTGTGTTTCCCTCCGTCGTGGTTTGGGGTCCGTTCCTCCTCAGTTCGCACCTCCACGATGGGTTCCTTGGTCTCATCTTTCCTGTGGAGACAGCTCTGCTGGTTCCATCCCAGGGAGCTGGGGGATGCAGGGGGCTCCCAGGGAAGCCAGCTACGGCTCAGGCACCTGTGCCTCGCTCGAGGCTGGGGTGGGGGGGGTGGTGGGATCCAGAACCAGAGTCAAGTGCGGCATCTCAGCCTCCGCTCTTGCTGGCCGTGTGACCTGCTCACTCATACCTCCGTTTCCTCACCTGGAGAATGGGGCAGATAACAGTCTCTACCTTGCCTAGATGTTACGAACATTAACTGAGATAATGGATATAAAGTGCTTAGCACAGTGCCTGGCACAGTCCAGTGCTCAAGTCATCTATATTTGTATACACGTAAGTATGTACGCATATGTGTATATGTATACATAAGTACGAACACGGATAAGTGTATGATGTATATATAAGTATATGTGTACGTATATGTAAGTATGTATACGTGTAAGTATACGATGTATGTATATGCATGTGTATATGTATGTACATACACGTATAAGTATAGCTATACATATATGTAAGTATGTATACGTGTAAGTATATGATGTATGTATATGTATGTGTATACGTATAAGTATATGTAAGTACATACATGTATAAGTATAGCTATACGTATATGTGAGTAAAACATGTGTACATGTGTGTGTGCATGTACATACATGTATAAGTACATGACGTATGTGTGTGTATATACAGTGCCTGGCATGGGGTGGCGCTAACAACTGATTTCCTTGCTCCGTCCCTTCTCGCCTTGCTCCACCTCAGCCCCACCCAGTGACAGTCTGTGAAGGTTCCTGCTATTTGGCTCAGGATCTGTTTCTCCAGAGATGCTGGAGCACATCCTGCAGGAGGATGCTGGATCGTCCTCCAGGAGGACAGGTACTTTCATCTGCTTTGTTCACTGCTGCCCCCTCATGCCTGGGGATGGTGCCGTGCCTGTAGCGGCCGCACCATAAATATTTGTTGAATGATGGATGCATGAACGGCAGCAAGGCAAGTGTGTCTCTCAAATGCTGACCCCTCCATGGTAGCTCCCCTCCAGGCTTAGCTCTGACAATTCCCCTCATTTTGACCTATGGAGGGATTTCAAATGTCTATGCGATTCTAGATGTGGGGTTGGGTCCAGCTGTCTGCTTTTTAAACGGGTACCCCTGAAGACCATGCTTTGAGAGACAGTTCGCTAATGCTCTGCTCCCCTCGGGGTTTCCAATGGGGAAGCTAAGGTGGCTCCCTCGCTGGGCCCCAGGCCGGGGCAGAGTGTAGCGCTCCGCAGCAGCGGGCGGGTCTGCACTCACGAGAAGGCGGCTTTGCCCTCCTCCATGTCCTTGCCCTTGGCTCCAGGCCCGGCTTTTCCGCACAGGTTGACGGCGATGCACATGAGCAGGCCACACTTGTTCAGGAAGTAGCAGGTGACATCCACGGCCACCAGCAGCAGGACGAAGGTGACGACGAGGATGCCCACGATGGCGCCCGTGCTCAGGCCTGAGGTGGGGCTGCCGTTGGCTTGTGGGGGAGGGAGAGAGGGATGGTGCTGGTTAGTACACTGAGATGCAGACCTGGACCTGCTGAGCAACAGCCCTGGGGGTGGGGTAGAGCCCACAGGACGGCTGTGGCATCTGTGTTCAGAGTGACACTTTCCCTGGGGCCTCTCTACCCCCAGGTGTTGAGACAACAGCGTCTCTTTCTTCAAGAGGGAGGGATGGCAGCCTCCTCTCATAGACCAGGGGACAAGGGCACAAGGCACCCACACGTCAGGAGGAGACTGGGCAATGTGTCTCCATCCCTGCTCTCAACCCACACTCAGTTGGTCTCCCCGTGAGCCCTGGGAGCTGCCAGGGACAGGGTCCCAGATGGGGCGACAGAGGGTTCCCAGGGCTTCCTTTGGGCTTGTGGGGACGTCAGACACATCAAGACGCCCCGTGCACCTGCGCGCTTCCTTCCCCCTCTTTAGGAGCCGCTCCAGAGGATCCCGACTTTGGACCATATCCTTCATTGCACTCGGGAGACGAATGAAGCCACTTACTCTGGAGATAAGGGGGCCTCGCTAGGCCCAGAGGGCGAGGCGGAAGGTCTGGGAATACTCACCATCTGGGAGCCAGGCACGCTTGGATCAGATTTCAAGAAACCCAGCCGACTCACCCAGAGATGACCCACGCACGACAGGCTCACTCACACAGGACGCGTGCCTACCACAGACGGACACACATTCTCACCTTTGAGCAGCGCCCAGCATCCCCGCTCCAGCTGGACTCACTGGAATGACTCAACCTCTGTGTCTTACTCCCTGGTGTCCATCTAGAATCCCCTGGGGGCCCTGGGCTATTGATGGTATCACAGAAGGACCCCAGGCTCGGCTCCATAGGGCCCCCTCGTGATTGGTGCTAGGTGCCTGCGGTGGACCCCTGCCCGCTTGGTGATTCCCACCAGCATCTGGGAGGCGGAAGGCTGTGCTGGGGGAAGCAAGGACCCATGCAGAGCTCTGTGGAAGCCAGTGTGGAAAACATGACCCCAGGCTGAAAAGTGGGTACCCTGCTTCATTTTTCTTCTGGGGGGACAGGGATCCAGAGGGGCAGCCCCATCGTACCACCAGACCTTGTCTGAAGCTTCCTGTGTCCTCTGGACCCACTTGGGTCACCCAGGCGTGTTGACTGGAGGCAGGAACTGTGGCCAACACAACCTGGGTCTCACAGGGCCTTTGCTGAATCTGGTCCAGGCCCAGGGGCCTCTGGCCACATCACGTGCCAAATAATGGAAAGAACAGGTAACCCAAGGTGACAGAGATGGCCACACACTCTGTCTCCATGTGGTTTGTGCTCCTGGGAGGCCCTCTGTGTGTCCCAGGGGCCCTGCTCAGGCATGGCGGGGCTCCTTCAACTGCTGTCCTATTCTGATGGCCCTTATTTCTAACTTCAATTCAGTGTATAGGCACTGGCCAGCACATAAGAGACGACCACTCACAACCTAATTCCTGGCACCCAGGGCTCAGCTGGGCCTGCGCTGGAGGAACCTCCTAGGATCTTGAATATTTTTGCCTCCTTGGGACCTTGCTCTTGCTTCCCAGCCCCTCCTCAGGCTCCCCCACTGGTCCCTTTCAACCCACACTGAAGACACAGCCTGTTCCCCAGGAAGGCCCGAGTCTGGCAACGGGCTCCATGCTCAGAGGACCCAGCTCTGACCACTCTGTCTCCGGGCTTTGGCAGCAGGAAACTGGCCATGGGTCCCTGCGGTCAGCTAGAGCCGGTCTTCTCCCCAGTAGCACATCGTCCACTCTGCTCCCCCGTGGCGCTCACACATCCACACACAAAAGCAAAGAAAGCCACGCAGGCCTTCTTGGTCAGAATACCAAAGCTGCTTCCCTGAACAGGGAAGAAATACGGCCTTGGGCTTCCTCCCCATCCCACGACTCAGGGCTGGAGGCCACCTGACACCCATACCCAATAGTGTCTACTTCCTGCAGAAGGAGCCTAAGGTATTTTCGTGGGGAAAGAATGTCTGTATTTTTGGACTCAAAGGCACTAACACCATGTTCTGAGGTTTATACATAAATACGGTTTTAGGGAACTAGTCAGGTCTCTAAGGAAGAAAAACAAACCACTGCAAAGCTGCTCGGTGTGGGAGAAGCAGCCGTTATCCACCTGTGCTCTGGGCTCAGCAGATCCATCAGAGGGCTGCACTGCTCTGAAGGCCAAGGCCAACACCTCCAAGGGCCAGGAGGGCAACGAGACTGATATAAAACAGAAGGTAGGGCAATGGTCTTCTCTCACATTTGATATAAAATTCAAATTCTTTCCCTTGGTCTAAAAGGTGTTACACGTGCTGTGGACTCTCCCACTCCTCTGACCATCACAACTCAGGGCACTGAGCCCTGCCTCCAATCCCTGTGCTCTGGCCGGGAGCAGCTCCATTCTATCTGCTCACCACGCCCAGCCCGTTCCTGTCATAGTGCCTGGAACCCTCCAGCCCCGGCACCCTGTGGTGGCTCTTTGCTTTCTTGCAGGTTCAGCTCAAATGTCACCTTCTTGCAGAGGTTCCCCCCTCCCCTGCCCTGATCTCTTATCTACTCAGGCACCTCTACCCAGTACCTACCACATTACCCTGTTTTATGCTCCTCTTACCACTATCTGTCATTTTCTGTTCATTGACATGCTTTTATCTGGCTGCCCCGCCCTCTAGAATATCCTGGCAGGTACCCTGTCTCTTGTCTCCCCAGCATCTAGGACAACCCAACTTATAAGAAATGTTCAAAGAATATTTGTTGAACAAAGGAACAGTGTTTAGCCTTGGAGATGAGAACACTGTCTCCAAATATTTAAAGGTGTGACATGAGAAGGAAGCAGTCTTATTCAGTGTCCCTAGTGGATGGCAACTATGGGGGTAAGAGGCAAACTTGAGCTCACATGAGACAGAACTAACACACAAGAGCTATTTAAGTGTGGCGTGAGCTGCCTTGGAAGAGCTCCCTGTTGCCAGCGGCATTCAAGAAGAGGCTGGAAAATCCCTTGGCCGGGATACCATAATGCTCTGGCTGAGGTTCCTGCACTGGGCAGAGCCTAGGATAGAGGATGTCTTCAGGTCCTCTTCAACTCTAAGGGCCTGTCATTGCATGTTAGATGTCCTGCAGTCCCCAGCACAGGGTACAGATTCCCTAATGTCCATGTCCTCCACAGTGTGTACCGAGCAGGACTTTTTCCTGCAAGACAATTGGTAGGTCCCATCTTTATTCATTGATTCTTATGATTGTATCTTTAGTTGAAAAATAAATACCTTTCAGCATAATGTTTCTCCACCTGCAGCAGAATTCCTGGGGTGCTTTGTTAAGATTCTGGGGTTCCCCCATTCTACCAAGTCAGAATCTCTGGGGCTGAGGCTCAGGATTTGATGGAGCTCCCCAGCGATTCTCATGCACCCCAGACTTTGAGGACCACTGTTTCTAAGTTTTCTGCCTGCATTACAATGAATAACAGCTGTTCCTATGACTCCCCACCCAAGGATGAGCTGTGCAGTCTTACCTGGTGGCCCTGACCTAACTGATGTACTTGATGGATGGAGAGAAAAAAGACTTATCCCCAAGGGACCACCCAGTTCACCATTAAGAGTCTAGGCTTCCAGAGGAAGTGAGGTACCCCTCAAGCTGGAGGAAGGATGTGTGGAGCCTTTACAAAAAACTGTAAATAAAGGAAACACAGAATGCAAATGAAAGGGTACCCAAGTCAAGCCAACATTCATTACCTCTTGGTCGCTACGACAGAATTGCTTAGTCCAGGAAACTAGAAGGACAAAGGTTATCTCCTGCATCCTGCTTAACATTTGACAAAAGGAAAAGAAAACAACTTTGGGGTCTATCTTTGCATGACCTTCCCCTGACCTCTCCTGGCTACCCCATCTGCACACCTGCATACATAGAGTGCTTCTTGGGAGCAGTTCCTCCACAACCTCTGGGCTTAGAGCTGCGCTGAACGGTAGGGCTATGGAGCTGGGGCTGCACATCCTCTGTGGTTCCTGGTCTGGGAGGTGTCGGCACTGAACACCTGGCTTGCCCAAGACTGAGACCTACAAGTGCCTATGCTCATAAATGCCTCAAAATGGGAAGACATCTCCCACCTTGCAGTTGAGGGGGCCCAAGTCACTGTGTCACGGGACATCAGTGCAGAAGTGCCCCCTCCCACCTCCGCCTCTCAGACCAATTAAGCTGAGGTTCTGGTTCACTCGTCTGCTTGTTCCTTCCTGGAATCTGCTGAATAGATGGCTGGTCTTGGGGCTTTCAGGAGGCATCCAACTAAGTGTGATTATAGAGAGAATAGGGCTTGCCAATGAGACCTTTCTCTTAGATTCTCTCTGTCACCACGTCACTCTGTGAAGCCTCGGATATGAAGTCGTTAAGGGAGCCGTGCAATCGCGAGAACTTGCAACAGAGTTGTGGTTCCGGTGGCCCAGAGTGTGCCCCTGATCCCAAGGTGACCACCTTCTGGCTCCGCAAAGGCACTTTCCCCTCGCCCTGTCTGCTGGGGGAAGTCCAAGGAGGCGGTGACCCACAGCAGCTCTTAGGAGAGCTGAGAAAACTGCATCACTCCTCATGAGGAAGGGAAAGTGATTCCTTTGACTAGAACTCCACTCAGCAAGCTACGAGTTTGGGGTCCAATTTAAAGGGCTCTCTGGGGCAATCAAAGTAATCCAGGTACCTGTGAGGTGGAGGCAAAGGGATTTTGGCACTTTGTAGGATACACAACTATCAAATAAAATCCAAACACGCTGGTGAGTTCACATGAACTGTTATTTCCTTTAATAATGCAAAGGTGTAAACTTCATCAAGGCCTCGCTGATTATCTACACAACAATGTTAGCATTCTTATTAGTAGAAAAACGTGATCCAAACCTGCCATATAAATATTGCAAAACACGAGCAGAGAAGCCCTGTGGCGTGTCGAGATCGGGCAGCACTGAGACAGGGCGCGGGGGCAGGGCGGCTGAGCGGGGCAGCGAGCGTTCCCTCCTTCAGGGCCTGTCTCAGGGGCTCCCGGCGGGGCTGAGGGCTGCAGCCACCATGAGGGTGGCTCAGTGTCCGGTGGGGGCGGGCGTGCCTGAATGCTGTCTCCCGAAAGGGCGTCCCTTACAAACCACGGGCCTATCCGAATGGGGCCAATGCAATGACCCCAACGTTGCTTCAGCTGAGGCCTGCCTGGCCCAGAATGAGCTGAGGGGACAGGGTCATGGATGTCAGGCCTCCCCACACTTTGGGCCAGATCTTCAGAAACACAGACATAGGCCCTTGCCTATGGGACTGGGACCAGGGTGGGGCAGACCTCTGAGATGGGCCCTCCTGGGTGAATATGCAACTTCTGCCGAAGATGATACCAAGAGCCTGCCGGGAGTCAGGGGACAGTGATGGGTGACCTGCGTGAGGACCATGTCTCCCTCCTTTGCCTTCCTAATGGCCCTGGGATTCTACGCCGGGCCCGGAGGCACCATGGGCCTCTCCTTGATACTCTGCCTTGTGCCTAAGAACCGTGTCTGCTCCCGCTGCCATGGTGGGACGGGAGATCGGGGAGCCCGGGGGAGAGGTTCACGGCGGGGCTGGAGGCCAACGGGGCCAGGGCGAGAGGCGCTGCCTGGCTGAGCCGTTGGGTGGCCTGTGGCCGCCGGTGTGTGTACCTGACCCTCTAAACTACCAGCGCTGGGGACACGGGCCTGTGCCCACTGCCACGGGCAGCTCTGCCCTGCAGACCACAGGATCATTTGGATTCCCAAAGAGAAAGGCTAGTCGTTGAACATTAAAAAATGACAACAGAACCGAAAAGTAAAGAAACCAAAATGAACAAAAATCAGACTTCTGTGGAGATGCTCAGAGATGAGATATGTGGAATGATATGTGACCACAACGGAGGGGGGAGTTTTTATTCAGGAGAAGGTACCCCTGAGCTCAGACACGGACGCCACTGAGCAGGATTCACTCGAGTCTCTACGGGGAACTTTAACAAACACACCTCACCTCCTCTCCTGGGCATGGCGGGGGCTACCCCCAACAGCAGAGGGGCAGCTGGCTTCCACCAGAATTTTCAAAATGTCATTGAAACCACTGACCGACAGGGGGTCGGGGCACTCGGGCAGTATGACAGGCCGGCTGGGTTCCAATTTATGGGCACTCTGGGCTGGCCCTGCCTCGCGCTCTACTGAGCATGTGTGGGCAGGGGGCGCGACTTGCGCCAGGCTCACAGTGGATGCTTCCAACCTGGGGGACTGATGCTTATGCGATAATGTGGGTCACAGTTGGGTCACACCCGCCAAGACACGAGGTCTGTGGCTGACTTGTAGCCATGCAGCAGGTATCACCCTGACTGGGAGACACGCACCTTCCAGAGCCCATAGGTGCCGGGCACGTCCTAGGTTGGCCCTGTTCACAGAGCCAGCATCAGGTGCTGGTTATACTGCCAGGACCAAAGCGCCTCCCAGGATCAGCCCTAGAAAATACTCAACAAATCCGAGTTCTTCCGCTGCATGGGCAACAGGGCGACTTACTTTGCCCATCATGCCAGCAAAATGCTCCTGTGAATCGCAGCGGGCTTACCAGGGGCACTTAAATGCAAGCGAAGCCAACTACTTATTGAAGGGCAGCAGAGGAGCACAGGGTTACAATGGGGACACGGGGTGATTTTAACAATCTGATGCAAGCTTTAGAGAGTACTTAGAAATCCTTCTCTGCTACAACGTTTTCAGGTAAGAACCAGAAATGCAACCAGTAGCAGATGTGCAGAAGCTTTTCTGTAAACCTAATGTAATGGTTTTTTGTTGTTGTTCTTTTAATATATATATATAGAGAGAGAGAGAGGGTGTAAAGAGAAGAGCTCCCAAACATTTTTATACTGCTATGAAAAGGGGGGCAAACTCCTTATGAAGTGGCACAAAAGTATCTGTGAAGGGTAATGTGTGGAGGTCCAGCTTTTTCCAATTGCCAAACCTTCCTCTTGCACAGACAGCTTGGTGGTGTGGCCATGGCAGTCCTGACAGATCCTTCCAAAGGGGGCACTGATCATTCTCATAGGAACCGGGCTCTTAGGCAAATTTAGTTTTTTGGCATTCAAGTTCCTAACAGAGCAAGAGAAGAGTCACTGCAGAGAAAAGCAATGAGACAAAGGTAGAGGACGTGGTGGAGCCTCCCAAGGTCGCTGCAGGTGCCAAGCAATGGGTCCCCAGAGAGAATGTGGTTGTTTAAAAACAAATGTGGCAGTGGGGATGTCCCAGTGACGTCCAAGGTGATATGTGTGACGACAGACACAGGAAAGGGAGGGGGAAGGAGGAAAGAGAAGGAAGAGACAGAAACAGAGAAAAAAAATAGATAAAAAGAAAAAAAATAGGTCAAATATAGAAAATGCAAGAATCAAAGGTTAATTCAACTTTGTAAATTAAACTGACAAAGGTTAGAGAAGAGTTCAGTGCCATATTATCACCATAAGGCCAGTTCCTAAGCTCAGCAAGGCCAGAAGCAGCACAGCGGGGTGAATTCAGGGGTTAGGGGTCAGCGAGCAAATGAAATTAAAGTGAGAGAACAGAAGCCTCCACAGGCAAATACAAGAGTCTGATTAGGAAAGTGTTACCTTTGATCAGGGGAGGTCTCTAAGGTGCAGTCAGGAGTCTCCCCACAGCCTTCTATAGCCTCTAGAGCTTTTTACACGTTGGGGTAGAGAGGCATCTGATCACTGCAGTATGTGCAGCAAACTGTATGCAAGGATGGGGGCCACCTTTTCGGCAATAAATCGGACTCTTCTTCCTGTTGTACCATCCCCCCACCCACAGTGCTCTTAAAGAGAATCTAGTTCTGCACCTCTCACCTCCACCACCCACGGACCAGAGAATTCCACCGTGAACGTACATCTAGTAATTCAGAGGTTTTATTCGCAGGTCCCAGAGACGTCCAACCAAGCAACCTCCTTCTAAAACCTATGCAGTAGAGCCCGAAGCCCTCTTGGGGAGGTGAGTAGCCCCTCCAGCCCTCCCCTGTAACTGGGAGCCTGGGAGATTAGCCAGAAGGACTCTGACAACCCCAGTGGGCAGGACTCGGGGGACTGGTCTTCCCAGAATTTCTGTATCTGACACCCAGTGGCCCCAACTTCTCCAAGCTCAGAAGCTGATGCCGCCGGCAGTACCCAGCCTGGGAACGCAGCGTGTCGGAATCACCACCTACGAGGTCTTACCCGGGGAAGCAGATGCCCGTAGAAATCTGTCTCACTGCAAAGGAATCCCTCAAGCCTTCTCACTCCCCCATCTCCTAAGTGCCCCATAAAAGCCGAGCAGATCTGAACACTCCCATCAGACTGTCAATTCCAGGGAAAAACTGACCCAAGAATGCAGAGAAAGAAGGGGCAGAGAATAGAAAGGGACACCTCTATTTGGACAGCCTACGAAGCAGTGAGGAGAACATCGTTTACAGTCACAACCAGATACCTTGGCTTCATCACTGACCACATGACCAGTGCCTGCAGAGAGACACCCACCCTAGCCTATGCTAAGGGGCCTCCCTGTCAGTGCAGAGGGGAGGACCATGGACACCTCTCATCTATGGCCGCCAACTCCCTGGGGGCCCACACACATCCACCAGATACACACACTTATGTGCAACCAACCATCGGGAAGCACACACTGATCTTACTTTGCTGCTGCTCGACCAACGCACTTCCACACACACAGCCCTGTGTCACAGTAGCCCATGTCCTTTCTGGCCTCTCTCCCTCTGGAAACAGCAATCGTGATCACTGAGCTGAGAGCTGGGGGCAAGCACTCTAGACAGGACAGGCATAATGGAGGCCAGACGAAGGCCACCGGGAGGTGGGAGCATCTTCCTACCATACTTGGACACTGCAGAGCGTTTACGGGGACCCCTCCACTAGGCTGCAGCTGCATATTCTATGCCCACCTCTCCTGCCTGTGGTTGGCAAACGGCTGCTCTGGAAAAGCAGAGAGGGGCGATGAAGATCTCTTTCTGCTCCGAGGAATTAGGTCATTGAGGAGATTGGCCATCAGAAGCGAGGCAGCTGGGCCAGAAAGCAGAACTCTCACTTTATTCCCACACTTGAGCTGGTCCTGGATCCCTAGAGACAGATCTGCATCTCCTGGGAGAGCTGCTCCCATGCCGGCCTCTAGCAGACTGGACTGCCTTTCATGGATGGGGGTTTCCAGCGTCTACTTTCTCCACTTGTTCTGTTTCAAGTGGCTCGGTTTAATCTTTGTTTCAATTGAAAGGCCCTTGGCAGGGAGGATTTTTAACTAACTAACTGGGCACCATATGTCCCTTCTCTTGGGGTTCCCATAGAGAAGAGATTTGGACCACAGCTGTGCAGGTAAGCAAGCATCAGAGAGAAAGTGCTTCAAAACAGTTACGTGGTCCTTGTATGAAATGGTAGATAGCAGATAAGGTCTCGAAAAAGGATCCTTCCTCAACCAGCATCCAAAGCTTGGCTGGAGCTGGGGTCTCTCCCATCTGAGGGGTCCCACGGACTGGCTTATCGTCAGTCCTCCAAGGCTGAATGACACAGGACCCTCACTCAGGAGGCTTGGCCAAGCCTTCCTGGGGGTCCAGGCCATCTCAACCTACTGCACAGCTAGGTACAAAGCAAAACTAAGCTTTGCATGGGCAACCGATCATGAGGATGGCTGTAAGCAAGCGAGTTGTCAGGGGCTGTTCAGGCACATTAGGAGGTGCGGCACTTGTGCGTTAATCCAAAGCGGGAAACTCACAGAAAGCAAAGCCGTCATACCTGGGATGGCTGTGGGCTGGGCCGAGGTCCTGAACACAAAGTGAGCTGCTTTGGACTTTCCCTGCTGGTTCTCAGCCACCACATAGACCTCGTACTCGGCATTCCAGTCCAGGGACTTGAGCATGACGTGGTCACTGCCAGATGGGAGCCTGATCTCTGGTTTCCATTCGGAGGAGAGCTTCTGGGAGAAACCGGCAAGGAAGATACAAGACACCAGAAAGCTTTAGGTGAAATAGCTGCTAAGACCAGCTAACAGGAGGAACATAAGGGAGTCAGAAATAAAAACCAAAGATAGGACATGGTCTTTACTCTTAACCAGCCTGAAAAACCCAAAGGTAATTGATCATGAAGGTCAGGAGGTCAACGTCGCCTGCCTGCAAATACAAACAGCGGCAGACCGCCAGTGTGGCATGGGGCCAACCCTTCAATGTCCCGTGCACCACCTTGAGAGCGTGCAGGGACCCAAGCTGCACTCTGGAATGCTGGCCCGTGGCCTAAGGATGACCTAGAAGAGTAATCCAACAACTGTGTTTCTTGGCCTGTTTCAGAATGTTGGTCACACTCAGGTGTGTGACTCACCTCCCTGACATGGGAACACTGCACAGATTCCACTTTTATTAAAAATAAACACTATCATTTATGGAGCACCCACTACGTGCCAGGCATTGGACTAAAGGCTTTCTGCACATTTTCTCCCTGCATCCCTACAACAAGCCTGCCAGTGCTTCTGCCTGGCCCTTACTAACGCTGATGACGGGGAAGGGAGGGAGAGGTCAGGTGACTTCCCCAAGCCACATGGGCAGTCGAGCTGTGGCCAAGAGCCTCTGGGCCCAAAGCCTTTCGTAGAAGGGAGCTCAACACACATCTACTGCGCTGAACTGGATCGTCCTATTGCGTGCGGTGTGACCTGCTCTCTGAGACGGGAGCTGGAGGTGTCACAGGTGTGAATTCTTCTGTCAGGTCCAAGGCTGAGGTGCCCAGAGTGCCTACAAGGTACACTCAGCTCAGCAGAGCACTGCCCAGGGCATAATTTCAGGCACGAAGCTGGAGTTATAGGTGCCCCTCTTTTCTCAAATGTTCTTTCAGTTCTATCCTACACGTTTGCCAGTGAGTTTGTTCTGGGTGGGAGCCGTCGACGCATGTCTACTGGATGATGGGCTGCTCCCTGGAAGAGCAGAACATGCTAGCAGTGTCACCTGGAAGGTGGTCTAGCCCATGGCTGAGGCTCCAGGAAGAGTTACATTATAGGAAAGCCAGCCGTCTTCCCAGAAAAATGCTTTGTACCAGCCAAAGGGATACCTTTAGGAATGGGATAGCACTCGTGTCATGGCCATGACCAGTGTGGGGAAATGCTGGAAGGGGGTGCTTATGTCCTCAGAGTCTAACTGGAAGCCAGGCTGTGGCTCTAAGTTGGCTCCCGAGCGTGTCAGCACGTGCCCCATTTTAATTTAAAATGAAGAAATTCAGCTGTTTTTGTCCTCTTTCTCTGAAAGGCTTCTTTCCTTGGCAAACATCATACAGAAGAGAGAGCCAGAATATAAAGCAAACATTACATTACGTAATACATATTAATAACGTATAATAATAGTAATGTTCAGCACATGTTAGGATTTGAGGTGGAAGGGAGAGGACAGTTACGGTTGTCGAAGTCTAGCATATCGCAGTGCTTTGCCCCAGTTGTCTCTTTAAGGCAGGCCTGCCTGGCACAGCTGGGACGGCTCTTCTGGAACACTGACACCTGATGTGGCCTCATGAGGGAGCTATTTCCAGCCCCAGCCTGCATCATAGCAGTGATTATCACAGTTACCACGTACAGAGTTTTCCAAGTGTCAGGCACATTTCAGGTTCTTTGCTTACGTTATAACTAATCTTTACAACAGCTTGATAAGCTCTCTCCATTTTATTGATGGAGAAATGGAGATTATGGAAGACTGGGTGACCTATTCAGGTCCCATGCCGCTCAATGGTAAAGCTGGAATCGGGTCCCATGTCTGTTGGGCCACATCAGCATAATAACACATAATAACATCCTCCCCCCACACTGCCCACTTCCAGTGGGCTCCATGGGACCACCTGCCCAGTCCCTGAATCCTACTCCACAGCAAGGAAACCGCAGGGACCTCTCAGATGGTCGTGCCTCTGGGCTGGGCCTTAGGAAAGTCAACTGAGGCTCCTCTTCCAACAACAGGCTCGCGCCTGACTTCACAGTTAAGGAGGAGAGGGCTGAGTGGACTGACAGGCTGCCCAGCGGCTGAGACGTGTGCCCGGGAGGGCTCTGTGCTGCGCGGACTCTCTGCAAACATAACCGGCTTAGGGCTCCCATGGTACTTCAAGCAGGGCTGATCAAAAGGCAGATAGGGAGTAGGTCAGACTTCCCGGGAAAAGCCTATTTTGGGGGCTATCTGAAGAAAGAAAACTCCTCTCAAGTTCATTATTTTCTACGGGCAAGAAATCCTAGCAAGAGGCTATTTCCAATGCTCAGATGCTGCCTCTAAACCTCTCAGCAATTGGCTGTGGAAGGCAATGGCCAAGGGTCATTCTAAAACCAGAAAAAACCAAAAAGCCACAATGGGGTGATTTTCAGTTTGGGGGTCGGGGATGAAAGGTGGACTGTCAGAAATCTTAGATGGGTGGTGGGCAAACCCAGAAGAAAAGGCTTATGGCCAGGCTCACTGGTAGCCGGACAGCAGGGTGACAACAGCTCAGGTGGGCTGCACGAGCACTGGGGGTAGGGTGAGGGAAGGAGCTGGTTTAGGACCTGAGGCAGCCCAGGCCGGGGGCTAAGGACCCCGTCTCTTCAGGCACACAGACCTGGATTCAAACCCTGGCTTCCTGGCTGTATGAGTCATGCGGTCACTGACTGCATAAGCCTCACTTACTTCCTCTGTAAAGTGGGGATAATCATTAAGACCAACTTCGTAGGGTTCTTGGGGAGAAGAAAATGCATGCGATCATGGGCCTGCACGCCTGGCCTATGATACACGCTTTATCCAAGTGTGATTATCAGATATCAGTATGTTATTTGCAAAAAGTACTGGGTGATGGCAAGATAACTTCGTAGAAAAATTTAGGAAGCAGAAAAATCAATCATGGTATGGATTTGTCATCACCAAAATCATTTTAGAGGTTTTTAAAATGGTCTCAGTGTGTTTATCCATGCTATACGTAGCACAGAGGACCATATTCAATATCCTATGATAAACCATAATGGAAAAGAGTATTAGAAAAAGAATGTATATATATGTATAATGGAGTCACCTTTGCTGTACAGAAGTAATTAACACAACGCTGTAAAATCAACTGCATTTCAATTAAAAAATATAAAATAGGGGACTGAAAAAAAAATGGTCTCAGCGTAGACATGACCTAAAGGCTGCAAGTCAATCTTGGAATGTAAAACCCTAACCCGGACCCAGGAGCCACCTGCCAGGCACAGAGGCCGCCCCCGCCCCCCTGGGCTTTGCACGTTGCTGTGCCAAGAAGGCAGGTGTCAGGGTTACGGGGTGGTGTGA
The DNA here is from genome assembly GCF_949987515.2 of Delphinus delphis. Classification (NCBI taxonomy): domain Eukaryota; kingdom Metazoa; phylum Chordata; class Mammalia; order Artiodactyla; family Delphinidae; genus Delphinus; species Delphinus delphis. Next base: position 20,795,211 of record NC_082690.1, read on the forward strand.
CGCCCGGGAAGGAGGCCACTCACCGCTCGGTACTTGACCAGGTAGTGTCGGATCGGGGAGCCGCCGTCATCCTGCTTGATCAGGTTCACCTTAATAGAGTTTCCATCCTCTCCCATCTGCCCTTCGAGCTTAGGTGCACTGGGTTCCCCTGCAACAGCCACGTAATTTGCATGACATTTTCATCCACAAAATGAAAATCCGATCCAACAGAATGGGAGGTAGTGATGGGCTGGGGCTGGCCTCTTGCTTTGTCAGCAATTCAAATGGTTAAAAAGCAATACATATAAAACTCTGAATTCCAGTTGGATGCCTCAGACTTAGCCCAAAGTGAGAATGCCTTTTGGGAATGTTCTGGGAAACCACCCTCCCTACTAGCATAGTTCTTTTACCATTTTAGAGAGAAGTGGGTTTTTTGTTGTTGTTTTGGTTTTTTTTCTGTCACGTGCCTGTATTTTCTTTTAGCTGCTCTTACAACTATAGATTTAACTTTTATGAACCTGGTACATAAATATGGGAAAATGTAAGCATTTAAGGAGAAAACTACACCCATCAAATAAGTTTTCAAAACAGCCCATTTTTTTCCCCCTGGATATATGATTCATCCCAGCGGTCTAATCCCTAACTGGGGTGGAATGATGCTGCATTCTTGTGACCATCTTTGTATGAATTAAATTTTATTACTTAGATTCATTAAAAAAAAATAACGAGTTTCCAGTTGTGATTAAGTAAAGCACGAGTTGCTGCAGGCAAGTTTCTTGTAAGTATCCGGCATTTGCGGCTCAACAGCCTGAGTGATAATCCTTGGTACCTTGTATTAATGGAACGATCATTAAAGTCTTTTTATTTGTGAGAAGAGAGAGAGGGAAATATGTCTTTAGCGTTTCTCAGCAGAAAAAAGTCAACGTTTCTCTTTTCCTTGCAGTAGAACTCTGAATCCAAGGTCGAGAAGAAAGATGAGCTTGTTTGTGACAAACTACCAGGGCTGGGATGGTTCTTCAGGAAGAGGGCGATTGACTTTAAGAGAAACTATTGCATTAGTATATGTTGAAAGCAATGAGATGAGAGAATGTCTGTTATAAAGAGTTAAAATGAAGATTTACAACACTTGGGAACCCTGTACCTCCTGTGGAAAGCATCTCTGTATCTATTTCATGACCTCAGACAGAAAACGTGGAGAGCCTATAAAAGAGTTACCTTCTGGGTGGGTGGTCCTCACTTGTTCTCTGGAAGACAGAATCACAGACATGGGACAGGAGAGCCAGGGGAGGCTTGTCACCAGGCTTTGGGCCTCATCACCCACAGTGTACCTTTGGTAATTTAATGAGAAGGCTGCTGGTAAGGTCAGTCCAGCCCACTGTCCTCACTCAGCTACTCTGAGAACCTACAGTGGCGGAGTGTCCTACTTTTCCCTTTGAGACAAGGAGGAACCAGAGACAAAGCTAATGAGAGCCCCGCTACTCGGCCTGGGTCGGCAGCGCGCACTCCACCTGGAAGCTCGATTAACAGGATCGCGAGGCGATCTTGCTGCACGTGTGCCAGTCATGGGGACACATAAAAGCAACAACAGGGAGGCTGTGTAATCTTCATGTCTGAGGGATAAAGTATTTAGGAAAATTTGTGCTTATTATTTGTTTTCTTCAATCAGTAATTAAGGAAAAAGAAAAAGAAAAACAAAAAGATAAAAGGGCTTCAGGCGAAGACTTGTCCTGCTTTTATGCCACTATCTAGCCACCAGCGCCAACTATTCAGTGGAAAGTACTTAGAGATTTGGTTTAGATAATGTCAAGGTGCGTACGCTTCTCAAATTCTTTTGGACCCTTCTAAGTCTTAGATAATATTTCAACTATGTCTTATACCATTAGAGATATCCAGTGCCAAAAAGAAATTCAAAGTGGAGTATATTTTAGAGTAGGGAAGGAGGTCTGTGTAGATTCAACGAGGCTGAACAACGGAATAGGAGATGCAGTAGAACTTTACAAATTCTACTCTCCTGCTCAGTTAGAGTGACCACCTCGTCCTGGTTAGCCTGTGACTTTCCAGGCGTTAGCACTGCAAGTCCTTTACCATGGACAAACCCTTAGTCCCAGGTGAAACAGGATGTTGGTGACCCTGGACTGAATGAAGACTTACATTAATCATTATAACTTTCTGTATTCAGAATTGCAACACTGACTCTGGGATTAATGCTCTCTTTGCCTTCAGAAGGAGGGAAGGAGGTGGCATCAGCGGTCCTTCCAACACGCCCACCAAGCAAGGACCTAGTCCTTCCCCCGAGGCCTCCTAGGAAGGGAACTAGAGATTATTCCCCTGGGGCTGCTCTGTCTGTACCTTCCTTACTATTTTCTCTCAGATTTGAGCTGTATGGCTCTCCAGGGCTGAATCAATACCGCAAAACGTTGAACCCTGCTTTGGGGGGAGTGTCTACTTAGAAGAGGGGCTTTCTCCAATGTTGTGAAGCTCCCTTTAGAACTGAATGCTAAGGATGCCACAGTGGAGCTCAGGGGGTCTAGTGCCTTGGCTAGGTCACTGCCTCAGTCTCCACATTTGCAAAATACCAGATGCTCCCGAGGGCGCCTCCTCACTCTGTTATCACCGTGACACTGTGACAGTCACTGTGCTAGGGTGAGCTATCGAGAACACCTTGGCTATTTTCATGATGCTGTAAAACACAGAACCCCAAATCTAGGATGTTCAGTCAATTTTAGGGAGATGCACCGCAAGATCAACAATTCCATATCACTTAGGCACAGAGATGCCCATTTTTTCTACAATTTTAAAAAAAGTTATCTCCAAAAATTCCTGTCTTTGAAAAAAAGGCCCCAAGAGTCTTCAAAGACATATGAAGAAAAATCTAGCCAAGGAATCCCTGCAAAAACCAAGAGCCCCGACGAAGGTGCTGTCCTATTTTTGGATTTGTTTCAGAAAAAATATAGCGGGAATCACAGAGCAACCACTAAAAATTATACCACAGTTAGAACATAGTTCTAACATTTATAAAAGTTAGAACACTATAATTTGCCACCATTTTAGCTGAGTGACTACCACGTAACTCTGATGTGTATTGCTTTCTCATAGAATTTAGAGTATTTTATATCATATCATTTAGAGTGCTTTAAAGATAATTTATTCATCAAATGCACATTCAGTACATACTAAGTACCAGGTAGTCCATTAGGCTTTCGAGTTTCAAAGGTGATTAAGACAAGTTTTTGTTTGCCAAATGAAAAAACTTATTCAATTATTATTCAATTCTTTGCATGGTGGGGCCCTTGTACAGAAATCTAACTCTTCCTATGACAGTATTTCCAAAGGATGGTCCTATTCAACTAATATCATAGAGATCTGGACCAACGTCATGGCCTTGCAACTTGTTCTAAGGACATACAGGTGTGGAAAGAGCAATATTTGTTTAATCAATTGTCTTACTCATCTTCAAATGTTTATTGGCAGCAAATTTTTTTTAAAGATTAGAAATGGGGTTAAAGAAACCATTTCCTAAGCTCTCTGCAAAAAGAATGTTCCAGCCACGCCTGAGGAGGGAGGGGGCTGACACCAAAGAAATGGGCCTGGCATTCAGGAGGCTTGCAGCTTTATTGAGCACATTAAGAGAGGAAATTATTTAGAGGGTCCCAGCGTACACTCTGTTCTGAGATGGCTGCTCTGATTGAAATCATTATGGGTAATTTCAGCAAAACCAATATTGTAATTATTTGTAAATGCTGGCTTGCAATTCAGCAGCAATCGGCAGGTGGCGCCAAGAAAACCCCTGGGGTTAATTATACCCTCCGAGTTTAGCTTCAGCCATGAGTCAAATTTATTTCCCTAAATATTTTATGTAAAGACTAAAACAGTGGTATTCGTAAAAATAAACCTTGTCAATAACAAATATGAAATAGCAGGCAATTCTGGTATTTTCTAGAAGAATGTAAATTGTGTATGCAAGAAAAAAAAAAGAATGTTCCAGAGAGACCGCATACAGTCAAAAATATTACTGGCAGGTCCTATAAATTCCCCTTAGAAACCGTAATTGAAATGTGTATTTCTGGCCATGTAGATTGCAGGTTCTTCTTTGTAATTATGGTGCTACTGGCCCTAAAATCAGAGTCAGCTTCATATCTTTCTCCTCGTCAGCAGAAGCCCTGGGACCAGAAAACTACTGCTGGATATCTGAATTCCACACAAAAAATTCTAGCAAACCCAGGGCCTTTGAACAGCAACTATGAATTCTGGAAGGAAAACAATATTCTACTTCTCACTCAAAAAGCCCAAGGACCAAGAGTTGTATGTTCTGAATTGGCTGAGGGGCCAATAGGCTGAGACAGGCTGGACCTGGGTTCTGTCTTCACCCACTTTGTTTTCTCTCCCATCAGGACCCACACAGGGTTCGATGCATCTGAGAAGAACCCAATGATGGTCGTAGGGCCTGCATTAGAATCTTTTACTACCAAAAAGGATTGTCTGGCATTAAAAATACTGTTCGTTCTGTTTCTCCTAATGCCTGTTCCCCTTAATGATTATTTCTTATAAGCAATTTGAAACTGTTTTAAAAAGTCCAAAATGTATGATTAAGCTGTTCTGATATGACGCTTGTTTGATGTTTCCAATTCAAGAGCATTTAAAATTACATCAAGAAGTTCGAAGTTTGATTGGTCCTTATGGGATCAGCAAATTACCAAAGGGAATCAGGACTTAGTTTTAGACCACCAACTCTCCTTCCTCAGACCAACCTCTTAGCCCTAATGTCAAACAGACGAATGTGATCTATGCCACATGCACTCCTGGACCCTCAACATCTCCCTGACGCCGCTTTGGCAGCCTACTGGCTATTCTAGACTAAGGTGGTTTTCCAATACTCCCGAAGAGCAGCCCGCAGTGCTTGGACTGACATCCATTCGTCCTGAGCATCGCTCCCCCAAATCAGGCCCCTGGAGTAAAGCGTTCTTTTTCTCCTGAGCGCTTGTGTCTTAATTGTTAAGGATTTGCTGTGCTAGCATGACCTGACTCTTTGCCATCCTAGTCCCTGGCTCTGGGGAGTGCTGGGGTACAGAACGAGCGGGTATGGGCGTGGCCAGGTCCCCCACTTCTACAGAGAAAGGATGCTTGGCTCTCTGCGGCCAGGCTCATGGAGGCATCCAGTCCACAAATCTTCCCAGCACGAGTTTTCTTGGGAATTGTGAATGGGAGTGTGTGCTGGGGGTGGGGGGGGGGCGCGGTGGGAGGGGCTGGGGGGAGGCCTGGCAGCACCGAGGATGAATTAAACAGCAACAAATGAACTCTGACAGACCGAACCACAAAAGTACCAATTCCCTTCTCGTGGGTGTCATGAAAACACCAACAGATTCATTGATCAATTATCTTTGTTTCATCATCCTAAAAAGAAAAGATGGCCACAAAGGTATGGCTCGTGGTATGGGGGCTGATCCAGGCTGAGGAAGTTAAGACAGAAATAACCGCCGTCACCAACAATGAACTTGGCTCCTGCCTCCGAGGTCACAAGGTGGGTGCGTGAACATCTCCAACACTATTTCATGGACGTGAGGTTCGTTATTAAGAAGTACGAGGCTCCTGGGAGGTTTTAGCCCTCACACTGGTAAGCCCTAGGGAAACGGGCACTTTCTGAACCCCGCGGTCCCTGCCCACAGGATCCGGGCTGATATACATCACTGCCTTGGTCCCTTCACGCTAGCTTTCTACCCTGGTAACCACCAGTGCTGGGAATCCTTCGGAATAAAGGCAATTAGAGCAGAACCCCTGGTGAAAAGTCTATGTCGACCTGCCAAAGACCGTGGCAATCCAGACACACAGCTGTAAAAAATAAAGGAGGGGCAGTGGAAGGGAGGGTTAGTGATGTTTTCGATCTAAGAAGGAAGAGTGGGTGTTAAAGAGTTTAGTTCATCAGAATCAGCATTTCCTAGTACAAGTCAGTGTCAGTAGCTAAAGAAAAAAAGATCATTATAAATGGGTGGGGAGGGATCCATGCTCAAACATGCAGCACACGAACAGGGGGGTGCAGGGGGCATCTCATCACATACATGCTGGTGGGAAGGGAGTCCCATTTATGCAGAGTCCTCGGTAGCTGATGGAGGCATGGAGGAAGCGGGACCCACTGTTGTGTGATGTCATGATACCAGAAATAAACTTTGGCATCAGGAGCTCAAATTTACACTTCCAACAAACCCATGCCTGTGCCCTTGGGCCAGGTGTCTGAGCTTCCCTGCCATGGACCCCTCCCTGCAGAGCTCTGTGGGCTCAGAGGCCAAGTGGCCCTGGGCTGTTCTCAATGCCTGTGTTCATCTTCCTTCTTCTGGATGGATACAGAAGGTGCACGGACACCTGCCATACGTTAATCACATCGTAGGCAATTTTGCGGGGGGGCGGGGGGGCGGAGGGTAGTGGACACTGGATTTAATCTATTGTGGGCATACAACCAACCCACTGTTCACTTAAACCCTCTTCATTAGGCTTAGCTCACCTGAAACCCTTACTAATGCCCAGAGGAACCATCCCTAACTAATATTTTTCTTCTCTGTAAATCTTACTTGTTCCAGCCTCTCCACTCCCTTCAAGTTTATTATTAAAGGGCATTTCCTGCTGCTTGTTGCTAATCTGAGTAACCGTCCTCTGCCTGCCCCCTTGCAAATGGCAGGAGAGGGGTGGTTTGATGAGGGGGTGATCACGCTTCGGAATTCCACAGGCTCCCGAGGTGCTATTTTAGTACTGGCCAAATTTTCTACTGACAGCCAAGACCACCGCTCAGGTGTGTTTCTAGGGCAACTGTGGGAAACACCTTCAAACACTTCTAGCCTTGCTTAAAATGTCTGCAAGAGATCTCTCCTCAGAGGTGTGAATGAGCTTCTACCTCGCGCTGCATTCTGAGCCACAGCATTGCACAGAAATGACCCAACTTGGTTTTACAGAAGAAACTAAGGGGTTTCAACCCAATATCTGCTTACACTTCAGCTTTCAGGGGAAAGGTTCAGCCTCTGAGCAGTCATCCCAAGTCTGAAAAGAGCTTGTCTCCCTCAGGGAAATAATGAAACCACATTTTTTTGTGTGTGGGACTTGGAGTTTATACAATCATAGGTTCCCAATGTTCTTTCCTCTGCCCTAAGACTCACAGATTAAGATACTTTTTTAAGCTAGGTCCAAGTTTTTAGCACTATGGAGGTTTCCTGATTTGGGGACATCCCTCCTTTATTTCATACGATGTAAATGTTAAACATCTCCATTTTTGGAAACGAGGACGCCTTCCATCCAAGACCCTGTCCAGGAGTCTGGTTGTAAATGGGACTAAACTGGGGCACGGTGGCCATGCCCAGAGAGCTGAAGTCCTCAGAGGGTGTCAATGCGGAGGGCGAGGGGTGGCACACACAGGGCTCACACACGTGGGGTGCACGGGACACAGGACAGACCAGGGACAGAGCACATGCGAGACAAACGGCCGATGGTTTTGTTCGTGTGGATGTCGCCCAATCAGCTCTCAGAGAAGCGAGGTCGCCGGGGACCCCTCGCATGCACGGGCGCCCTGGGCGGGGGGGTTACTGGTGTTAGTTTCGCTTTTGTGATCAGTTTAGCCCGTGTGTCTCAGGTTGTGACGTGAAGTACAAATTTTCAGTTAGTCACACATGTGACTCCCAGGGTAGGTTTGAATGGATGTTTGATTTTACTGGGGGAAGTGGTGAGCAGAGGCTTCCTTTACTCTTCATGGTAAATAAGAAATGTTTTTAAAAGGTTGTGACAGTCACAATATTAACTAATTATTTTGTCACTCCTGTGCGCTTAATTAGGCGATAATTTTTTTTGCCTTTGCTGCAAGGGTCAATTGTGTGCTTCTGGATTACATGGCTCTCCAGTCATGGTAATTGTCAAGTGACTTTTGCTTTGATTTTTCTTCCCTCCTGCCCGGAGTGGGAGGTGGGTCACTTGAAAAGTGACACCTCGGCCATCACAGCCAAACTGCTCTAATTCCAAATTCTTCAATCTCTCATTTCAGAAAGCCTTCAATCTGCATGAATTTTATGAAACTCTCTCATTGGTTTTAAGCAAACACAACCTTTGGGATTGATACGTTTCTCTCTGTAGCAATGTTATGTTTTTATGGAAATGTGGCATTTTAGAGCAGCTGTGGTTTGTAGAACTACGAAAGTTAAACAACAATGCTATAAAGCTCACTTGCAACATTGCTTTCTGGGAAATCATGTTTATGAGCTATCTGGTGAAAATTCTGCCATGGCTAAAGTGATTTGACTGTAGCCAAATTTCTTGAAGCAAACCATTAAACCGAAGGCTGTCATGGCATCAAATTGTCATGTAAAGGCTACAAAGGATGATGAATTCTGGATTTGCACTGATTGAGAACAAGAGGAAATCTCTCAAATGGCTTTGCTTAGGAAATCCAAGACAGGAAGGAATGAGTGGGCCCTACGTGCCAGGCTGTGGTCCCAGATTTATTTCACTAATCAGAACAAAGAGTTTTACCTTCTGTTCACCAGCGTGGACGACATCATCAGCACCATGCAAGCCACATGACAAAGTCACATGATACGCACGCACATGATTGGTTGAAAGGAAAGTGGAGGAGATCACATGGAAAATACAAAAAAATTAAAAACTGATGTAAACAATGGGCAGGGAGAAAAATCAACAACAAAATCACAGACTAAATAAAAGGAGAAATTAAATTAAATTAGCAGCATATATAGGAAACATTGGAAGGGCAGTAAAACTGCCCGGAGATAGAAGACTAACAAATCATAAAGAGCATTTGGTTAACAACACCAGTAAGCATTAGCTACAGCTGCAACACTGCATATTAATACCACATCAAGGAGGAGCATGGAAACTTGTTTTGAAATGGGGAGGTGTCTCTGTCAGGACCCAGATGCCAAAGTCAATCCAGGAGACTGTTGAAGGAGAAACACAAGGCAAGTTATTCTTCACAGATTCCAGAAATGTCTCGGCATCCTTGGAAAACAAGGGCAATGAAACAGAGCATGGTCAGGAAGGAAGAGTCCCATGATTTTTAAGGCGCAGACCGCGTGCCCTGGAAGAACAAAATATTGCATTACATTAAGAAGTCATTTCATGTTTCCTTTGGCGCAATGAGGAGGCAGGTGTGGGATGAGCGAGGGTTGGAGGATGCAGGTAGAGAAGGTGGCCAGGGATCTCATCTCACTGCCGTATTCGTCTACCCATGTTATCCTAGGGGCCACCATGAGATAACACCAATCAAGACACATATAAAAGAAGAGGCCAGTATTTTGTTCTCTACGTCTGTGAGTCTGCTTCTGTTCTGTTAGATTCACTAGTTTGTTGTATTTTTTAGACTCCACAGATAAGTGACATCATACAGTATTTATCTTTCTCTGTCTGACTTATTTCACTTAGCACAATGGGTACCAGTGGGGAAGAGGTACAAACTATTTGGTTTAAAATAAGCTACAAGGATAGATTATACAACACAGGGAATATAGCCAATATTTTATAATAACTATAAATGAAGTATAACCTTTAAAAGTTGTGAATCACTATATTGTATACCTGTAACTTATATAATATTATACAGCAACTATACTTCAATGAAAAAAACAGTTAAGTAAAGAACCATGAAGTAGTATAATAAAGATTCTAACAAAATAATAATAAAAAAAAGAGGCCAGTGCAGAAAGGGAATAGGTTTCCTTCCGGAGGTTGAGACCATAACTCTGTCAACACTAAGCAGCAGAAACTGAACCCCTGGCTCAATGAGCTAAGAATTTGACCTTAAACACATGTTCGGGCATTTTAGACTTGTGGTGAATGGATAAGACACGAGTTTGATTTTTACAATGAAAAAAACAGCTTTCTTGTTTGGATTTGCCTATGCTCCTTTTTGTCCTATGTTATATTTACATCTGATTTGTTGCTGAGTGATTCTGCTTCAACAAAAGGCCTTTTGGGTTTCCCACCTTAACTTTCACAGGCCAAGGGGCATTTTGGCTATTACCAGTTGGCGTTAAGAGAGAAGGAGGACAAAACAGGAAGGTGAAGATACCTTTCTGCCCAAAGCACATCAATGTTTAAAAATGATTCGAGAGAAATGCTTCAACCACGTGACACAGTCCCTTGCCACCGTGAGCTGATAAGAGTGTTTGTTTCTCACTGTCCGACACTGCACAGCGTCTGGCACATTCCAACCAAGGGTGCCTGCAGGGATTATAGACAACTGAGCAGTTTCTCCTTTGATTTTACTTAGGCTACCTTCATTCATTCATAATTATAAATGAATCAATACACACACACAGAAGCAAAAATAAAAGACATTATTTACATTCAACCCTACTGACTGACTGATGATTGATGGATTTTTGGATGCTTCCAGCTACTCTGCTGTTAGTTTCACTGCAGTTCACACGTGCTCCATTCTGCCTTACAGTTGAGAAATATGTTCATGCTAAATACAGGCTGCTGCCCAATCGTGACTGTCTTTCCTTTATCCCGGTATCCACTGGGACCTACAATTTGGGTCAGTAGTCAAGTGGTTCAAAACAAAGAAGACTCAAACTTTCTTCTCTTTGGATGTCACTGCTAATCATTTTACCTGTGGGAAGAAATGCCTGATGTTTAAAAGTTAAACCTATGTCAGGGGAGAGACACCTAATTCCTCCTGAAGGAAAAATCTGGATCCAAGATTGTTTTCCTTCCAGAGAAGACCAACCTACAGTGAGACACCTTAAATATGACCCAAGCTGTGCAAATGCATTGTGTAGCCTTTTCCCGCTATGCTCTGCACGGCACACACTGCAGTCAAGCTGCAAAGGACTAGAGCATCGCTGTTAGCAGATGAAAGGGTGCTGTTAATTTCATTCCTTTTCCAAATGCAGAGAAACCCATCACCTGAATTAAACCCATGTGAGCACAGCTCATTGTCGCCTGCTCTGCTCTGCTCACAAAATGTAACCTCAAAAGCATCAGGAATTAAAATTCACTGCAGCAGCACACGGAGAGAACACCAAGAAAGCAGACTGTCAGCTATGTTCTGCAGTAGAAAAGAGAACCACTCCGTGCAAAACGCAGAAACTCTTTTCTTCTCTGTTCAATTCTGTATCAGAAACCCTGGCCCAGGGAGTGGAGTGGGAGCTGTACTTTGCATCCTTGCTTTCTGCCTTCTGCTCTGACTACCCTTGATGGGATGCACGTCATTCTTCCTGTGCACTCAGAAGTATTATAAAATCTAAACCTCGCACACAGCTGTGGACACACACACACACGTTCCAGATGACTTGTCAGGGAGTTTAAGGCCTAACGCACAAGCCTACATCATTAGAGCGTTATAAAGACTAGTTTGGAACATGTTACAGATTGTGATGAAGTGTAACGTTTTCTGTGATGGGAAAGATGGTACAGTTTGGCCATCAGGAGGTGAATTCCAGAACTTTCATCTAGACTTTCAGCACACAAACTTGACAGAGCCTGGTTATGCTTTTTGAGGCCATAATTTTTCTAGCACGAGGGAGGCTAGAAGCCCCTCTCCTTCCCCACGTGCTGGGGGCACACACTGCCACACTCTGCAGGAGGCAAAGGAGGGCGCGCTGTCAGGGAGCAGAGGCTCCCTCCTTCCTCATCCTCTCCCTTTCCCCGGGCAGCCAGCTTCTATTCCTTCCCTCCTTGTTCTCAGTCTTTTAGCTATTCTATTTTAGCCTCTCTCTCTCTCTCTCTCTCTCTCTCTCCCCCTCTCCCTCTCTCTCTCTCTGTGTGTGTGTGTGTGTGTGTGTGTGTGTGTGTGTGTGTGTGTGTCAGAGGGGGAGAGACAATGAAAGCTGGGACGAGATGCTCTCGTTTTGTCTCCTCGGCATTTCTCTAATCATTTTCTGGTTTTTTAACTTGGGGGTAAATTTGGAAAAGTCTCCTTGTGCACAGAGTTTTCTTCAAGAATCACCCCAGTTCTTTCGGTGACACTGGGTCTGCTCTCTTGGCCAGGCAGACAGCATGCTTAGGGACCCACACCAGGCAAGGAGCCTCCGTGCACGCACAACTGTTGCTTTCAGCACTCGGGGGGGAACCAGGGACAGCACTGTGACCCAGGAGTCGGCTCTGCCACAAGTGGCAGTCTGGCCCTGGGAAGCTAAGCTCTGTACTCACTAGATGGTTTGGTGGTGGTAAGGGCAGGAAGAGGCCAGGTTGCTATGGAAACATGAAGGATGGAAAGGGCACAGAAAGGTGAAAGAGGGAACGGAGATAAATTAAATTTATAAATACATATCTATGTGCGTGTATATATATTAAGGCATTATTATAAAGAAAAAAGAGATGGTGAAGCAGGTATTCTCTCATTTCCTTCTTCCCTGATTTATCAATATGAATGTAGGTATTTTAAAGAGATTATCAGTGATTTTGCTGACAAATTATTCTCACGCAGCAAGAAGTAACATAACTCTCATTTATTCTTACTATGAATTCCAGCTACTACGTGCTGGGCACTGTGTTTTGTGTTTTTCATACTTAATCTTTAATTATCATAAATACCTATAGAGTAGGTAGAATCTTTCCTTCCTTTGGGAGATAAAAGTGTGAGGTTCGGAGAGGTGGGGGGACTCATTCAAGGTCATGGAGTTACATACAGAAGTAGTGGAGCTGGTATTTGACCTTGGTCCCCAAACCTGAATTCCTGCTGCTACAGTCCACTGCCTGGAAAGCAGTGCGTGGGGTAGGCGGGCTTGTTTCCAAGTCAAGTAGATGCCGCAAAGGGCTCTGAGCCTGGGGCTTGAATCACTCCCGAGGCTCCACGCAAGGTGCAGGGCTTCTGCGGCACCGAGGGGTGAGGGTCCGCCGGGCAGCCCCACCGGCTGCACTGCCTGCTGCTCTGCGCACATGCTGGCGTGACACCCGGGTCTCGCTCAGCAGCTGTCTCACTCTGCTCTTTCCCTCTGGAGTGCTGGGTTCATCACTCCGGACAGTGGGAGGCCCGGAGCTCTCCCTACGCCCTACGCCCGGGGACTCAGGGGAACAAAAGGGCATGGCAGCCGAATGAAATAAGGTGGTAAACGAGTGAGGCTCAGGCAGGGTGACAAAGCCTGAGACCGACCAGGCGACACCACGGCCGGCTTACTGGCACTGCTCCTAGGTGGGCAAACAGCTTGATAAACGCCAGGTTTGTTGTTATTTGCCGGGGGCGGGGATACGATCACTTCTCGTGTTTTATAGAGGAGAAGAAACAAGGCTCCCTGGTAAAGGGTTCAGTAACGTGCCTAAGGGCCTACGGTCGGGCACATCCGCAAGCAGACACTGCTTCTTTTCCCACAAGCATTTATGAGAAATATATGCATTTATGGAGAAAGCAAAAGCTATAGACCTCGCTATCTAATTTCAATGTCTGAATCCAACTATGCCGATTAAAATGAAGGGTGAAAACACAGTGACCCAAACATTTCTTATGACCCTGCAGAACAGACATTTTTCTTGGGAAATCCCTTTGGCTTCTCCAAACAATCAGCCTGCTATGAATCCCGAGGACAGGGCTGGGGCTGCCACAGCCTCAGGGAGCCTGTCTGCGGGATTTTCTGTCCAGAGCCACGCTTCCCACTCGCCTCCTCTTGCAGGGAGAGCTGTCCACCGTGCATCTGAGCGGACCTGTGCCTACTTCTCATCTGCTTCTCTAAAACCCCGTGCTGCTCTCCACCCACAGAGTGGAATTAGCACCTGGTAAGGGAGGTAACATGAGGCAGGCCCACTGTGGCTGGCAGAGAGCAAGCAACCTGCAGAGAGATGGATGAAGAAAATGGTACTCACTATCCGGATGAGACAATGGAACAGGGGTGGAGGAGCTAGCAGGAGCCGCTGAGGAAAGAAAAATGAAGGTGAAAAAAAAGGGGAAAAAAGATCATCGCGGCACACAGATACTGAAGGGAAGAATGGAAGAGGCAACCCGGGCGTGTCAGTAAGAGAAGCTGAAGCGAGTTAGAAGTGTGAAGGAGAACCCCATGCGTGAGAACAGGTGGCCGGCGGCCCAGCAGAGAGCAGGGCCTCTCTGACTTCAAACCCTGAGCCTGTGCGCCTGCCAGGCCCTGCCGTTCAGGTAAGGGACTGGGCCAGGAACAGCTGCAGAGGCCTCCAACCCTGCCTGAAAACAAAGAGCCGGTTCCGCAGGACCAGCTGTCTCCATCGGCTCAGGTGTCAGGAGGGAAGGGAACTTGGACCCCAGCTTAAGGTGAACCAGCAGAAGAGGGGAAAAGCACTTTGGTTTTGCCATTACCTACCTCTTCATGTGTATACATAGGCATATACCTACGTGGGTGGCGTGTATTTATAGCACAACCTGTGTGCCTCACTCTCTGATTTCAGGGTCCCAAGGAAACAGAAACAACTATCCTCCTTAATGTTTGTGACTGGGCGGGGTAGGGATGGTTCGGCATCTGGATGGTACGACAGCCACTGCTGCCCTCCAAACCCTATGAAATGTGATGCTCTGGCTGCTGCCGTGTGCACAGGGGGCAAAGCGAATTAACATCGAGTGTCATTCTTGCCCTCGAGAGAAAGGGAATGTTCGAGGGGCCGGGACTAACGAAGTTAATGCTAACCAACTTTCTGCATGGAGAACCTTTAAAATGGTGCATCTGAGACGTTTTGGACACCGAAGGGATCTTTAGTTTTTCATTGGCAAACATTCAGAAGTTGCTCCATCAGCAATCACAACACATAGTCCCCTTTGAGAGCTGTACGAACATTTGGAAAAACATCACTGCATCTCCAACATTGCGTTGACACTCATGGTTCTGTCTTTCTCGTACCTTCCAGATGAGGGTACCTCATTGAACCATCGAGTACAATGTCACTGGAATCAGAGCAAGACAGGCTACTAACTCATCATGACATGATAGCCTGGTTAATTCTGGTAAAAGCGTATCTCTCTCTCCTTTTTTTCCTTTTTATTTATGTATTTATTGGCTTGAATCGTTCGCGTGATTGTCCATATCATTCTGGCAAAGGGATGGGGTTTTATGTGCTTTAACCACAATATATTACAATGCTTTAACTTCTACTTGCCATGTGCCATCTAGGGGGCAAACTGTGAAAGCAAAAGAGTCTCAAGATGCCTCTGTTAAAAAGTAGAGACTCACTTATAACCTTTATACGCGGAAAGAAATTGCCTGTGTCGCTTCATGGTACGGAAGCAAATGAAGAGGTAACATTCAGGCAATGAGATTCTGAAGGTGTGTGGTTCATTCGTGGAGGAAAGAGTCATAATAAATTGTCACATCATTTCTTTAGGGCTTTAGCAGCTCTGAGAGGGAAGCAGCCCCTCTCAGGGCAAACAGAGGTTGTGAACTTTCCACCTAAGAGTTTCTTGACAGCACGCAGACACCTGGCCTAAAAATACATGAAACAGGGACTTTTTCCCAGGTTGGAATTCCATTTGTCCCATTAGAGCCACAGCTTCCTTTGCCTTCACAGAAACAAAGGGACCTCCCAACAGGTAAGCCCGGCTTTCAAATCGGGCCGCTCCGAAGCAGGTGTCCTTGAGATATTGGCTAGTTTCACCTGCTCATCCCTGTTTTGACATATTCATGCCCCCAAATGTGGAGTAGTCTATTAAGGAACCATGAGAGCAACACTAATATTGAGACATTTCAACAAACTTCAAGTGCTGAGGAATGGCTCTCCCCTACGTCTCCCAACCCGGAGGGGCCGGCAGCATTGACTCTGTCCCGGGTGCCAGCCCCTGCTGACCCTATACTGTCTCCTCCTTGGAGGTGGGGTGTACCCAGCGCCTACCTCCAGTGCTACAGGAGCAGGCTGTGCACCTGCACCCCGACATCACAGCAGGGGAATGCACTGTCCGTGGCCAAGATAAGCCAGCTTCAGAAACCAACACCCCTGGTTCCTGGGCTCGGTGTAAGCCCACAGCTAAACTGATGGCCGATTTTGTTCAAGTTCAGACAGCCTTTGTGTCTTTCAAGGAATGGGAGTGAGAACTCAGAGAAGGTCCTTCCTAAAACTTATCCTCATTTTCTAGCAGCAATAACTGGGGTTTGTTCTGGCAGTGGCAAACGTTGGCATCTTCCTTCCAAGGTAACCTTTTCTCAGGATGGCTCTAGGCATGACAGGATACCCCTTGGGCAAACATCCTCACTTCAGCAACTCTAGGAAGGCTATGAGGGTGCAAGGGAAGTCCATAAGAACCAACTCTAGTGAGAGCATAATATTCTCTTACTCCGCTCAAGCCATTGCAAAAGGCACATTCAACTCTAAAACTGTGCCACATTCTCTTTATCTAAAAGAAGTTTGCTTTTTAATTCTTTAAGCCATACCTTTATTAGGTGATTGAGAAAACTGACCTTTCATGACACTAGCAATGCCTGCTGCTGTATCACTCACGATTGACTTGGAATAGAGAACTGACCCCACCACTTTCCAAAGGACTTCTTGGAATCTTGGTTAATTATCCATCTTCATATTGGCAGACAACAAACAATAAAATCTAGAGGCCTCCTTTTCTAAAAAAAATTAAATGTTGGCTTTTAAAACAAAAAAAAAATTCTCACCCTAACAAAGGCTGGGCTGGCAGTGAATGAAAACTGCTTATGACCTTTGAATTTCAAGACCCAGTTCCTCCGATTCAGTACTCAAAACCCCGTTACTGGTTAGACACTCAGAAGGAGGCCTGACCCTAGCCTTCCTCTCTGTCATATAACTAAGCCGGCCTTCGTTCACTGCTAAATCTAGAGGAGAGGACACCCGAAGACCAGGTAAAGATCCAGGAGGAAGGTGCCCTCGTGCCTTCTGAATGCAATCAGGGCAGAGCTGAGTTGCCAGCCCTAGCCGTCAGCTCCACCCAACACACGATTCCAAATCCTTCCAGAACCGGTCCATTCAGGAACCAACTCTGCTGAGAGAGTAGATTTAGCACTTGCTCGAAATCTCAGAACGCCTACACTGAGCTACTTAGTTTCTGCTGTTGCTGCAGTATTTCTGAATAAATTTCCAAAAGATAAGCTTCCCTGAGTGCCTTTCAGGAGCCAGGAGCTTTTTATGAAAAGAGCGTGCAGCTTAAGAGTTCCCTCCACCATTCTGAGCTCAACCTGGGAAGAAGCTGAGCCTCAGTGGACGCAAAGTCTGGGGGGCATCTATGCAGGCTGAGACCAGACCACAGTTCTGTTCCCGGAGCAGCAGGTGTGCTTCCTGTTACCCCTGCTCCCAGATCCACTATTTATAGCTTACACGATTAGGGTGTCCTTCCTGGGGAGAATCACCCTCTTTCTGCATTCTTGGCAGTAGAGCTACTAAGTAGCTGGTCGGTTTTCCCAAACATGGAAATCCACGTTGCAAGTAACCTACTGCTAGAGAACAGAGTTGACCAGAACTGGGGGTTTAACTCCCCTGCAGGATGCATGTACCCGTGATTTGAACCCAAGTTCATGCTGCACTTTACAACCGCAGCTGCTGCTGCACAAGGTTCCCCTACCCATTCTCCCTAGAACCTTCCAGCTACCATCCTGCCAGACAGAAAAGGGAGAGGCAGTGAGTTCAGTTCTTTCACCTCCTAAAAGCAAATGTGAACATCCTTCCGGGTTCTTGTGCCCATGAAGGGATTTTGAACAGAGGCCTGGCGAGGCTGTGGTCACTTTTCTGGCAACCCGGCTAAAGGTGAGACGGGGCTATAGCCTGTTATTCAGAGACACTCTGCACACCTCCGCCACGCTTGGCTCAGCAAAATGTTGCCACAGGGTAATCGTCACACACAGAAATTAATAAATAAACACAATTTCAAAAGACACAAAAATTGCATGCTCTAAAACAGGACGAGTGTTAGCCTCTTGGAGTAACCTACGGACATTAACAAGAGCACAACTAGACTAAGGTCAGTGTGGTTAGGGCCCGGACGATATCATCTACTTCAGCCTCTAGGGGACAAAAGGGACCAGAACTAAATTAAAAACTAGAACTAGCAGATGTTAACACTATAGAAACAGGTAATGAGGTATGAAGAGGCACTTACGTGGAAGAGGGCTATCTGCATATCCCATGGATGGAACACAGACGAAAAGAAAAGACAAGAGACAGACCCAAGAAAAAAAAATAAGATGTAAAAGAAATGAATAGGATCCGCAGAACACACGGAGCTGGAAACTCAAATTATCAAATTACTTCAAATCCAGAAAGAAGCAATTCCTGTACGAGGAAGATGAGACAGGTTTTCTACTTCTGGGAAGAGGTAAGGGGATCACTTCCCAGGCCCCCGGCTTCAGAGAGAAGAAAGCAAAGGATTCCCCCGCGTGCTTTTTAATCCCAGGAGTCAGAGAGGGCCCAGGGAGCTCTGTGACCACTGGGGGAGTCTGTGCTACAGCACCTTCTTCACCCGGATGGACTCACCATTCTCCCAGGGCAGGAACTCCAGTCTGTGGAGGGATAGGACTAGACCAGGGCTCACCCAGAGCCTGGCTATGTGCGGGAAGGGAGGGAAAAGTACGGCATGCCTGGTTTAAGGAAACAGGGAGTGATGGAGACAGAGCTGCAACCCTGAATGGGATCAGGAAGAAGCGACTCCTGAAAGAGGCCTTGACCAGGGAGACCCCGACTGTGCTCTGGGTGTGGGGAGGGAGGAGAGGCAGGAACGTCAGAGGCCATGTTTTTCCCATTGGCCTTGTTGGGGTTTTGCTGCTGCTCATACACTCTACAGCAGGCTCCGTTTTCCTATAACTGAGTATCTCTGCTGCATCAAAAATCCCACAACTAATTATGTCAACTGTCACTGACTTTACTGTCTTCCTTCAGGTCACCGGGTGCTTAGGGCCCTGGTGACAAAAAGCAAATCTACCCAAATCCCTCCCTACCACGCAGCCGTGATCCTTCCTATTGTCTTTAAGAACACGTGTTAGTGGTTTTCCTCCCTGGCTGTTATTCTACCAAGCTGGACCAGCTGCTATGATGGTGTCACCAAGCCCTTCAAGAAAGTGAGGACAGGGGCTTCCCTGGTGGCGCAGTGGTTGAGAGTCCACCTGCCGATGCAGGGGACGCGGGTTCATGCCCCGGTCCGGGAGGATCCCACATGCCGCGGAGCGGCTGGGCCCATGAGCCATGGCCTCTGAGCCTGCGCGTCTGGAGCCTGTGCTCCACAACGGGAGAGGCCACAGCAGTGAGATGCCCGCGTACCGCAAAAAAAAAAAAAAAAGAGAAAGTGAGGACAAAGGGACTGGGTATCAGCCATCACCGAGGGCGAGAGAACTAGGAGATGGGACCACCGTGAGCAGAGGGGTCTGAAAGACAAAAAGCTGTCATCTGAACAGTGGATGGGCCCGCTCATGGCCCCCCCTGCCCCCCAGGGGAAGAGGCTGGACAGCTGGCTTTACTTACGGACTGGCTGCGTCTTGAACTCGGAGGCTGCGCTGATCTCGCCCAGACCCTTGCCATTGAGGGCCGCCAGCCGGACCGCATACATTGTCTCGGGCTTTAGGCCCACGATGGTGACGATGCCCTCCACGCTGGCTGTCATGAAAATATGGAAAGGGTCACAAAGGAGGAAAAGGCTGTTGGCGAAGTGGTGTAGCTGCTATGGAAAACAGCAGGGCAGGTCTCCCCAAAATGGAACATAGCATTATCATTTGATCCAGCAATTCCACTTGTGGATATATGTGCAAAAGAACTGAAAGCAGGGACTGGAATAGGTATTTGTACACTCACGTTCACAGCAGCATTGTTCACAACAGCCAAAATGTGGAAACAACCCAAGTGTCTGCTGACAGATGAATGGATAAACAGAATGTGGTCGATACATACCATGGAATATTATCTAGCTTTAAAAAGGAATGACGTTCTGACACACACTACATGGATGGACCTTGAGGACATTATGCTAAGTGAAATAAGCCAGACATAAAAGGACACATGTTGTATTATTCCACTTATATGAAGTACCTAGAAGGGTCAACTATACAGAGACTATTACTAGTCAACTATATAGAAAGTAGAATGGTGGTTGCCAGGGGCTGGGGGAAGGAGGGAATGGGGAGTTATTGTTTAATGGGTATTGAGCTTAGGATGGTGAAAAAGTTCTGGAGATGGACAGTGGCGATGGTTGCACAACAACGTCAATGTATTTAATGGCACCGAACTGTACACTTAAAAATGGTTAAAATAATACATTTTATGTTAAATATATTTTACCACAATAAAAAAGTTAACTAGAAAAAAAAAAAGCCACAGATTTGATACGAGGTTTCGGGGGGGAGTCAGGGAGGTCAAGGATCATTTTCTTCTAGCTCTAATCCTGATTACCCAGAAAGTCCTCCAAGCCCTCCCCAAAGCTGAAGGAGTGATAGGAGCTTCCTGGCAGGACGAATGCTCAGTAAACCTGGGTTAGAAGATGTCTCTGAATTGCTATGACACCGTGTCCTAACCCATTCCCAATTCTACCCTTATTTCCAGGATTAAAAATGTCTACAGAAACAAAACCTACTTCACTGAGTTATTCCAATTAAACCCCAAAGGGAGAGTCAGACATAAATATATTCAGTCCTCAGGGAAACATGATCCGAGCTCAGAGACTTCAAACTGCAGTCACCCAAGGGTTATTTTTCAAATCTGTGGTTTGGAAATATATCATAGGATTGACGTAAGAGCAGACCTGTCTTGTTGGCTCTGATCGTTTGGTTAATTACAGGGCAGACCCTGAATAGACCCGAGCAGGACTGGATGGGTGACAGCAGAGAACCTGAAGCACATGGAACTCAAATATGCAGAGCAGGGGTGGACTGGACTCCTCTGGCTGTGCTCAGCACTTGAGCAGGGCTTCCGCTTGGCATGTGGCTAAGCTGGCCTCATCTGTCCTGGCAGGGTCACGAGAACCAGGTTCTGAAGTACCAGGGGGCAGAAGACCAATAACTCCACATAAGATGTGACCACACCCTAAGCCTGGGGGGCCGGTGATGGCGTTGCAGCATAGGAACATCAACAGGACGGCAGGTGTTGGCATCTGGCCTCTCTCAGTATTGGGGAGCGGTGTGCACCCCACCCAAATGGGCAGTCAGGGTGCCAGCATCTGGTGAACGCAAGGGGTGAGCGTGAGCCCAGAGCCATCATTCTAAAGTAAACCGGCACTCTCCAACTTACCTTCTTTGGCATCATACCACTTGGAGTGCCACACCTCCTCGTCTATTGCTCTCCACTCAGCCTTGTATCTGAGGATGGGCACCCCGCCCGTGGCCTCTGGCTCATCAAACTGCACCTGTGCTGTGCTGGAATATGGCTCTACCTGGTCGATGGACGGTGATGATGGGGTGTCTGTGGAAAGGACACGTGTGGAGACTCAGGTGAGCCTGATTTGGCCCAGGACGTAACTCCCAATCACGAAACACATCTCTCTCATTTCTTTCAACTCTTGGGAATCTTGTCGTCTATATCCTGTCTCCCCCTGGTCCACCTCACCATGCAATTCTTTCCCAACGTGTCCCATGTCCAGATCCTCAAAGCCCGCAGAGCTCCCAGCCTCCTGACTCTCACCCCCTCTTCTTCCCATGCTCCTGTCATCACAGAAGGTCATGAAAAGGGCCGGCAAGGGTGAGGGTGTGCAGCCATAAGGGGTGCTCACCTGCTTGGACAAGGATGAATTCCAAAGACTCCTGTCCGATGCGGTTCACTGCGGTACAGTTATAGTTTCCAAAATCATTTTCAGAGTCCGGGGTCACCTTTAGAAAGAAGGAGCTCTTGAGTTACGAGTGTCCCACGGATGGGCCCCCACCTCAGATCCTTATTTATTGAACTAAAATTAGTAGAGAATAGAATCAGTAAAGCTGCAGCCAAGCCTGAACCCAGAGAGAACAGAAGAGGGGATCATGGGAGAGGCACACTCTGCCTCCCAGGCCCCCGTCTAGCTCCGGGGAGAAAACGAGGGCTGAGGCTCACTTTCTTCCTCAGCCAGTGGCTCCCCCGCTCAGGACGTGCTAGAGAAGCAAGTGAGAAGATTTTAGCTGTGTCCAGCAGCCTGCCCATCCTCAAACGGCGCCTCCTCCACCCTGCCCACCGCCCCCACGTCTCACCTCCAGGTAGCTGGCGGACGGGGTGTTGTAGATCTTGATATTGCTGTAGTTGGAGCTTGGCAGCAGCTGGCCGTCTCGGAACCACGAGATTGTGGCACCGGGGTAGGCAAACACCTCGCAGGTGATGTTCACCTGGTTGCCCTCCCAAGTGTACACAGCCACAGGGCCCTGAAGCTTGGGGGCATCTGCAAAGAAGGACGACAGCTCTCAGGAAGACTGCCACGATCGTGACCCCTCCCCCCACTCCATCTCCTGGCACCAGGAAGCTGGTCACGCCTTGAGGCCGAGCTGGTGCCGGGGGACAGCAGAGATCGGGGTCCCCTCCCATGAGCTGCACAGGGAGACACGCAGACTGGTAAGAAGCCGGGGGATGGAGTGAAGGGGTGCCTTGGGGACACAGCTCTGAAATGGCCAGGGGCCAACCACCACGGGCCGGGTCCCGGCAGCTGCACGGCCCTCCCTGCCCCCTGTCTTCCCACCGTTTTCCTCACATTGCACTTCGAGGTACACGGACTGGGAGTCCTGGCCGATGGTGTTGCTGGCGGTGCAGATATACTCCCCAGCGTCTGTGTACTGGATGCTCTTCAGGGTCAGGGACGACACGCGGGCATGGCTGCGCACCACCATGTGCCCGTCCAGGGTCTGCCAGGAGGGGAGGGACAGCGTCAGGCCCGGGGCTGGGCGGGGCCAGGAGACCGGGCCATCACTGTCTGCGACCAGCCTCACAGCCCTCTGCTCTCTGGGCCAATGTCTGAGTCTCGCTTTAGGTACCGACTCGCGAGGAGGCTCCGGAGAGCACTATGGGAACTTGGGTGCATCCCAGACAGAAAACGGGACTCAGTTTACCCAAGCAGCCTAGCCTATGTGCCAAGATTGGCTTGAGAAGGACAACCCAGGCCCCCAAGACGATTTGGTTGGCACATCTAAAACGGAAGCCAAAGTCTGGCCAGCAGGCGTTGCAGCTGCAACAGTCCTGCCTCGTGAGATTCGGGGAAACCTGCACTCCCGTCCTTTCCTTCTAGCCCCCCGCCCACCTGCCTGTTCCTTGGTGCATGCACACATGATGGGAAATCTGAATAAAAGAAATTATACAAGAAATCCATACTTCTGCAGATGCCTTACTTTCCTGGATGCTTAAAAGTAAAATAATTTCATCGAACAAAGTCCAACAATCTGGAGCTCAGGAGCTGTTGAGCTGGAAGTGAGGGGAACAGGGTTCCCTCTCCCGGAACAGTGACACAGGGAATCCCAGGCAGATTTGGGATCCTGGACACTATAGTCACCATAGTCTAGCCCTTGACACTAGAATTGTCTTCCTGCGTCTCTGGAATTACAAGAGTCGGTCAAACAGGGAATAAGCATATGAGCCCTGGGCAATGGGCACTGAAATATTTCCAAGGGGTTTCCCCCCTTGACACTCTTAAGTAAACTGGTGGCTGGCCTAGGAAGAGTCTAGGTGTGCGGTCTGAGTTCAGACCCTCAAGAAAGCTGGCAATCTGAAGAAGGAGTCTAGCTCCTCGTAGGCTGGGCCATACTCTTTAAGTCCAGTGAGCGATATTCCATAGAGATAGACAGGTGGGTGCTCTGCATATCGCCCGTCATCCCATGAGGCTGGGTCTTGAAAGAACTAAAGAACACCTGCCTTCAGGTTCTTTTTAGCTGCTGGTTTGGAAGCCCAAAACCCAGCATTGAAATATCGTATGGCAGCCAGTTTGGGGAGCTCAAAAGCAAGACACCATTGGCCTTGACAGAAGCCTCAGATCTACCACAAAAAGTCCCATCACTGGTAGAGCTAATCTGTTTCAGTCATTTAAGTCCCATCACATTCATATCCAGAAGCCGGAACACAGCTGCCAGCAAAGAGGCAGAAGAGCCGAGCAAAACCATCACTACCTACTGCAGCGAGGGCCACCCCTCTCTGCAGGAATGCCCAGATGCCTTGGCTCTCGGCCTCCACGAGGCCTGGGAAGCTGGGAAGCTGATGGGCTGAGAAGCTGCACCCCAGGGGATGAACGGGAGCTGACACAGGCAGCCGTGGAGCACTTGTCTCCGAAGTCTACAGTCATGTGCCAAACAAAATCTTGAAGCATCCCCTAAACTCGTGGCCTCAGGAGTGTGAGGTCAACGCTGCAAGTATCTCTGAGGGCTGCCCTGGCCTGCTTGTCATTCCTATACTCCCAAGACAGCAGAATGAAGGCAGAGGGGATTCATGGTTCACCCCGGCCTTTCTGCTTATCTCAGCGAGATCACAGCTTCAGCCAACAGTGATGCCAGCCAGCGACTGAACTGTAATTTTTTGTCACACACCCAGGATTTGTCCTGCGGCTGCCACCACAAACACGGAAAACTGATCAGAATATTTCAAAAGTCAAGAGAACATTTCCATAAGGAAGGATACAACAGCAAAAGATGCAAAGAAAGTCCTGTAGGTAAGAGAAGGACATTAACAAGTAACCACAAAGGGGGGCATGAGCAGTTTATACTCAGAATAATCTAGAAAATGGTCAAAGAGCTCAGGCAATGGTTGCACTGACAGCCTTACTTCCCCCCCCCCCCCTCTGGTCTCCTTGTCTAAATTTCTCTCTGGAAAATTTTCTCATTTAATGATGTCAGCAGAGCAGTAGGCAGGCTTCCATAGAGAATTTTATTTTGCGGTGGCTCAAAACAGGATTGATGATGGAATTATTTGCCAGACGCCCAGTTCTCCCTCCGAGGGGATGCAGACAGACTCCAGTGTGATTGGACTATCTCCCTCTGAAATGATTTACTCTGGCACCAGAACAAAGTCAGGGAGTGCCACCTCCAAGCCACCCAGACCACACGTCATGCTGATGGTCCAGACTTGAGGAGGAAGCAGATAAACTCTGGGCACGAATGAAAAGATCACTGTGGCAAGAAGGCCCGGTTTTGCAAAAACGTACGAAGGGCGATTATAATTGCTCTTCTCATCAAAACATTTTTGTCTCTCTTCTTGCAGGGAAGAGTCCTAAGGCTTTCCAGAACTTACAGAATGAAATCAGCCATGACCCAAGCCTTCTTCTGAGCTCATCTGGACTCACGGTCTTCATCCCTGACTGAGACAAATAGGAGGGAACGGAACTTCTGAGCCCCAGGGGGCAGAACTCACTTGAAAGTCAATTACGTCCAGAGCGAGATAACTTAAGATAAGGACACGTCTGCAAAATGGAGTGAGGTGTCTGTTTTCCTGGGAGTAAACCAATTACTTCCACTAATAATAACAATTCTCTCAACATCTCCTTAATGCTCCCTGATAAATCTCAGCTCCTCTTCTAGCCCCGTCTAAATCTGCGTGACGGGGAAGATGCACAAGGCCAAGCAGAACGAGAGGGGTAGTGGCTCAGGAGTGGCTGAGAGTTAACCCTTCTTTTCTCCCTTCCCCAATCCCAACGAGAGCATGACTTTTGGGCAATAAAAACACCCAGTCTGTGACAGCACTCCGGGGGAGTGTTTACAGGAGGCAAGTGTTTTAGCGAGGGTATGCACCTAACTACAGTCCCTACGACGTGGAGGAAGGAACGATACAAAGAGAGCTTATAATGAATTAGATCTGACGACGGCAGGGTGCAGAAACTAGCAACAGTGCCTGGGGACAGGCAGTCAACTTTTAAATATTAAACGGCATTAAATATTTATAGCTATGACGGGAACACGTGAGTTATGTGTTCTGAATAATTATCATTTCCGAAAGACCGGAGGATGGGTTTACCCAATTAAAATACAGTCTACAGGATTGCCATATTCAGCATTTATAGTATTATACAATATCAAAGTTCCATCTGGAGAAAAGGCTACTTTTTAAAAAAAAGTATTTATAGATGAGATTCCTGAACTTCATCTAAAACATACTGTTTTTTATTTCACTATCTGTCACTTAATCACACAAATCTGGTCAAGAATGATAGGATGATCATCAGTAGGGTCTTGGGGATGTAGCGATTCCAGTCTAAAGGTTTATATTTAGCTTCAGTTTTCAAACTAAGTCCCACATTACCCAAACTGGAGCAAGCAGTCAGAGAAATTTCAAAGGCTAAATATGCTACTGACTTAAAAAAAAAAAAAAAAAGAACCATTTGTGACAAATCATTCTAATCTCATAAACTTAATGCTCTATAACAGTAACATAGATATGTTTAGCAATTTGGGAAAACCAATGAGAGATGTCATTTGCATTGCTCCGAGATGAGATGTGATGTGGTAATTTACCAAAAGACCAGTCAGGATAAGATAAGTGAGCAACAAGATGAGTTGAGCTGGAAAGGTAAGGGCTTGAGTGGGTTTTTAGATCATTAACTCTGTGACTTTATGATCCAAAGCCACATCAACCAGGTAAGAGTCAAAAAACTTGTATCATTTCAAAATGCCTGGCCTGGGAGTTGGGGCCATTTATTTCTCTAAGTATAATTACCTGGATGTGATTTTATCAGCACCAGCAAGAGGATAAGATCCAGTTTTAGGAAATAATAAGGATTTGTTCATCCACTCCCAACACAGCTTGTTTGCTCATCCTAAAGTGACACTATTGCTAAGTAATGTCTACCACTATTGACCTATTCGTTAATCTGACTAAATTACTGATTAGTTTTAGCATGTCTGGTTATTAAACTGCAATGGTGAGTTGAACTGTAATGCTTTCAAAACTACAGACTGGCTAGTGGTCAGGTAAGCTATACCTCTTGCTTCTCTGGTCGAGTCCACGAAGCCTGTAGAGAACAAGATATAAAACACAACAAGAAAGCAGTAAAATTTTACAACATGTTGCTTTAGAGAACTGATGTATCACACTGCATTCCGTGCACATGCAGCTTCTTTTAATTCAGAACTTTTTCCAAGGCCCACTTTCAACGGTGTGTTTACTACCCGATTTAATTTAGGATTTAGCTTATGTTCCACTTTCTTCCCCCACTTATGCACATTAAGATGTAGAATTCAAAGGTAAAGGCTTTCCTAATCTTTGGAAGACGTACATATGGATACCAGCAGATATATTAGACTGCTCCTGTTCCAAAACATCTTGAACATTCCTCGTAATATTAGGTGATAGTACTAGTTCTAACCACACAATCTAGAGATACTTCTAGAGTAGGTTTCCTCCTTTGGATTTTATTGGACAGCTTATCACCAATATACTATTTTGTGCTCATGCATTTTGTAACTCTTTGCATGCATTCTATTAAAAATCAAATTTTTATTTTAAAAAAAGGAACAAAGAAAGGAGCAGAAGGGTACATTAGGAATGAGCAGTATGCCCTTAAGACAGGAAGCTTTGAGGATACTGAACTCTGAGTGCTATGGTATGTTCCAGTTGGTTCTTAAAGGCAGAGGGACGCCCAGATGACATGCAGGATTAAGCGTTCACCGTCTTCATCAAAGATGGCATTCACAAAGGGGATTTAGGTATTTTCCTACCCACATCAAGATTTTTATTTATCCAGCACTGGGGAATCTACTATGCTTACAGTTTTTCTGATTTCACACTGGGAGTCAAAACTATCATACATGCATTATTCTTTTTATTAGATGGCATGACTGCCTGATTGTCCCTCACGTTCAGATGGAAGAAGGATAGAAACGACGCCAGAGACACAGTAATGCAATCCCGGGAATGCAAACGAGTTAGCAAACATTCAGTAAGAGTCCACTAAATGCAAGGCGCTTTTGTGAGACATGAGGATGGAGGTGTTGAATTATGTCACATGATGTTGGCATGAAGAAGAAAGTGAGAACAGAGGAACACGCATAGACCAAAGTAACAGCGGGCCAACATGTCAAATGTGGTTGCCGTTTCCACATCACTTAAAAGCTTGTCCGTCACATGCCAGGGCTACATGAATCAAGACAACTTTCAGGGGCCCTATCATATGGAGTTGTTTGTTTTTCAGATACAATTCTTCCTGTGTCTCTCCTAACTTACTGTGGTTTTGTGGCTTTTAGAATAAGTAGGTGCTAGTAACACAATGCTTATAGTAGCCTGACCTGTGTGCCTGGTAGGATAATAGGATATATCTCGACCCTGATCATTTGATGAAGGCATGTAGCCCACTTTAAGACAACCTGATATGCAAATATACATACTTAAAACCTAAACTAGTATATGATTAGCAGTGCTCCCAAAACTTTTAGTTCCAGTTTCTTTTAATATTTGCATGTTTTATGATCTTACACACAAGTCTGTACGAGTATGTATACAAATTAAAGTGAAGTGAAGTGATAGACACTTATCCTAAGTATTCCCTGTTATATTTCTGCCCACATCCTGGAAAAACTAGACTCCAAACTGCTCAATGCAGGCACCTTTCCCAACGTTTAAGAGTGAGCACCTGTTTTACACTGAATGAGGAATTCTCTCTGGTGAAAAGAAACTTCGGTTTCTAGGGAATTCAGAATTTCAAAAGGTTTCTCTGTTTTGTAGGATACTCTGTTTACTCAGAATTCAAGGTTCATGAAATGCCTTTCACTTATTTCTATCTCTTCTGATCTCAACTCTTTGCTCCTCTCCTTCTCCTTAGACATTAAGGCTTCACAAGCCTTTCTTTCCCAGTCTCTTCAAAGGCACCGGTATGTTCAAATGAGCACCCACTGGACTTGTTCTGCCAGGGAGAGAGTATATAAATTACCATCCGGGGCTCTCACTCAATATGTAAATGGTACCTGGAATTTGGCACCACTCACTGTGGCAATTTAAAACGTGAGCCTCGATAGGATGGGTAATAAAATGATGTGGAGGCACAAACTTCAGTTACCACAATGACCTCCATACACATCGATCAAACTGACCCATTACGATATTCAAATTTTTTTTGTCAACAGATTAGTGACCACTAAGAAATGGATTAACCTTCAGACAGATGATCTCCTCTAATGATCTTAGTGACCCAAACTTAGCCTAGCTATTATCATTTGTTGAGTGAAACCAACTTAACTAGCTGAAGCCGAACGGATTGATTATAATCAATCTTAAACGAGTGACTAGACTAAACCTAGAGACATTGTCAAAGACAGAGTGTGACTTTTGGGCTCAGTGTACTGGTTTTTGCTTTTCTTCCCTTCTTTTTTACATGAAGAACGCCCGTATTCCATTAGAAAGTCACCACAAGCCTATGAGTGAAAGCCTTTTCTCCCCTCTCCTCCTAAAAAGGATTAACACTAGATTCAACTAAGCAGTGAAGCAAAAGACCAAGCTGCTTTAATCAGCTTCTGCTGTCAGTAACTTTATTAAAGGGAGCATTGAGCCTTCCATGAAAGTCATCAGAATCAGAAGAGAGCACCAAGGCATTATGTGCTCCACCTTCTGGGCCACTCACCCCAGGGAAGCACCGGTGGCATTCTAAGGGCTCTGTACTTGACCATGTTCCAGTCAACATTTTTATCAGTGACTTGGACAAAGATATTTCAAACAAGCGTTCATACCAGGTTGGAAGCAACAGCTAATAGAGATGCTAGATGGCAGTTGCATGGGGAAGGCTGAATTGCCTGCCCTTGGGT
This sequence comes from Delphinus delphis, assembly GCF_949987515.2. Lineage (NCBI taxonomy): Eukaryota > Metazoa > Chordata > Mammalia > Artiodactyla > Delphinidae > Delphinus > Delphinus delphis. The sequence continues at coordinate 20,824,724 of NC_082690.1, forward strand.
CTTATACTTAGAACTGGGGTCACCATCGACTGCTATGCCCCATTACTTTGAACAAACATAGATAAAACAGGGGGCACCTACATTGGTTGAAAGGCCCTGGACCCAAAGAACTCTAAGGACAGTTCTGATGAAAGCCAGTCCTGACTGGTCAGAAAGATGGACTAAAATAGTCGTTCTCAAGCCAAGGAGTGTTCCTGTATGTGACGCTTTTGGTAATGACAATGATTAGAGTTGGTTACTAACATTTAAAGGGAAGGGACTAGGGATGTTAAATATCTTGCAATGCACAGGACAGTCCCAGTGAAGAAAGAGGCTTCCCAAACTGTCATTTGTGACCCCCACTGAGAAATACTGGGTTGCAACAAACAAAACAATTTTTAATAGAAATAAATACAAAATTCTACATTAGTGGTTAAGCAATCGATTGCATAAGGACAGGACAGGACAGGGGATATGCAGCTTAAATGCAGTTCAACAGGAGACAACCGAACGAGGAAACTGCTAAAGGGTTAACGTGGTGTTGACAGCATTTCAGTGTCCAGATCAAGGGAGCAATGAGCCAGGAAGTCTGCATTAGCTATACTGGGCACCACAAAGTTATAGGGGACACTAGGGAAGTGAAGCTCTCTAGTACAGGACGACTAGAAAGGTGAAGGGTGCGGAAACCGTAAGATAAGAGCAGCAGTGAAAAATAACTGGATGTGTTACAGGACAGAAGGCTGACTAAAGGAAAACTGGAGAGCTAGTTAATGGCTCTCACACAAAGGACTGAGTTGTAGGGGCTGGAAGGCTGAGAAGTGGCAGGGGCAACAAATCAGGGCCTCTTGATCATCAGTGTTGGCCACCTGACTGCAAAGAACTGACATTGTCACCCTTCAAGCAGGGGCTGAGTGACTTTTCGGCAGTGAGACTAGATAACCTCCAAAGGACCCTTCCTTCCAACCTTCTATGATTCTGGCAGGTTATGTGATCTACTTTCTCGGGAGGCTTCTTTCCTTTCTCAGGAGAAACAATTGGCTATTCTTACTGCTCAGCGCGTAGTCTTGACTTTCAAAAGAAAACTGTTTTCTTGCCCTCCTATAATTCTGTGACCCTAATAATCTTGATACCTAATTATCAATATGTATAATGCAACTTCAGCTGGAGGAGAAAACGAGGAGCAGCTGTCAAAGTAAAAGTGAAATTTACTATCTGGAGACCACCTGGCTCACGAATAGGCCATCTCTGTTTTCTTAATTTTTAGCCACCCCCCAGTATAAGATGACTATCATGCCTCTTTGATGTCAATATGTAATGAGTAGAAATAGCAGTTTTTCTATACAGCGTTTCGTTTAGGCAAATATGCTGATCTGGGATCACATCACTGGCCAATCTGGAAGGCTTGTTCTAACACTGATTCATTCATGTCGCAGTAATGTCACTTGAAGGCGGTCCACAGTAAAAGAAAGCGCAACACAACCTATGTGGCTGGGCTTCAATAATTATCTCAGATTGAGACTAATGATCTACACTGATAATTGAACTATGCAAAGCCTACTTGGCTTGAGATGGTCTCTGTTAGACACCTTTGGTTTTAATATTTAGGAAGTATGAGTGTGTATTAATGCCTGGTTTTTTGTTCTCATTCTATAAAAATGAATTCACAGATACAAGCCAGAAGTGCCCACCTATTAAAGGACCTGAGATAGGCACAAATCTTAATAACTCTTCTGGTCTAGCTTGATCGTTGAGCTACTCCTAGGAAAGATATAGAATTTAAAACCATCATTCATCTGGGGTAGATGTTATTTCTGTCCTTCCCTCTAGATCAAAGATATACACTGGGTCATTCTGGACAAATCTACTCTCAAGCCTGATGTAGAAAAATCTTCCAAGTGGCAGCCCTGTGGTTTAAGCCTTGAAATGTACATTCAATCCACGTAACACACACGATGGGAGCTAAAATCTGAGGTGAGGGTTTAATTCCAATGTTGATAAAGTATCCAAGTAAACTCTACATTACTTAATTCAGTTGATTTTCACAATATCAAACAGCATATGCAAGTTTCAAAAATACTTAGCAGTTCCTCGGTTGAGTTTTTGTTAAGTTGAATTGAACTCTGGAGGTAAAACTTGCAAAAATTAATGGGTTTTTTTGGAACAGCAATTTCTGTTCCTCTTGATTTAGTTTTGTTTTCTATTAGTAGGAGAGAAATCAGTTCTTCAAATGCAAATCCCAAATTTGGCTCTGAAATTTCACGCTATCCCTTTTTAGCTTTAAGTCTACCCTCTCTAGGGATTTCCTTTAGGCAGGCAGAAGAGTGAAGATCTATCTTTTGTGACATTCTAGTCAATCGGCAATCCATTATAAATGTTCTTTAAGGCTAAGGCCATTACTCCTTGAATAGGTGACAAAGCTCTGGCCAACTAAAACGAAGCCATTACTACAGGATATATGAGATGAGACTGGTTTAGGTTGCTTTAAAACCAAGCTTCTGCCTGCCCCTGTCTTTCGGCCCACTCAATAGCAAAAGGCTGCCTGATGTGGGGTTACCTCAATTTTTACAGACTGTTAATAATAAAGACAGCTTTCCAGTGGCCTATAAATCCATGTGCTTGAAAGCTAAATCTTCCCAGTCATTTAAATTTGCCAGGAAGGTTGCTATAATGTTCTTCATCTCTCAGAGAATATATTGTAGAACCTGGTGTAATCATCATCACGTAGAAACTGCTAATTATTTTTGCCTTTAGAACAAAATGATATGCAAGTGTGGCCGAGAATACAGGCAGACACAAAGGCAACCAAGCTTTTGTGCATATAGTGCATGTAGAGCATGAACATACAAATCACAAGGAGAAGAATTAATAGGCTCATCATGATCCCTATTAGTTCCGGGACACGTTTCCCTGGGTGCTCCTGAGATGATGCTAATATAACCCAGTGCACTGGGACCTTCACTTCCCTTGTTCCTCCCAGCTCCATAACCTTGGTTTGAAAATCACTATCCCCTTCCTCCTTGCAACGTCTAACCTAACCATACCCACTACCATCACACCCCTGCAAATCCATGCAAGAAACTGTGCCCCTTCCATCTCAAGGGGATGCTGAGAAGGCCACAGCCAGGGCAGGCTGGAGGAGGGGGGCCATAGGACCTGGCTGCAGCCTCCAGTGACCACATCCCATTTTCTGGTTCACCAAAGAGGACTGGGCATGGGGCAGACTCAATCCACGTAGAGTCTGCGTTCCATGGCCCTGAATCTCTTGGGCGACATTATACCTTTTCTTCGCTGCTGATGTTTCGGGTGGATGTTCTCCAGGTGATTGAGGGAATGGGGTCTCCTGAGGCTTCACAGGTAAGTGTGACCTGCTCCTCTAGTTCCATGGCAGTCTGGTTCTCTACGTAGGTGATTTTGGGTTTTGCTGAAAAGACAGAACACTTCCATGAGTTTGACATTTTTTTAGCTTTCCAGGTTTGAATTATAAAGGCACCATTCAACAAAGGTTATCAACTTATTAATCATAAGGCCCTATTCTAGGTGTTGTACGAGTTAACGAGCTGAACCCCCCCAGCAGCTTACAATGGAGCAGGCATATGACGACACCAAAGTGACGGTAATAACAACGTCCCATATGGGGAGAGTGGGGAGGGTGGTGGTGTAGGAGGCCCGAGCAGAGGAAGAGCTCTCCTCTGGCTGAGTCTTCATGAGGAGACAGTTTTGGGGCTGTCTTTGGGGCTGGGTTGTGAGATTTTCAGTACGTGGAACTTTGGGTGGACACGGAGTCATTCCGAGTGTAGAAAGGCACGTGAATGAAAGCAAAGAAGCAAGAATGTGTGGAGAGAGGGTGGGGAAGAGAGCAGAGCGTCAGGGTCTGCGTGTCTGTGCCTCAAAGCAGTGGGAGACAGTGCTGGACCCTGGCAGAGAGCATCTTGATTGCCCGGTTACAACTCTGGCTTGAATTTTATCCCCTGCCTGTTGGAGACCCACAGACAGTGTTTAGTCAGAGGAATGAAATGCTCATTTGTATTAAAGGAAGGTTAATCTAGGCAAAATTGAAGATGGAGAAAACCCGAAGGTGGGAAAACCAACCTGGAAGCCCTGGCATTGCCCCAGATGTGACGTAATACAATCCTGAACGTCCTCTCGGGGGTGGAGGGGGGGGAATGGAGGAGAAAAGGCAGCTTCAAGAGAGATGCTGAAGGAAGGCTTTACAGGAAGTGGAAGCGAACAGAGGGCAAGTAGAGATGGGAAGAATCCAAAGAAGAAATTAGGAGTCCAAATGACTCTGAGATTCTTAATACCTAGGAGGGTTGTGTTAGCATTAACTCAAGTAAGGAAACGTGGTGGGTGACTCACTGGGGGCTGGGGAGTGGGCTGGGGCTTGGGAATAAGATGAGTTGAGATGAGCTCATTTCCCAAATGTTCTGGGAAATGCAAGAAAGCACAAGCATTCGAAAGCTGAGTTTAAATGTAAAAACATTAGAGAAAATTGAATTTTCCCAATTTAAAACAATTATCCTCTGAAATCACTATACTCTGAAATCCATCGAAGAGAAAAGATAACACTGCACAAATATAACTTATTTCACTAATAGAGAAAAAGGCCAGGCTAGATAAACGAACAAACAATAAATAAATCAGAATTATGGATAACTTTTGAAAGAATTACATTTCCTTTATATTCAAATTCATACAGTAACTCCAAGTAGACTATTAAAACTACTGCCTATTACATATCCTCCAAGTTGAGGGCTTAATTGTGTCTTAATAAACAGAAACCAATGATGGAGCTGTGCATTTTCTGTAGCAAATATCTACTTCTATATAAGATGACTCATTTAGTTCAAATATTCTCCTACAGTTAATCTGTACTAATGGCCTGCTGATAGCAAATCCTTTTTTAAAAAATAATTAATTAATTAATTAATTTTGGGGGGCTGTGCGGGGTCTTCGCTGAGGTGCGCGGGCTTCTCTAGTTAGTGGTGCCCGGGCTCCAGAGTGCTGGCGGGCTCAGTAGTTGTGGTGCGCGGGCTTAGTTTCCCCGCGGCATGTAGGATCTTAGTTCCCCAACCATGGATCGAACCCGTGTACCCTGCACTGGAAGGCGAATTCTTGACCACTGGACCACCAGGGAAATCTCCACAAACACTTTTTTTTTTTTTTGAAATGTATTTTATTGTGGTAAAAGTCACATAATATAAAGCATACTATTTTAACTATATTTAACTGTACAGTTCAGTGGCACTAAGTACATTCACATTGTTGTACAACTCTCACTGTTATCCACCTCCCGGATTTTTCACTTTTCTAAACTGAAACTCTGTCATTAAACACTAACTCCCTATTCTCCCTCCCTACCCCCTACCCCCCAGCCCCTGGCATCTACCAACGTACTTCCTGACTCTATGAGATTCCACTTACACGAGGTACCTAGAATAGCAAATCCTTTTTGGTGGCTAGCACTCAGGCACATCTCAATCCAATGTGGTCAAATGATTACAAATTGGAACTGATGGAGCCCACATGAGTGAGGTTTTCCCACAGGAAGGTTCTGTGTCTATCTTGATCAATAGAACTTTCAAGGAGGTTATAATTCATATTGGACAGAGTAAGTGTTAAGTGTGTTGAACAGAAGGTTTTAGAGAGGTAAAATAAAAGTTGCATTTCTCTACTGTTAAAATCACAGATTGAAAAGTTAAAAAATCAGCCAAACAACTGAATTCACTGAACTGACAGTTGGTCTGGGGTCTGGAGGCAGCCACAGGAAGGCTGACTTTCTGGACTCTTGGGACCTACATGGACATTGTGATCCAGACAGTGTTTGCTGACCTTGTCCCACTCCACAGTGCTTTGTCCTGGCAGCAAAAGGTTAGCAGAAGACAGACAAGGGCCAGTTAACATCTATTAATAATATCTGGTCTTGGTGACTCCATTTCCCAGATGGTTATAAAGGCTACACTGTGTAAGTCTTTGAACAAGGCAAAATATACTCTTGTTAAAAACATGATCAACAATGGCTAATTTTGTACGGGCTACAGAGGCTGTTGGAAGGAAGGCAAGCTTCTCGCTGGTAACTTATTCCTTTCTGCACTTCAGAAGCAATGCTATTGTTGGAGCTAACTGAAGGCTTAGAATGCTGCCTTGGAAATAGGATAGCAACACCATTTATTGTCCAGACTGGGGCATTCTGGAGAGTTAAAGGCATGCTCTGAATAATTACTCTGGGATGATGGGCCTCACTGAGCAGACACGGACAGATGTGGGGTCATCCTGCTAATGAAAGCATCCTTCCTTCTGAACACCAGCATCTAGAAGAATCTCTCCAGGTTTTATCTGTGGATGGTATGTGCACCATCTTAAAGAACCTCCATTCTCAGCCCTTGTGACTTTGGATCCCTGTTTTGTTCTCTACCTGCCGCCATGGGACTTAATGCCTTAGAATGTTCCATTGCACCTCTCCCCACGGACCCTCCTGTGAGCACAGCTGTCTTTGTGAGTTTTCTAAGCATGCTTGCTCTCTCCATCCAGCACATCCATGGCTCTGCACCTGGCCACTGAGGGCCAGACTTGTCTACTCTAACTCCATTCCAGGGTCCTGCAAGGCCCAGGAGGGCTCCAGGGCCCCTGCTTCCCTGCACTGAGGTGTTGGGCATGACAGGGTACCCCTTCGTTCAGGAGCCTGTTTGTCCTTTGCTGTAACTCACAAGGGCTGCTTTGGTCCTAAGGGGTCAGCTAAGCAAAGCTTCTGCCCACTGGTGAACTTGCCTCAGACCACAGCACCATGAGGCCTCAAGAGCATTCGTACGAGCATAATAAGAATCTGTGGAGACAAAAATACTTCTTCAGAAGGGCCCAGGGGAGGGGAGCAATGGAAATTCACTGCCAAGTTTAAAGGAAGGGAGGATGCTCTTAGTAAAAAGAGCTTCTGGCTGGTAACTAGGGCAGTGCATGCTAGAACACGTCCCTTTCTTAAGAAAAAATGGTATGACTTAGGATAAACGATAGTCCCTAATTTAGGTATGTCCCTTACACACTAATTGCGATCCCTTCTTGAAGCCAGAGTTCTGAGAACTTCTTTACTATCTAAGCTACAGGCTTCTTTCCTCCTCTGAACTCTGCTGCTTCTGGGGAACCTACCCCATTTCTCCCCAAATGCTGGTCCCCGATGGCAAGGCAGAAGGCCAAGGAGAGGGAAAAAGGGGCTGAAGAAAGAGGAAGTCCCAACTAGCTAGCCCTTCCCCACCCGGCTCCCAGGCCTTAGTACCAATCTCCAAAATCCATGGGGAGGCAAGAAGGAGGAGGAGAGAAAGGAGGTCAGGAATGTGAAATGAAGAGAGAAAGGAGGGTATACATGGGGTACCAGGTTGCTCCAAGGAGACCATGTGAACTCTCCTCAGGATGTTACAGAGGAGGATGGGGCCCAGATTAGAGGTGGATGGGGCCCGGAGGATGGGGCGTCTATGATCCTTTTACCTGTCTCTGCAGGAGTCGGCCCACATCTACTTGTTTGCTCTACTGGGCTGCCTAATGAACATTCTCCCAGCTGCAGTCTTGGGAAAGAACTGTGGTAGTGGAGTGAGAGACACAGAGAGAGAGAGAGAGGGAGTGTGTGTGTGTGTGTGTGTGTGTGTGTGTGTGTGTGTGTGAGAGAGAGAGAGAGAGAGAGAGAGAGTGTGTGTGTATGAGAGAGAGAGTGTGTGTGTGTGAGAGAGTGTGTGTATGTGAGAGTGTGTGTGTGTATGAGAGAGTGTGTGTGAGAGAGAGAGTGTGTGTGTGTGTGCATGATGGTGTATGAGAATGTGTGTGTGAGTGTGGGTGTATGAGAGACAGAGTGTGTGTGTGTGTGAGAGAGTGTGTGTGTGTGAGAGAGAGAGGGAGTGTGTGTGTGTGTGTGTGCGAGAGACTGTGTGTGTGTAAGAGAGAGTACGTGTGAGTGTGTGTGAGAGACTGTGTGTGTGAGAGAGAGTATGTGTGTGTGAGAGAGGGAGTGTGTGTGTGCATGAGTGTGTATGAGTGTGTATGTGAGAGAGTGTGTGTGTGAAAGAGGGAATGTCTGAGTGTGTGTGCGTGAGACTGTGTGTGTGTGAGTGTGTGTGTGAGAGAGAGAATGTGAATGTGTGTGTGTGTGTGAGAGAGTGTGTGTGTGATGCAGGAGGGAATCTGTGGCAAGGGAGGAGGGTGGAAATACAAATCCTGACGTCCCACAGTTCCTGCATCCTACTTTCCCTGCCTCCTTCCCTGGACTCTCCCACCCTCTTCACCTTAGCACAGCCCCACACGGCTCTTGACACTACACATTCCTCCTTCCTGGGGCAGCCATCGCCACCAGAGAGGCCTGGAACAGAAGCCAAGATCTCTTCTTGACCAGCCAAGTTAGAACTGAGTGCACTTCCGTAGAGAAACCACGTAACCCATGGAGGTAAAGGCAGAATCCACTAGTCATTCCATATGGAATTCAGACGTACTGTGTGTTAAACTGGGTTTCATGGAGGAGTGACCACCATTGCTAGCCCAGGGAATGGATGTGAAAGCTTGGGTTTGAGTCCCGGCTCCTTGGGTAGGACACCTAATCTCTCTGTGCTCAATTTCCTCACTTGCATTATGGGGATAAAAATTAAATCTACTTCATAGGATTGTGACGAGGTTAAAAGAGGTCACTTATGGACAGTACTTTACATACAATGTGCTAGGCACATTATACGTGCTCACTTTGTGTTGGGTATTATTATTATTACTTTATGGAGCTGATATCTAAAAGAAGTTCCTAAAGACAAGTGATTACATGTTTCCAGGTTCATCCCCCTGCCACATACGTTATGCTTCATTCATATAAAACTAATTTTGATTCCCTCATTTATTCAAACACGGGTGTCTATTATATGCCAGGTGATGTTCTAGGCCCTGGGGGTATGCCTGTGAGTGGAGCAGACACAGTCCTCGTTCACAAGTTCACATTCACCACAACATTGGCTCTTCCGGCCTCGACGCCTGTGTGGCCTGCCCTGAAAGGCTTGTCCACCTCTCCTGCATCTGGGAAACTCCCACTTGGGAAAAGCATATCATCTTCGAACACTTCTCTAACTTCTGTCACACAGGACCAGAAATCAAATCTTTTCTTATAAAACACTGTGCATATTGCTATTATGAAGTCATTATAATGGGTTATTAAAAATGTCAGCACTGATTATCTCCGTTAGCCTGTGAACCCACTGATGAGAACAGAGTGCATGTCATTCATCTTCGTAACCTGGGCAATGGCTGGGCCCACAGCTGGTACTCAAATGTTGTTAACTGACACCATCTATTATAACTTATAGGCTTATATGTTTATGTCCCTTTTTGTGCTTCTCAGGGTCAAAAGACCATATCTTACTCATCTCTGTAGCCCCTCACCCAGCAACAAGGGCGCTTAGTAAATACTTGTGAAAATTAAGGAATACATCAACAAATGCATCTGTCTTTCATCTAGAAAAACTTAAAATCACAGTGACTGGGGTAGATAAGCCAGAATCAGAGAAAAGACTGTCAAGAATATTTTCCAAGAAGTTTAGCTTCACTTTCAAGTATGTACAGTTAATTTAGACCAAACTGATAACCTGTTTCTAAGCCCATTAATTAACTGTCATTAATGAGTAAATGGGATGCATCTGGGATAGCGGGTCCAATTGCACATAAACGCTTGGTTTTCAAAGGTCTGTGTTTACAAACATCAATGAGTTCTCCTTATCAGGCTAAACAAGTGGGTCCCAGGCAGGTTCCCAAAGCGCAGGTGCTGGAACCACCAGGGAGCTGCATGCGCCAGGGCTGCCCCTGCGGTGTCTGTACTCCGGCAGCACCACGTACGGTGGACTCGCTTATCTGTGTTTTTAAAAAAGACGGGCAGACAGAGCTGAGAGCCACTAGGTTAAACATCTCTCTGCCACAAATTTGTTTGCAAAGTCAGGTCAAAGTGCATTTCAACTCTAAATGAACGGAAGTTAACTGAGTTTATAGAGACGAAGTGAGTAGAGCTATGGAGGTTCTTTTCATGACTTTATGACCCTGCTTCACACAGGCCAGGGAAAGAAGAAATGGAGACAGAGGCAGCCACTTGGTCACTTATATTTAGCAAGGGCCTATTCAGGAGTCTGGCGCTGTTTGGAATGCCAGAGATAAAGTGATGTGTAAGAGTGGAGGCAGGAGAAATAACTCCCCAAACCAGTATGTAAATGAGATGAGTTTAGGTACCAAGAAGGGCACTGGAGAAGAGATGGGTGGGGTGAAGATAAGGGAGATGCACTGGCCAGAGCAGGGAGGGAAGGAGTCACTGAGAAGCTGATCTGAGTGACGCACTGACATCTGGATTAGGGATGACACGAGGGCGGCTCACAGGGGATCTGGGGCAATGATATTCCAAGCAGAAGAAGCATCTAGTGTAACAGCCCTGAGACAGAGAACAAGCTTAGTGTGTCTGAGGGAGAAGAAGAGGGCTTCCGGGCTTGGAGAGCTTTACATGTAGAGCACAGCAGAGATCTGGCCTCTGTTGACGGCAGGGCGTCTGGATTTTATTCTGGTTGCAATAGGAAGCCACTGGAGGACCTGAAACAGAGCGGTGGCGCTTAAGGTTATTCTAGCTACTGTGATTGGGAGGCGCTGAAGGGGACCGATGCATGGCTTGGACTAGGGCCGAGGTGGTGAAGCTGGCAAGAAGTGGGGTAGGTTCCCAGGCAGAGTGGACAGGGTCTTGCTGATGGACTGTGTGGGGTAAGCGGAGCTGTGGCAGAGGGGTGACCTTGACCTCCCTGTCCTTACCGAAGACCTTGAGGTGGATGGACGCATCCTGCTCGCCGGCCTTGTTCTCGGCGATGCAGACGTACTCGGCCTCGTCGTTCTTGTCCACCTTCCTGATGGTCAGCTCAGAGCTGTCGTCGCTGAAGAGGTACTTCTCCTCCTCATTCTCTATCTGCTCCCCGTCCCTGCAGGGCACAGAAATGTAAACGACCGTGATTTTGACTACAGAGCTAAGAGGTTAATTTTTAATTGGTTTCCATAAAACGCGGACCGAGCCCACGCGAAAGACGGAATCTTCACAGAACGTTAAGACACCAAATTGTACTTCCTCGTGATTCCTCTACCCAAACCTCCAGTTCCGCCCAAGGGCTGCAAATTGCGCCCCCCGAAATTCCAAAGAGAACCTCTGGTTCTGCCCCACAAACTGAAAATGAAGGAATCCAATGCACACACAAGGCAAGAGGACCTGACAGAAAAGAATCCATTCTGCACCCAGAGCTGACGCTCCCCAGCCGCCCACCCCTGTTCCCTCGGAACGCCAACGCAGGACAGGCCCTGCAAGGTCTCCTTCTCCACTAGTCGGCGATAAAAAGCACGAGCCAGTTTCTTACTTTGTCCAGCTCATGGTGGGTTCTGGGAAGCCTTCGGCATCGCACACCAGGGTGACGGACTGGCCGAGGTTGGCGGTGGCGTTCACTATGCTCTGTCTGGCCTGGACGGTGGGCGGCACTGAAGGAAAGAAGGACTGTCAGGGGTGGCGGGGAAAACTTGGAAGGACCCGCTGGCCTGGAGAAGAGGCACTTCCGGGAGACCCCAGGTCAGATGGTCAAGAGTCCTGGGCAGCTGCACAGTTACTGTAAGGGATCTAAGTTCAGGTGTGCACTAAATAATTACTGTAAACTGGATCAATAATTCATCCACAAATGCACATTAGTACTTTTCAACAATACATAGTATTGTTATACATATAACAATATATAATATTGCTTTTCAATAATACAGATTTAGAAGCTATATTAGTATGTTTCGTTCATTTTACAATGGTATTCTATTTACAGTGGCTATTCATCATTATATATTTTCTTAATCAATGCATACCAATCTTACAACTACCATGATTGATGGAACTTGACTTTCAAAAGGGGGCTCTTGGGCTTCCCTGGTGGCACAGTGGTTGAGAGTCCGCCTGCCGATGCAGGGGACACGGGTTCGTGCCCCGGTCCGGGAAGATCCCACATGCCACGGAGCGGCTGGGCCCGTGAGCCATGGCCGCTAAGCCTGCATGTCCGGAGCCTGTGCTCTGCAACAGGAGAGGCCGCAGCAGTGAGAGGCCTGCGTACCGCAAAAAAAAAAAAAAAAAAAAGGGGGGGGTGCTCTTGATGTTGGAAAAAATTAAAAACTGCTGCTTCTAGTGATTAAATGGTTAATACCAATTTGAAATGCACCAGCTCACCAAAGAGCGACATTTCTCTGGGACTGTCACAAACAACCCTGTGCACAAAAGATTTTTTACCAAAGGAACGAGAGGGGGAGAGTTTGGCAAAAAATATATATCCATATCCAAAGCAATTTAACCATGATTTACTTATTTTCTTAGTACTGACATTTCCTGTAAACATCTTGTAAATGTCAGATCGATTCCATGGGTGTGTTTGTTTGACACTGCAAATTAAGATTAATAAACCCACGGACTAGGATTCTGACTGTTCTGAGGCCTGAATTGATTATAATATTTTCTTTGAAGACTGAACCAGGGGACTAACTTAACAGTTACAGTAACCTCAAGGACAGTGAAGGATGAATAAGAATTTACTAGTAAGCATGGGGCAAGTTTCTAGTGTTATAAGATAATGAAGGACATTCCAGAACCGCACTAAAAGTCCCCACAGTTGAGGGAGACCCAAAGACAAGTGTGTTTAGAAACAAACAAACAAACAAACAAACAAGACAAGGCAGAGGTTAGGGGTGGGCTGTGGGAAGGGGTGGACCCAGTTGCCACGGATGAGCCAAGGTTGTACCCGTGGAGAAAGCAGAACAGATCTCCTCACCATTCACAATGACCTGAATGTCCTTGAAGTTGATCTCCCCGCGTGCCAGGATCCTGCCTTCACAGCGGTAGGTGCCCTCATCGGTTTTCTTGATGCCCCGGATCTGGAGGTAGTTGTTGGTCAGGACTATGAATCGGACTAGAAGAGACAAGGCGCAGGTTCATCCAAGGATCAGTCAGAGGACTGTACCTACAGGCAGGTGGCTGAGCCTTTCCTTCTGCCTGCTTTCAGGCTTATGGGGGGGCGGGACCTGGGAGTGGGGAGAGGCTCTAAGCTGCAATAAGAAAATGTGGCCCTGGCTCCAACATAGAGCCAAGGGCAAAAGTCTATTGGAAATCTGTCTTTTTCCTTGGAGAGAAAGTCAAGCGCTTGAACATACAAGCTATAGACATGCAACCTTTGATCTGGAAACGACATGGGGTTTGGGGACACTGGAATCTGAGTTTGGGCTAGAACGCCTCAGAAGCTGGTTCAGTGGCCCAGGGGAGAGGGCAGCTGCCAGGTCTCACCATCTTTTTTCAGGATGACATCTCGGCCTTTGTGTTTCCAGATGATGGTTGGGGGGAGGGAGCTGACCACATCGCACACAATCACGGCATCTTCCCCCTCCCTGAACTCCTGCGGGGTTGGCGCGTTCTTGAACATGAGCTTCTCTGGAAAAGGAACAAGAGGAGAGTGAGGGAAAACGGCTGGTTCTCCCACAAAGATCCCTTTTCACTGGCACCATACTGCTTGGATTCGAGTCCATATATACAGTGGTACCAAAGGGGGTCCGACCCATCACTTGGCCAAAGATGCAGGCAGAGCATCTGGCACAAGAAGGGGAATATCTCACCCGTGTTCGGCAAATAGTGTCTATTCAAAGTGCTAAATTTATCACATGTTGTGCAGAAAAGGGTCTACAGAGGGGAAGGATTGTCTTTACCAAGGGTCTTCGCCATGTGCGATGGAGCCAATGAAACACAGTGCACAGGTAAAATGAACTGGTAGGACATTTATTCTACAACTAATAGGAGGGGCCACCAGTCCTTCCTCGGTCTCCCACTCTGTCTGGCATCCCATCCCCAGCCTGTCTACAGCAGAAAGAATTTTGAAGAACAAAACAGAAGAAAAGCAGGCTTATGGCAATAAATACTGTGACAATCAGTACTGTTCCATTGGCTGTCACCCATCATTACCCTGGCCAACAGGACAGATGCATGATAACAAGGTAATGAGGTGCCAGTGGGAACTACCCGCTCTGAGTGGCACAGAGTGTTCAGATAATAACCCCACACACCCCACCGAGCCTTTGCACTCCATTACCAGCAGGAAAAAGTGAAATAAGAGGGGATAAGCTGAAGTGTACAACAGTCAGTCAGCCCTTGGGGAAGGGAGAGGGGAACCCACCCTAGTCCTCTGGGAATGGTGTAATTTCAGTTTAGAGAATGGAGGCCAGTGGGAGGTAGCTGTGACCAGCATGAACACAGTTGTGAGTTCGGAGCTGGCCGAGGATCATTTAAAAACGTACTGCAGCTCTTAGCTTGATGCAGAAAAGACTTAGGGAAAAGGAGGAAAGGGGCCCTGTCAAGCCCTCAGTGGGTCCTCTACTCCATTCCACTCTCTTTGCTACCCATGTGCCTTCCCAGACAAAGGAGGGAACAGGGAACACAGAAGAAGGAGAAGGGGGAGGATCTTACGGAAGATCTTCACATTGACCGTGGCCTCTGACTCGGTACCATCCTCTGCAGTGACCACGCACTTGTAAATGCCGGCATCATCGATGTTGGCATTGTAGATGGTGAGGGTGGAAGAAGAGTCATCGTTCCACACCACCGAGATCCGCTGCTGGTTCGGGGTGAGCTTTTCTCCGTTGGGGGAGAACCAGGAGACGTCTTTGTCTTTGGCATCTCCTGCCACTAAAGAGGAAGAGATTATTTTCAAAACGCTGATGCTGAAAAGACAACGACCTCTCCAGGGTGACAGTGGGTACTCAGTAAGAGCTACTAAGCAAGAGCTCATCAGGCTTGATGACAAGGGGGGGCGGGAATGGCCGTTGATGTTGGTGGTTTCTGCGTTTGATTGTTATGTCTGTAACAGTATTTGGAAAGAACTCAACAAACACTGGTGCTGGTATTTCTCATAGTGGTCCCATCCCTAGTGAGGGAAGAGAAGAGATATTTATTGGGGACCCACTGTGTGCCAGGCACTAAGCTTGGAGCTTATAACCTCACAGAATGGGGGGCAAAGGGAGTTGTATAGCTGGGATCTGAGCTCAAGGCTAGCTGGTCTGAGCCAACTCATCAGCTTATTTTCCAGGGCTTAGATTACGGTCTCTTAAGTGCAAGATGAGACGCTGGCTAGTTTTGGAGTGTAGACTCCAACCACTTTCATTCCAGCATCTGTCTGCACAAACTGGCATGACTGTCATTTCAGCACTCCCGTCTCAGAGAGGCAAATGCATCTGCCTAAATGCTGCAAAGAAGGTAGCCAGCATCGCCTCTGCGTCCTTTCCCCAGGCACCTTGGGATACAGCTGCTGAGCTGTCCAGACGCTGAGCTGGAACAAGGGCTCTGGGATCCCCAGACATGGCTTTGTCCTGCCTCTCCGCACAGCACCCTTCCCCAGCCCACACCCCCCGCCCTGCAAAGATGCTTAGTGTGGAAATGAAGCAGCCTTCCTTTCAGGGCCCATCATGTTTTCAATAAATATCGCTATTTGCAAGATGCGCTCTGGGCTCCACGGCCGCACGTCCAGATCATTTCAATTGCTGTAATGAAGGCAAAGCTGGAAGGAACACATCCAGCGGCCACCAGTCGCCTCATCTGGCACCAATCATGACAGCATTTCAAGGCCCCTCCCCGCCGAAAGCGACTTGCTCAATGCCAGTTTACACCTAGCTCAGCTCTTTCCTGGTCCTTTCATGTTCCAAATCCCAGGCATGTCACATACAGAGACTCCAAAGCCTCATAGGAAGCCTTTCCTCCACAGGACATTTACTGATAATTAGCTGAGCTGTGGAAAGGGAGGCATATTTTCTAAACAAAAGACAAGGACACCAGGTCCAACAAATTCTAAGCTCTGGTTGGGGCAATGGGACAGAATATTGGAATTCACTAGCGAGCTGGGAGACCCAGGGCACCTGTCCTCACAGCAAAGAGAGGTACTGGTACTCAGTTTTCTTTCAGGCACTCTTTAGGCCTTCTTGGATTTTCCTGCTCTGAGGGATTGTAATAATCCGTACACTGACCCACGGAAGCATTCTTTCTGCACCAGCCCTGCTCTCCAGTGTCATTCATGGGACTCTGGACGTACACAGCGCAGGGGGTCTGGGGGCTGTGCTGACTTCCCTAAGAAAATCCCTAGACCTCCTCCATCACGAAGCAGAAGTCCACACAGCACATTTCTCTGTCCTGGGGCAGCCTTGGTAAGGGAAGGAAGGAACACTTCCCTGGCTCTCTGGTCACCCTGAGAGCCTGCCACAGGGTGACCCAAGATTCCAGGCGTACTGCGATCAGCTGGGTAGACATAGCCGCTGGCTCTGCTCTGAGCGGTGGGTTTCCTGAAATGCGGTGTGACACGGGCACTTGCCTTGGCATAGGAAGAATTTGGACTCTCCGACGCTGATTTCCCCTTGGCTGGGGACAATATCCACCTGCAGAGAAACTGGAAAAGACAATGTCCACTTTAGACACGCGTTTGGATTTCTGAGACAGAAACCAGAGCTCTGATTCAAAAACAGTCTCCCTGCTCACATCAAGAAAGAGTGAAGAGAGGTTGTCTGGGTTTTGAGAACTTGTTACCAGAGTTCCTCATGCCGAGGCCAGGAGTGGACAGGGTCCAGGCCATTCCCTGTGGAATGGGAATATCCTCTATCAGACAGTGCAGGGTCCCTTGGAAGATCTGGGGGTGACCTCTGCGCTAAAGGTTTCTGACCCTTTGAGAAGGCTCAGAGTCCTGCTCCAAAGAGCAGCACGTCTGGGATTCACGGCAACAGCAGCCCAGCCATTTCCATCAACCTGCAGCATCCCCACAGCTGTGTTAAGAGGGAAGCCTGCCGCTCCACAGCCCTGCACAGGGTTTCCTGCCACCTCCCCACGCCACGGAGCTTAACCACGACGGGGAAGGATTCAAGGTGAAGATCCAAGCTGATTTTGAAGCAGGGGATGCCAAACAAACGCTCACCTTACCTCACGACTATAGGACCAATACACCTCTTTGCATAAGAGGAGAGAGCAATCAAACATCGTCACCCCAAGTCGTCAGTCAACTCTTCTGAAATGCTGGAGTCTGTGCCCTACGGTCCCCTGAATCTCTTGGCCACTGCATTGCAATATTGGAATATCTATACGCTCCACTCCACCCATAAGACAAAATACATTGCACCAGATCTCACAGATTCCTGTATTCATGGAGTTCCTCGTTGATCTGCTTAGAGCAGATAACTGTTCTTCATGTAAATATACTTTTAGGGTAGGAAAAATGCTGTCATTCATTGGGATTCAACTTCCTTCTGCCTTTCCTCCTCTTAGGTGAAGTAAATCTGCAGGCTAAAAGCTAAGGGACGTTTGGTTCAATGCGTGTAGCTTCTCAAAGGCGGTACAAAGGAGGGGCCTGAACAAAATAGACCGAGTAATAGAGACTCAGCTAGCCATTCCTTCTAACAGCCATTTTCTCTTCACAGTAGAACTGAGGGAATGCTCGTTGCCATGGTGATAGCCTTGCAGAGCTGCTGTGGGTCTCAGTCTGCGCTCATTTGATGAAGAAGCAACCATGGTTGTGCTCAGTGGAACAGAGAGATCAAAGGGCCTGCTTGGGCGGGGAAGGGGGAGCATGGGGGCAACTCAGCTCTCAGGGGCGCAGCCTTCCTAACTGTCCTACAGACAAAGCAGCCCATGGAAAAACCCAGCAGAGGCTGCAGAGAAAGGGATGGTTCGGTGGGACAGGATCGGAACAGGGGAGGAGTCAGGGTAATGGTGAGGAATCAGGAACAGGCTGGGAGAGGATCCTGAGGGATCCACTGTGAGAATACGAAGTGGGAGTCCAGAAACTTCCAAATGCTGGTTCAAAAGAAATAGTATAGTAACTGAAGGGCAGCCTGTCTCTCCCTCAGTCAGTTTGCTGCTGATGACTCATTGGGGCCCGAGAATGGAATTCTTCCTGAGAACCGTGAAATGTCTTCCCCTACCTTTCCTGAATTTCACCCATAGTGCACAGAGCTGCAGTGGAATACGATGCCGGGGCCACGGCACCCGGGGGGCAGGAGTGCCCGGCGGTGGCAGGTTTCTCCCATCACTCTCTTCTGGATGGAATCAGGGTCACTGAGTTCTAACCTGAGGGAGCCGAAGGGGTCCGAACCATCACTATGTCCCGCCTCCTGATTTTCCAGGTCAGAAAAGAGAGGTAAAGTGACTTCCCTAAGGTCACATCTAGTGAGGACCAGGGTGGCCCCAGAGCCCAGGCCACCTGGTTCCCAGGTACGTGTTCTTTCCATTACGTAAGGCTGTCTCTACGAGTAGGGGATACAATGTTTCCACTCAGTTTAACAGATAATCCTGCCAAGCTGAGGCACTACCTTCAGATGCACGTCCCCTAAGAGAACAGAGCAAGCCCGCAGTATTTGGGGGAGTGCGGGGCCTTATAGAGAGGGCTACAGGCCAGGGCCATCCATCTTAAGGCCAACCAGGACCTTTGTGACCCCTGCCTGTGGCTCACGTTGCATGCAACAACAGCCCTGTGAAGCCCAGAAGCTGCGCCGATGCCATCTGTCACCTAAGTAATGGTCCTTTCTGGAGTTTACTGGGGCATTCTTTAGAGAATTACAGGCATACTTCTGCCTGGAAAGTTCACTGGCCCATATGCTGTGTATTAGCAGCCAGCTTCAGCATATGGATCCTGTTACTCTCACAGAGCCCTTACTGCTTTGAGAAGGATTTTCTTATCCCAAGTGAAAAAACAGCCTTCATTTTTTTTCAGCTCTTTTCAAACAGAACATGACTCTCAAGAGGGAGGAGAACACGGCAAGGCTGAAAAGTTTCCATACTCAAATGTGGCCAGTATCTATCTTTGGGCCAAGGAGAGAAGTGAGAAATGAGAATTACAAAGGAAGTCCCGGCTTCACCAGATCCCATGCACACATTTATCATCACAGAGATTTTTTAAAGAAGAGATATCCATTTAGACGCCTGACCTTTTGCACACATGGAAAAGATAGTGATTTCTCCTTCTAGACGCCAGTCAAAGCCAGGTCAGAGGAGCCCCAGACTCTCTGAAAAGTCAACGCTTGGATGTTTTCCACCGAAGCACAATGGCTGATTATTCTTCCCCAAATGCAAAACCTTGAATTATTAGGTTTAATAACGGTAAGTGGAAATCCTGCTCTAAACCCCAAACTCTTTCCCTTCACTTCTTGTGGCCTTTTCCTTTATTACTGTATTAGTCCTCTCACTGCTCCCAATAAAAATTCCTGCCTCGACTCTCACCTTTCTCCAGGCGCAAATATAACTGAAATTTCCTCACCAGGCCTACCTCGGACCCTTTAGAGCAACTATGAAAACACTCCTCCCAGAAAAAGTATCTCATTTCTTGCTTTGCAGAAACATTCTCTGCAGAAACATGGTGTGTCATCTTAGATGCATCCAAAACACACGCTTATAAACACAGGTAGTTGGACCTGGCTGGGACCCAAGGGCGGGCTTTCAGTGTCCTCCCATAAGGACTCATCCCCAAGGCCTCTGGCAGCCAGGTCACACTTTCTGGTTTACAAAGCACACTTTGTTCCTTCACCTGAGGCTCACGACAATTCTGGGGTATAAAAAGGCCGATACTCTAGTCCCCATTCTACAAAAGAGGGAATCAAAACTCAGGGAAATGTAATAACTTGCCCAGGGCGACTCAGCTAATAAGTAGTAAAGTCAAGATTAAAAGTCATCTAATTTTAAGGCTCCAGCTCTTCCTCCTGCATTCCATAACTACCACTAATCTTTCCTTGGCCTCCTAATGGGCTCGTTATTGTTATTACCTATTAGTTACCATTTGCTCTCTTTCTAAATTATGGGCTAGAAAAAGCAGAGTGTACAAACATCTTATTATCAAGTTGCTGCCATCATTTCTACTCTAGTTAATTATAACTGGCCTCTCTGTTCACAGATAACCATAGCATTATAATTCCCATTTTACAGATGGGGAAGTGGAGGCTCAGAGCCCTAAGTAATGGTAATAGTGGGGTCAAGATTCAAAGCCAGGTCAAATGCATCCAAAGCCCCAGCCATTTCTCCCACACTGTTCTATCCCTTGTGAACAGACAGAAGAAGCTTCTCTTGAGAATGGAATGAGTCCCTTCTCCATGTCTCATTTATAAAGTAAAATAACCCCATGAGAGATGTATATGTTTCAAAATGTGTTTTCTACTTAAATGTATTTTTTAAAAAGTAATGCCTTGTTCTGAAAGATATGCCAACTTGTTTAGCAAACAGCTTCAGGTTGAGGTAGAAGTTTTGTGATTCCCAACTCCCTAGCAGAAGTAAGCTGTAAGTCTTAGTTGCTGAGAAAAAGGAATTAAAATTTCAGTTCTAAAGGTGCTAAGGCACTTATCAGAAGAGGTGGGATCTTACCAAAGCAGAGCAACAGAAAAAAATTATTCTCATTTCAAAAAGGAACTCACAGATTTCATCTGAGTCAGGAACTTCTTGCAGCAGTTTAATTTTACTGTTCTTTTCAGATTCTCATGTGCTTGAGGAAGTAGGAGCTGAAAGCAGAAATTGAGCCCAGGTCTCTCCCATAGCTAGTTGACAGTCCTTTCTTGTTAAATGGTTATAAAGACACTGGTTCCTGAGGAAGGCAGACTGCAGAGATGCAGCAGGCCCAGGGCCAAGGTAGGTACACCTGAGGACCATGTTCTGGTCACCAATTTAAGAGATGGGTGAACGACAGAAACAGATCAATGACTATGCATCAGATAAAGAGATTTTCCAAAACCTATTTAATAATGGCTAAGGATTTTTGAAAAAGGCATCAAAGTATAGTTCTACATTTATTTTCTCAGCTATTGTTCTAGAAGTGAGCCTTAAATATCACTATACTTAACCACCTTAATGGAGACTTATTTTTTATTTTTCAAAGTATACTAAAGTGTCTTTCATTTGACGGTTCTGTGGGAAATCCAGATGTTGGAACCAGAAGTGTGATAACCGAGGCACCCCCGCTTGCCTAGACAGTCTGCTCTCATTGTTAGCAAAGTACTCGAGGGAAGATAAAGGGCAACTTCATTGATAAACCAAAGAAACGCAATGAATGTAAAACTGAGACTCAAATGGCAGTCCTGTGGCGTGGGGAAGGCCATGGACTCTGGGCCAGCCCTCAGCTCTACCACTTCCTAACCAAGTGTAATCCTGGCCAAGTTATTTAACCTCTTGGTGCCTTTTTCCTAATCTGTAAAACGGGGAAAAACAGAACCCTTATCATAGGGCTGTTGGAAAGATTAAATGAATTAATACATGTACAACAGTCTCTGGCACATAATATGCATTTTATACTTGTTGTGTATTATTATTATTAATAAGCCTCTATCAACAACACTTCCCAAGGAAATTATTTTGGTTACTATTTTTGAGAGAAGCTATGTTTCCCTTTATGGTGTTAAATAAAGTCAACTTCCTGAATGATCCATGTGTTGGTCAGGTGGACCGATTCCACTCTCCACATTACTTGAAGATATTTAACTTGCCTGTCAGAACTTTATTGGTATAAAAGATGACTGAATTCAAAGTCAAATAAACAATAATGTAGGCACTGTAACCAAGTCACTTCACCTCAATTTTCTCATCTGTAAAATGGGGATGATAATAAAACTGAGGTCTTGTGGTTGGACTGTCTCACGGTTAAGAAGTCAGGATCTAGAGTCAGAGAGGCCTGGGTCCAAATTCCAGCTCAGATACGTAGTAACTGAGTTCTCAGGAGAGTTTCAGGACCTGTGATTCCACATTTGTAGATGGACATAACAACTCAATCAATCTCGCAGGGATGTTGAGATGATATAGAGAAGTGATGTATGTAAAGTTCCAAACACAAGGTCAGGCTGTGCTGGTTGTCTTTTAAATGATAGCACATACATGATAGTACTTTGAACTCACACACACACACATACACCACCCCCCCCCAAACAAACAAAATCCCCAATAATGCTTGTAATGAGAATGAGATAGCAGGAACCTCTTGTAGACTACTGGATTCAATTGTCCAAAATCTATTAAGGTGTGTGTGTGTGTGTTTATCTATGTGTATGTATGGGAACATCCACTGAAAGCATAGATAACAGTGTGTGTGTGTGTGTGTGTGTGTGTGTGTATGAATAGAATAATTCAACTTGTCAGATTGCTACTGTTGCAAGAAGCAGCTGGACATAGGTAACTTTTCTCATTTGGGGAGAGAAAAATGAATAAACAATTAAGGATGACAAAGGCGTCTCACCCATTCCTGACATGTGAGTCTCACAATTCTGGCTTGAGCTACTGTTGACAGCAGCTGGGTAGGAGAAAACGAGGTGGACTGTTTTACTTTCAAACATTAACCCAAAAGTTATATGTCAGTTTAAAGGAACTATAACATATATGCTTAGAGATTTTGGCTTCTGGTTCTGTATAATGGCATCATAATGGAAGACCATATTCTGATTGCCACTGGAAGCATCCTCCTTGTCTAAAGCTAGTTCATAGCAACAACCAAAATCATCTAAGAGTCATACTCAGGGCTGCCAGTCTCTTGGTCAGCCTAGCTAGGGCCCCATCTATGTACATGCTGGGAATCCTATGTAATTCCCATTTAAACCTAAACACCCAGAAATCACCTAGCTAGGGTTTCTAAGCCAACTGAGACAAGTTAGGACCAAACCCTTGGGAAACCCTCTGTGTGTAGTCCTCACAGGACCCTGGGCCCCTGGCTTCTCCCAGTATATCAGCCAGCCTAGAGAGTGAAGGAAGCCCTCAAGAAAGCTGTGGTCGGGCTTCCCTGGTGGCGCAGTGGTTGAGAGTCCGCCTGCCGATGCAGGGGACATGGGTTCGTGCCCCGGTCCGGGAGGATCCCACATGCCGCGGAGCGGCTGGGCCCGTGAGCCATGGCCGCTGAGCCTGCGCGTCCAGAGCCTGTGCTCCGCAACGGGAGAGGCCACAACAGTGAGAGGCCCGCGTACCACAAAAAAAAAAAAAAGAAAGCTGTGGTCTTCCCTGGTTGACAACACCAGCACCAGCAGACTTGCAAGAGCAGAACTCAAGACTGGAGAGGGAAGGGAAGGGGGCTCTTGGTGGTGGTGGTGGTGGGTCCATGGTTTATGCCTTTTGAATGGAGAAACCAGAGCTTCTATATGAAGGCAAACCATACAGAGAAGCTGTAGATAAGATACAGACTTTTCTAAACCAAACTCACTTAGTTCATATACCAAGCAGGTTTCCAAAGCCTATCATTTTAATAAAGCCATCAAAACTGGACAATGTCTCATTACAAAACTGATGCAATGACAATTCCTGGTGAAAATTCTCTTTAACCTCCTCAAATCTCAGGACTCTTCCAGAGTGATGGGGGGAGGTACGCAGAAGGTGAATACGGCTTCAGAATTCTTCAGCTTTCTATGCAATATGATAACATAGTTGATATTATAGTATTATGCTAAGGAAGAAAAAGTATTGAGCGTCACTACACAACTGAGGCCTAGATGGTTAATCTGATATCCTGTTACCCCAAATAAACTATCCTATGAAATTCTAGTAGCCAACCAACAGAAACCAACTTGCTAGAAGCAGGAGGCTCTATTTCTTAGCATAATAAATTATATGAGCTGCTGGGAATCAGGAATAACTGGGTTCTGGCCCTGTTCCACAGGGCTGGCTTCACATCAGAACACACAACCAAGGCAGATAACGGCTTCAGCTCTCTTGGCCTCCTGAGTTCCCTGGGTCAAATTAACATTTCATTAGTTCTGATCGGATGGCTTAGTTTTATAGAACTAAATCAGTGGTTTCAAACCGTGGTTGTTGTCCCCATGAACTACTTAGAAGCTAGAAAACTTGACTAATGTCACACAGTGTCCTCCTGCTTCTGGTTATAAGACAAGAAGATCTACGTGGTGGTTTGATCTGCTCAGATGTGATAGATTCACGCTATCCCCCAGGCTGTCACTCCCACAGCTAACCCCCGCCCCCAGAAAGTACACAGTTCCTACTAGGAGCACTCTAGAGCATCTTGTAACAGGGAGTCAGAAGAAATGACTCAAAGGGATATTAGTCGAGCACGACCCAAACAAATTCCACACCACACCCCCAGATCAGACGCAGGAGAGAAGCCAGCCGAACTCTGATGAAAGGAGCTGGTTGGTTTGCTTGTTTTTATAGAGGATCATAAAGGAAGGAGACGCATTGAAGAATTTACTTAATTTTTTTTTTCCCCAAAGCAGCAATAAAGTCAGAAGGAGTCCCATAGAGCCTCAAAAGGGCCAGATTCCAGGCCAGGAGTGAAATCCTTTCGGAGTGGGCATTCGTACTGTCTCCTATAGTCCACAAGGGGTGAAGGCAGGAATGTTCCACAGCCTCCACCCAGGGGAGCACCCAGCTGACAGCATGAGTGTGTACCAAGAGGCGGCAAATGTGGACTTGTTACACCCTGACTTCTGTCTTCTACTCTGTTGGATTGATTCATAGCCAGCATTTTAGAGCTAACATTTAGTAACAAAGAAGGTTAGAGCTGGGGGGACCTGACATATAATCTCCAACCCCTTCATTTCACAGATGGGAAACACAGGAGCAGAAGACTAGGGTCCCTGCCGCAAAGTTCAGGAACCACGAGGTTGGGCCCAGGTGCTGACTGCTGACTTGAGGCCTCTTCTTGCTTCTGTGTCTCATTTGCTTTGTGTGTTCCCAGTAGCTATTTTGCCAACTGTTTCCTCTTGCCTGGTTTGCCCTGGTCTCACCTCTGTCCCCAAAGAGCAAGAGTCATCACTTGGAGAGACTGGCTCTATTACGTGCAGGTAGAAAAGCTGGACAAACAGCTGGTGGTCTACCTTCCTGTCTGAAGCCCATTAAAATATCTGGTGCTGCCAACACCAGCCCACTTTTTAACAGAAGCTCTGGTTCCCTGCTTCCTTTTCATAATCTTTCTTTAAATAAATTTATTTATTTTTTTCTGTGTTGGGTCTTTGTTGCTGTGCACAGGCTTTCTCTAGTTGTGGCGAGCGGGGGTTACTCTTTGTTGCGGTGCGTGGGCTTCTCATTGTGGTGGCTTCTCTTGTTGCAGAGTATGGGCTCTAGGCATGTGGGCTTCAGTAGTTGTAGCATGTGGGCTCAGTAGTTGTGGCCCGCGGGCTTAGCTGCTCTGCGGCATGTGGGATCTTCCCGGACCAGGGCTTGAACCCGTGTCCCCTGCATTGGCAGGCGGATTCTTATCCACTGCGCCACCAGGGAAGTACCCCCTGCTTCCTTTTCAGACTGTCCTTCCTGCTGTTTCCCTTTTCCTGGCAGACTGACTGCCAGCCAGCACTTTGCCTGAAGCTGAATTATCGAAACATAGGGCAAGGATGCAAATAGATGTTTGGAACTCAGCTAAGCTTCTCTAGATAAACAACATAAAATGTATCAACCTGCCCCGATAACCCAGGCCTTCTTAGTAAACGGCTGTGTGCGCTTTGATAGCTGCCAGGATGCCCCTGGCAATGTTTCCTTAGGTCTGCTCTTCTGAAACCTTGCCTTGACAAAATGACTCATCCAACTTCTCTTCTTCCGGCTACAAAAAGGTACCGATACAAGGCGGATGGTTTCTCTCCCTCCCAACAGCTTTTGCCAACATGGCAAGAAGTTGGAATTATATCTTCCAATATTTGTCCAGCTGTTGTTTGCAGATGTTATATTCTTTACACCCAGAAAATAGAAATTTAGAGAATGCTGGCATGCAACTTCATCCAGAGAATTTCAAATCCTGCCCGTGTCTTTCAAAAATGTCTTATGTGATCATAGCTTTAAGCACATCTGGGCTATTGAAGATACAAAGGCTTATAATCTCTTAAACAACCAGTGCAAAGAATTGTTAAATTTAGTTTCTGTCAAGTGAAAAAATCACACTCTCAAACCAAGATATATTGTTTATATAGAGAGAGTGATTATTTTGTGCCAGTGCCTGTCCTAAGCACTTCATTGAGTTCAAGTAATCCTCATAACAACCCTATGAGATAGGTACTATTATTATCCTATTTGACAGATGAAGGAACTTAAGAACTGAAAGGGTAACTAATGGCCCAAGGTCACAAAGCTAGTAAGAGGTAGAGCCGAGATTTGAACCCCAGGCAGATCCAGCCCCATGGCCCTTGATCTTAAGTATGTATTAAAATTGGTTTCAAAAACCCTGAGAAAACCATAATTCAAAAAGAGTCATGTACCAAAATGTTCATTGCAGCTCTATTTACAATAGCCAGGACATGGAAGCAACCTAAGTGTCCATCGACAGATGAATGGATAAAGAAGATGTGGCACATATATACAATGGAATATTACTCGGCCATAAAAAGAAATGAAATTGAGCTATTTGTAATGAGGTGGATAGACCTAGAGTCTGTCATACAGAGTGAAGTAAGTCAGAAAGAGAAAAACAAATACCATATGCTAACACATATATATGGAATTTAAGAAAAAAAATGTCATGAAGAACCTAGGGGTAAGACAGGAATAAAGACACAGACCTACTAGAGAATGGACTTGAGGATATGGGGAGGGGGAAGGGTATGCTGTGACAAAGCGAGAGAGAGACATGGACATATATACACTACCAAATGTAAGGTAGATAGCTAGTGGGAAGCAGCCGCATAGCACAGGGAGATGAGCTCGGTGCTTTGTGTCCACCTAGTGGGGTGGGAAAGGGAGGGTGTGAGGGAGGGAGATGCAAGAGGCAAGAGATATGGGAACTTAAGTATATGTATAACTGATTCACTTTTTTATAAAGCAGAAACTAACACACCATTGTAAAGCAATTATACTCCAATAAAGATGTAAAAAAACCAAACAGTCAACTTTCGTGAAAAAGGGGTTGCTCTTGTGCTGGATGAACTGGGAGACAAGTACATAAGTAGAGAAAAACACCATCTACTCTTGGATGTACTGATTCTGAACAGGGGCTGGAAACAGGTTGCTTGAATTCTGAGCCTGCCATACCACACGCCTCTCCCTGCTGCAGCCCTGCCTTTGCCCCTGAACTGAATCCTTCTAGCCCCTCTGCTTGCCACCAATGGGTCTGGCCTCCATGTATCCGGCAGCCACCAGAGCTCAGTATCAGTGGTGGCCACCAGCAGGGATCAAGCAGAGGCTGTAAGTGGGACTTTCCCATCTATGGGTCACTCCTGATCCCCCAATTTGGACTCTGGATAAGCCGTATCATGCCTTATTAAAATGTGAGTGTTAGGGCTTCCCTGGTGGCGCAGTGGTTGAGAGGCCGCCTGCCGATGCAGGGGACACGGGTTCGTGCCCCTGTCTGGGAAGATCCCACATGCCGCGGAGCTACTGGGCCCGTGAGCCATGGCCGTTGAGCCTGCGTGTCCGGAGCCTGTGCTCCGCAACGGGAGAGGCCACAACGGTGAGAGGCCCACGTACTGCAAAAAAAAAAACAAAATAAAACAAAACAAAAAAAATATGAGTGTTAGAATTATTCTTTGCCGACACAAGTTGTGACTGGCTCTTCGCTCCTCTGCAGGGTGTGCATCTGAACCGGATTAGTCATGCAGCTCCTCGGCCAGTGTTCTCTCAAAGCACTCACTCTCCTTAAGAGGCCATCTGGAGAGCACCATGGTAAAGAGATTCTTATTAGAGGTCACGATCTCTTCTGCAGGATAGAGAGCCCATTCCCTATTCCCTTGGCCACTGTCACCCCTCATCAGACAGTACCTGACCTGTTGATTAATACATAGAACCATATTACACAAAATTTTGAAGGAGATAGAACAGAAGAAAACTCAGCCACTTAATAATCATTTTACAAATAGTATATCCATTATCTGGGAAATAATTGTATTGCTTTCTTGAATTAGAGAACAAATAAGAAAGCTGTCACTGGCACCATTAATTAGGGTAAGCACTGAAATGCCATATCTGTCACTATGGCTTACCAGGAACTTAGAAGTGAGAGCAGCCCCAGCCCAGGGGGGGTGGCGGAGGGGCAGCGGCAGACGGCGGCCGTGGGGTGGTCCTGGCACATCTGAAGTACATCCCGGTTCTGAGTCTGTGGTACTACATCTGCCAACCTTAGGATCCATCCATCCATACAATTACAGAACATTACTTTCTGATTTTCAGTTAAAAAGTCCTTTGGCTACATTTGTGGCCTCCTTCTGTCTTCACACAGTGTGATTTCAGGTACCCAGAAGAGCCCCCAGGGATTCTCCCAGCCCAGGCTGGTGACTGACACGACATTTTCATTCTTGGTACTTCTACCTTCTGCTCTACGTTGCTATCAGTCTTTCCAAGTTATAATGAATCAATGATGTGGACAGAGTTTGTTGGGAGGGCTGGGAAAATGGTCTGCTGGGTAGGAATAGGGAGCTTGGGATAAAAAACAACCAAACACATAACATTCCCCCTCATCTTGGTAGCTGAGACTTTCCACGTGTGTTAATTATGCTCCTTTCTTGCCCATGATAATGCTACAACCCTAAAGAACTGCCAGTAAGTCATACACATTCAATATGGAGTGAGACCATTATGATATATCCCTTACAGTTCTTTTGCTTGGGTTTTGTTTTTGTAGTAGGGTTTTTATTTGAGTAACCATCACTAAATTCTTTCATTATTCACTTAGACTCCTTCCCTCGCCCAATCCAAACCCAACTGTCCTTGACAAACTCACTTTGCTTTATCCAATAGGCAGGAGAGCCTTTGAATCCCAGTCTAAGAAATCAAAGACAGAAAGATTAAAGGGAGTCCCCCCCATGGCACCACGTCGTAATGGGCTTATCAAAGCCCATTTCAAGTTCAAGGACTGAAATGAGTGGGATCCCAAGGAGCCAGTTCAAAGGTCAGAGGCAAGTATGATGCTCACCCGTGAGAAACGAACACAGACCCATCTCATCTGATGGTGGCAGAATCTTTGTGGAAGGATTTCACAAAGGCAATGTTTCTTAACTTCCCCTTCAAGGTGACAAACTCTAGTTCTATGAGCAACTTTAAAACCAAGTAACTAAACCATTATTCCTGAATCCGTATCTAAATAAAAAGGAAAAACCTGCCAAGAGACAAATTCTCTTTAGGGGAGGTTTATGGGAAACTTCCTCTCAACTTCAGGAGACCAAACCCCTTTCCTGGCAATGGGGATTTAGTGTCCACTGTGATTCCTGCCTGCTGGTTCCAGTACCAAGTCTAACTAAGGGACTTGGGCAGGGCACAGGGGAGAAAATGTGCACACACACACACACGCACACACACACACACACGCACACACACACACACACACACACATACACTCACACTCCTTCCTCACATTGTGCTCCTGGACAGCAAATTCCCCTTGGGAACTAACTTTCGAACTTTCAAGATGATGTTAAGTCACAGTGACCAGGTAAAACTGGATTCCTTAAACTCAGGGCACCGACCACTGAATTTACAGTCAGTCTCCTCAGTGGCTAAACTTGCGAGTGGAAACGTTCGTTTCTACTCCAAACTGGACGGATAGCTACAGTCCCGAGGAGCCCCAACACTAGTGGCCATCTGCACATATTTCAATTGGCAGAGCTCACACATGATGATGCTGTTTCGTGCTGCGTGTAACTTTTAGTTTTCTTACGTCCCCACCAGAAACTCCCAAAACAAACTCCATGCTGCAGGGCTTTAACGGTGCAGACAGACAAGGCTGGAACCGTGGCTGCCTTAGAAGCAACAGTGCGTCTGTCTGCCGTCAGGATGACTAGGTCGTCCTGGGGGTAACTCAGCAGGTCTCTTAGCACCGTGGATCGTGACAGAATGGGCCACTCATTTCTCATGGACCGGGGTCTCCCCAACAGGCCTATCTTTTGTGTAATGGAGTCCCTGCCTTATTCCCCTCTCATCGTCTCTCTCCCCATCCCACCCCCAATTCTCAGGGTTGGCCTTCTGAATATTTCCATCAGACAGACAGACAGAAATCCTACACACCCAACGACAGCAACAAACTTTGGCCAAATAGAAAAAGCACGGATACATATGGATAGACAGGCCTCACGTTTGCATTATACCTTATTTTGTAACAAGGCCTTTATTTCTATAAACAAGTCATAGCTGTCAGCCTCACTATTGGGCCTTTAAAGGTGCCAGTATCTTATAAGAAAGCTATTAAACAGTAACAACCTGACAACCAAGTCTCCTAAAGGGACAGAATCACCAGAATAAATGGCTATAGAGCAAAAAGAGCTCACAATCCCAGCAGCACCCCCTAAACTCCCGTGGGGGCAAAGAGTCCACGTCTGAATTTCATCCTGCTCTCTGGAGGTATAAGCGATTACTCCCTCTTCCTCTTTTCTGTTATGGGGTCTACCCATAGATTTACATTTCATGAAGCATTTCTCACTGAGTCCGTTCAGGCCAGATGACACAATTTGAATAGTCTACGAGATATTACCAACACACACACACCCCCCCCAAGATCCCCAGTCTGAACAATGTCAGTCTCAAAAGCCACTGAACTGTGAGTTACACGCCTGCTTCCTATGTAAGGCGAGGTGATGGTAACACCTCAGCTTTTCCCCAAACTTCTAGGTAGCTTTTAAAGCTGGAAAAAAAAAAACAAAAACAAAACCTACCACATCAAAGACTCCTTGACCTCTATATCATCCTTTTTCACTGAACCCTTGCGGCGAGGCTATTAAGTGACCAAAATGGGCTCAAGTCTCAGGTTGGCCTTTGTCTTAGACCAAGACTTTTGTAACATCACAAGAGAATGACCCAGAGACCAAGATCTGAAATCAAGGGTACTGGGTCCAGTTTCCCCACAGGAAAGTCTGCTGGAGTCTGACTTATTCCTGCCTCTTAGCGAAAGGCCTTGCTAGACAGCTCAGAGATGGGGAACTCCCTGAGAGGCCAGGTGCCAGAGGCAGAGCCTCGAAGGTGAGAACGGGTCAAAGAAAAGAGCTGAGAACGGCAGTCGAGAAGAAAAGTGCCTTCAGGGGAGAGAAAAGAGATGGAACTGACTGGATGACATATTAGTGCAGTGTAACAAAGGCCTCGAAAGAGCCTCAGGAAGCAGCCACCCTACATGCTGATTCTTCTGCTTCTCACAGCCTTCCAGAAACCACCAACTGTGATGTAAGCTTCACAACCATGCCCTGCGTGAGCAGTCCCCTCCCTCCTGCTGTGTGCTCTGGACTCGGAGGCCATGCTGGGACCTTCCGGGAGACCCCAACTATGGGCACAGAGGACTGGCACAAACCAGACTGCACGGAGCGCACGATGTTCCCTTACACTCTGCAAAAAGTGACACTGCTGGATTCTCTTCTTCCAGGGAAAATCAATCAGGATTTTCTGATCCAGGGCTATCCAGGGCTATCCTGGTCTTAACTGTTAAAATCTGGCCCCAGGATCCTCTAAGGCCATGGAAACCATAACAGAAGGGATCTAGAGGTGTAGAGGTGTGCAGGTCAGTCCCTCCTCCCTGTTGATCCAGGGCTATCCTGGTCTTAACTGTTAAAATCTGGCCCCAGGATCCTCTAAGGCCATGGAAACCATAACAGAAGGGATCTAGAGGTGTAGAGGTGTGCAGGTCAGTCCCTCCTCCCTGTCTCCATAGCAACTAGCTGGCGCCTCCGTCACAGCCTCACTGTGTTATAATGTCGTAGCACCGGTTTCAATGACCGAACTCCGTAAGCACTGAGCCTTTGCATCTTCAGTGCTCAGCACACAGCCTGCCTTAACTGATGTGCTGAATTAACTAAAGACCCTTTTTTTTTTTTTTGCGTTACGCGGGCCTCTCACTGTTGTGGCCTCTCCCGTTGCGGAGCACAGGCTTGGGACGCGCAGGGCTTTTCTGCGGTTCACATGAGTCTAATGGTTCTGAAATGCATGGGATGCAGGAGTCCAGGCCCTGTAATAGTATCAGGTTACCTGCTTAAGAATCACCTGGATGCTTGTGAAAAATAGATTTCCTTACTGCACCCCTAAAGATACTGATTCCATACCTGCACTGGGGCCTTGAGATTTTAATTTTAAAACGCTCCTCAGATGATTTTGACATGTAGCCTAGTGAAGATTCTCTGGCCTAGTCAATAATCTACCTGGCATAACTGATGAATTGCAAACGATACTGAACCCACCTAAACTCTTCAAGGCCCTGCCTGAAGTTTTTGATTTTTATAACCATTCTTATGTTGTCCTGCTACCTGGCCATTTGTCACATTAAGCAATGTGACACAGCTCTGCAGAAAGTCCTATTTCATGCATGTCTTTTCAAGTTTGTCACATTAGTACTTTAGGAAGTATAACCCTATGCTCAAAACCAATAGACAAGTAAACATCATGTTTTTCTAAGAGCAGATATGCCTTGCAATCAAAATGGATATAATAATAAAGGACAGGAAATTACAACTGGGTACCACTGTCCTTAACATAGAGTTTGACATCCTTGGTTCATCTAGCCCAGGATGACAACCTGATGCTACACATGGAAGGTCTCAATCAGTGTCAGTGATCAGTTGAGCAATCTTGCTCTTGCTTTGCTAAGCAGGTCAGCCTGAATTGTTCCCTGTATGAGCCATGTCTATAGCTCTGCCCCCGCAGATGAGTGTGCTGGTCACTAAGTGGATGTGGTGTGAGAAATCTATCCTGAAAGCTCAGAGCAGATCTTCGTTAACTGTAAGAGAAAAGAGAGGTGGGGGGGGGGTGGGACATGAAGCATCAGACACTATCTTCCTAAAATGAGACTTCAGGGTTCTGAAACAAAAACAGTCCTTAGAAATTTTGAATTGGCTCTAAATCATAAAACAAGATGAATTACTTCTATAGTAGCTTCAAAAGGGCCGTTAAAAAGTATACCCAGCCCTATCCGGCAGAAAGCATTCTGGTCCATGGTATAAGGAGCTACCTGCCTCTTACCTTCATTTTGTGATATTGATGAATTTTAAACCTCTACAGGACCATTTAGCAGGCTCTCAATCCCCTGCTGATGTGATAAAAGAAAACTCCCAATTGTTTCAAACAATTCCTGGCTGAATGCGTCTTGCTTTCAAAGCTGCAGGGTCCCAAGGATGAACGCTCTTCTTGTATGTAAAAGACGATCATTTATTCTTAATATCACTATGCTTGCTCATGATTGTTTTCCTCTTCCCTACAGGCCTCACTTTAAAAGAAAAAGACATCTGGTGATTCACTAGCTCTTCCCCGAATGTGGAAATTCATAACCACTGCACAAATGCAGATGCCTTTTCCACCCAAATTATAGATCTTTCTGCCCTTTCAATGCGGATCTCCATGGCTTACATACTAGTCCCTACAAAATACTCCCACATGCAGGAAATATAGAAGAAAAAGTACGCATACATTTTCCTATTAACCCTTATGTTTCCTCTTTCTTAAACTATCCAGAGAAATTCAAACTACCCAGAAGAGTCTGTCGCCACTGCTCACTCTCCTGAGGACACTGAGGGACCCAAAGGGACACCCGGAGCACCACATGGGGACCTCATTTGCTTTACAAGTGGCCAGTGCACAGAAGAACAGGTAAGCCTCCAACACTCAACTTCTGGCTGGTTAAATAATTCATAGCTGTAAGTTTCTTGGTCTTAAAATTAGAAATTGAAAACAATATTTAAGAGATGACTCAAATTAGAGGAAAAAGGGGAATAAAAGAAACACAGCAAACAGCTAGACGGTAAGCTACCTAGAGCGAGGTCAGGTCTTTTCTGCAATTTCAAAGTGTCTTGTACTTAGTTTTATGCCCAGCAGGTTCCAATAAATGCTCTCCACTGCCTGACAGCAACCCTCCTTTCATTTATGTTTTCTCTCCCGAGGTGAATATTGTTTCTTAAACTACTTGGTTAAAAAATGTATTTTAAAAATGTTTTCAATGGAAATGCCTGGGTCAGTCCCTAAAAGTGAGGCCAGTGGGAAAAGAATCCCTGTGGCCACTCAGCAGGAGATGTGGATTCTGGTTCTAATCACCTCATTTGTGCTGTGGCACTGGTGCCTCAGCTGTAAGATTAGGATAAAAGTAGAGGCAGAGGGTGGCAAAGTGGGAAAAGCAGGTGAAAAGGAAGCAGAAAACCAGGTTTTCGTTTAGCCTTGCCCCTAAAACACCTCCAGGATTTGAGGTAAGTCATTTTATTTTGCCAGGTCTAGGTTTATTCATTTGGAAAGGAAGAGGTTGGACTAACTGATTTTTAAGGTCCATTCCACCCTATGGTCATAGGACTGGGGCCAAGTTGGCGGTCCATCAAGGGGTTTCCCCATCTTCCTGCCAAGGTTGGCTTGTCCCAGTCCTGCCAGGTGGGGAGCTTGAACCTGCAGGCACCGGCTCACCTGACTCCTGAGCCAACCCTCACCGATCCTGGCGACCCATCAGAAGCCCCAGTCCCACCAGGGAGGCCACAGCTGCCTCCTTAAGCCTGGGGTCCTGGAGTACTGAGGTGCTGCCCTCTTGCGAGCTGCTGCCGGAGGTGGCGCCCTGGACTCTGGCTAAAGTCCTGGTCCTAGCCAATCAGACCACCCAGAATGCAAAGCTGCTACCCACTGAGCTTGGAACATATCCCTCCTCCATACTCCACTCCTGCTGCCTGTGCTCCCACCCTAGTCCTTCCTGGTTCCTCCTCTTTGGTGAGACAGAGATGGTGGTTCTCTCTGCACCATGCAGTGGTGGGGAAGACAAGCAAAATGCCCCGTGAAGCGCACAGTACACAGCAGGCACTCTGCCCATGGTAGTCATCGTCACTACTGATATAACCATAATGCACGGCAGAAAATGCAAGTGCCTGCCTGGTAGCTGTTAATTACACTGTGTGAGAGCCCAGAAAAGCAGCCTCAGGGCAGCCTGATGGGGGAGCAGGCCCACTTCCTGCCCTCTTGCGGGACTACGCTGACAAGAGGGCACTTAACGATCTGACCCTGGCCCTTCTCCAGTGCATCCCCAGTCATCCTTGGACGCATTACCGTCTGGTAGGAGAGTGAGTTAGAGAAACAGAGAACAAGATGGACTATTCTTTCATCAAGACTTTTATTCCCACTGGGGTACAGTCAAAAAGCTTGATGTTTCTTTAAGTGTTAAGCCATCCCTATGGACTTAAAGGAAGAGACATGAATAACTCTGAGGACAGTAAGCTGTATTTTGCCAAATAACATCCTTACGACAAGGGCTAAAAGAAAACCAAGGAGCTAGAAAGAAATTGCTGTCTCCATTTGTCTTTTTTCCCTTCTTGGGTTTATGCAGTAGTAAGCTACTTAGACATGAGGATATACCCCCTAGGGCCTATTTCAAGGAACACTTTTTGAAGCTAAAGTGGCTAAGTGGTTTCATTCAAAGAATGTTTAAACCCTGGAGGCTAGTATGTCAAAATGGAGTGGAGTTCTTTAGTCTAAACCCAGGTGGCCATCCATCAATGTAATGAAATCAGGAGAGAATCAGAGAGGCTGGACCAGTCAAACATCACCAGGATTCCGGTTGCTTCTAAGGTCCAGTCCTGTTTCTGGCGAGGAGAGGGAAGTCCATTTGGACCAGAACCACATGGTAAACTCTTCCCTAAGGAAAATCTGGCCATATCATTGTAGGCTCATTCACACTCAAAGCAGGTCCTGGGCCTCAGAACCTGTGTCTCCCAAAGCCAGACAGTCTAAAGCCCACTGAACAGAGCTCAGGGCACCTTGCTGACTTGGGCAGTAGGAGAGTGGACAGCTTGGAAGCACGAGGCTGACGGTGCCCAAGAGGCGTCCCAGGGGCTCTGCCTACAACACACATGTTCACACCAGATCTCACAAATGCCTCTAAGCAGATTCTGCCAGCCTAGGAGGAACTCATTCTAGTAGGAACTTGTCTTTACATTATTAGTGAAACCGAGAAAATGACAAAGAAGCCCCAGCAGAAGAATCAGCATTGCTATTCCACTCATATCAAGTAGTAAAGAGAAACTGCAGCATGAATGAGGCCCCCCATTTGGGATACAGCACTCACATCAGCAACCGGGTGTTTAAATCTGGGCCAGACGCTTTACAAACGTCATCTCTGGGGCCTAGCACTGTCCTTGCACACTCACTGACTGAGTGATTGAAGCTCACATCCACCCTCCATGGCAGGGGGCTACTATTATCCATTTTACAGATGAGAAGACTGAGGCCTAGAGAGGTTAAGTGAATTGCTCAACATTACACAGCTAATAGCTGTGGTTGTGGCAGTGGGGGGGGGGGGCTTGGCTTTGAGAACCCAAGGTTGTTCTGCTCCAAAGTCCACTTCCTTTGTCTTATACCGTGATGCCTCCAATAATGCAGTGGGGCTTCCAATGGGAGACTGAGTTCTTCTCTTTTTTCTACTCCAAGTCCAGGTCCTTGCTGTTTATTCTTAGGGGTAGAGAGAAGAAGCGAACTGACAGTGCTACAGGGAAGACCATCCTTGCCATATGTATTCACACATCACGCCCACACTTTCCTTAAGGGTGCTCTGTCCAGGGCTAGGCGCCCAGACATTAAGCCTTTTGAAAGATCATTCCAGAAAGTGGCTTGTGATTCTTTTAGTACCAAGTCTGGTGCTAAGATAAACTCCACCCTCTAGCCCTTACCTTTAGAGGTTTATTTTCTTCCTTTAGCTAACGCTCCCCAAAGGGGGAATCCCAGGGACGGCCCAATGCCTCCATCAAATATGCTTTCTCCTGTCTTTCAAACCCAAAGTTCTTAAAACACTCTTTTTACTGGGGTTATTTCTTATCTGCAGGATGAGACCGGAAGCCTCTTCAGGACAAGGGTAGGGTCCTCCTGTCCTCGCCATCCTCCAGGCGCTCGGCCGTACCTGTCCCAGCAGATGTTCAACGCAAGTCAGGTGAAGTGAGAAGCACGGAGAAGATTCGGCACAGCCCCTGCTGCCGCTGGTGCTCACACGTGGGCATGTGAGCAGAGGCAGGTGCTGCTGTGGCCCCATGCTGCCTGGAGGTCTGGGGTCCTGTTCCTGTGTGCTGACCTTGGGGAAGCCACAGACCCCAGATCCCCAGTTTCTTCATTTATGAGAAATGAGTGTGCACATTCTTGGAATTGCAAATATTAATGAGTTGGATCCCTTTCCTTTCTCCTATTTCCCAAGATACTGCTTAAAGACCCATTGTCACAAAAACCATGCGTCTCCATATGTTAAGAGACACAATTTAAAAGCAAAGGAAATCTCAGCGTTTCATGCTAAGGAGGTTTCAGACATCCTCACGTTTCTCACAATTTCCATGTGGTTGGTTGGACGCTCTTTCTAAAATCTAACTGGTGATGGTCTACCTTCTATCATGTGCCCCCGAGGGATGGGAGAGAAGAAATGACCCAAGTGTTGATAGAAAAGCCACACCAAGACTGTCTGGCAACGTCCTCATTAGCACGGCAGACAGAGCAAAGACGGCTAAATCATATACCTGCCTCTCTCCCATGGCTGCGCCACTGAGTCCTGCACAATAGACCTTTGGAAGCAGCCAGCTTGTCCCCTGCACATTGGGTGAGCTGAGGCAAAGACCATTTTCCAGGCTGCCTGGCTATCAACAGACATCAAAATTGCTTAGCCGAGCACACGTGATTTCCTTCAACTTGTTGCAAAATTCTTAAACAAACTTTGAAAATGGAAATGTGTTCTCATTTTACTTCACAGCTAAAGGATGGTGAAGGCTTTACGTGGGAATCAAGTTGGGCGGTACCCACATAAACATGCACTCTCACAGAAAACAAGATGAGGCTCTAAAGTGATTAAAAATGGGTAATGACTATCATTTAAAAACATACGATAGGCTGTCATCACACTTGTCTCCTGCCCAGTGGCATGTGGGTAAACGGCTCTTGGCGGTGGGGGAGTCCTAATTTGTAGCACTTGTCAATTTCTGTGGTGTAAATACTCCCACCATGAAATTTCAAGCTACCAGAGTGATGTTTCTGAATGTGACTTTGGAAAAGATACCCACAGTAGGCTGTTGAAAACTGGTGGACCAGCTCCAACATATACCACTGTCCTGCCCGACATTTAAGCCCTAATCCTGGGCTACAAGTCGGGGGGTGGTCACCAAGAGCCTGCTTCCTCTGGCCGGGCAACAGCAGCAGGTGAGTGAGTTGATGCAAACTGGACGAATGCACGTCAGCCCTTCAAAGGTCAGCCGTCCTAGAACATTGAGATCTCACCGTCGTCGTCTTCCATGTCGTCATCACTCTCTGGGCTCTATTCACTCTTCAGAAAGCCAGCAAACATTTTCTGTCCTGAGATCACCCTGAGGGCTCAGGAAGAAATTAGCCTTCTTTCTTTTTTACTGAGCTCTCTCTCCTGATCCCAGCAGGCAGGCTGGCTTTGGTTATCCTGCATCTGCCCAAACCCAGGCTGTCTGTCAGGAACTTGCAGAAAAGCAGAGTGTTAAGTTTTGCTAATTGGCCTCCAGGATGAAGGAGCTACGTCAGAGGCCCGTGGAGATGTGGCAGGACCAGCCTGGATGCAGTTACATTTCCAGCCAGTTGGCTTATTCTCCCAGATTTCATCATCCTGCACATGAAATATGCATTGGAACTTCAAATCATTTCTAGGGACAAGAGGCCAGGTCTGGTATTGGGGGATGAACCCTGCACCCTGGTCTAAGTCACCATCTGCATTCGCCTGGCATGCCGTGGAACATGAGGGTCGCCCTGTCCTAAGGTATTTTACTCCTCCCCTATGCCTTCCTCTCCACTGGGCTCCTTTATCTGTCTCCCTGACTCTCCTCTGCTCTCAGGTTCTCTTTCTGTCTCTGTTTCAGTTTTCTCTTCTAAGATAGAGGCACGAAGAGGGTGGGATGAAGAAGGACATTCGTGATGCGAGGATGGTATTTGCATTTATTTCATCTGCAGGGTCTACCTCGTGCTTGTTTCTTGGAATCTTGTTTCTTCTTTAAATCCCACATAGTCTTTAAGAAACTGCTTCTTAGAGCTTAACTATGCATTTATAGAGTCTCTTTTCCAAAACAGCATTCCTCCCACTCACTCCCATCTAGTGGATTTGTCTTTCACTTTTGCTGCAGGCATCCCTTTTGAGGGAGTGAGGGGAGGGTCCATGGGAGGAAGGATATGAGGGTGACAAGCAAGAGAGACAAGAGATAAAAGGGAGGAGGAGGTGGGCGTGGCAGTCCCACCTTGGCCACCCACGGGCTCCTGTCAGTTCTGAGCCTGACCTTGGGGCTCAGCCTAAAATATCCCCCACCTGACACCCCCCTTCCATTCATTCCCCACCACGGGGTCTGACCCGCACTTCACCTGCCGCCTTCAGGGTTGTGTTCCGTTAAACGGTAAGAAATGTGTGAGGCTCCTCCCAGATGACTTTAAACAGTGGCTCTTTGAGGACAGTGTATCCTGTCTTCCTTCCCGGTGGAATTTCAGACCACGTAAGGCGGTTCCAGGAAAGAGAGAGGCCTATAGAGTTGATGCCCTTGAAGCCACCCCACGTGGGCAGCAGCTTGCACCAGGCCTCCTCAGCCCGTGAGTGTGATAAACACCAGCGCTGCACACATTCCAACCGGAGATACGTTTAAATACGCAATCTGTGAATCCAAGGCAACCAGGAAAACATACCCCAGGATACGCTTGAGATAACACATCCTGTGACCCTGCCAATGACCCCTACCACACCATCAGACAAGAAAGTCTATTCAGAAGTTTGGAGAAGATGCAGCAGGACTATACATTCCAAACTTCCAAAGCCAAGTTTATCATTCCTGGTGAGCTGACACAGGATATCCCTTTCATACCCTTCCACACGTCGATTTTTCATTGAGGATACAGCCCTCTTATAAGAGGTTGGTGGACAAGCTTTCCTCAACAGGCTGGGAAAGATATGGTGCATTTTTTTTTTTTTTTTTATGGTACAATGGAAACATTTGGAAAGCATTTAGTGTATCTGCTGTTAGGAATCTGTTAAGCTAAAGTTGGCCCCATCTCAATGACCACAGAGAAAAACCACACAAATTAAACATACGAAAGACAAACAATGGGGTGATTTACAGATGTCTCATATCTTAAGCTGAAGCTTGGAAGAAAATATTAATCTTTGCAAAAGCCCATAACATCTCCCTTGAAAATCATGGAGTGTTTTGTGTTTCTCCTTTGCAGACCAGTGGGTGTTCTCAGAGGTGGGGTGGGGATGTGACCTCAGAATAGACCAGATGGTTTTTCAAGATGTCAGAGAATTGGATGGTGATCGAATAGGGCTTCACCTACTCTCTTGTAAAATATAACAATCAATTGTGGACAAAACAGCTTTGATGAGCTGTAGAACAACTAGCATCCTTTCCGACCTTGGACTACTTCCTTGTACTAACTCTTCAGCACAATCAAAGCAGAATCTAATGTTGAGTAACATGAGGAACCTTCACCTGTATCTTTGCTTCTATAAAGCTACCCCACACCCTTCCTAAACCTGTAAGCCTCTCAAGTGCCAGCCCTATCTTTGATCTCTGCAACCTTGGGATCAGCACCCTTCTTGGCATGTAGCTGGGCTACACACAGTTCATGAAGGGGTGTGAATGAACCCACTGTGATCTCTGGATTCTCACCCTGTGTTCTTGCCATTCGAGTCCTATGATTAGATCTTGTTCTACCAAGACGTGTTGTATTTTATCAAAAACACCAGCATCTGGTGGTTGTTAACCAACCACCCTGTACCATCCTCTTCTCTTTACTCACTCATCATTTCCTCTCTACTTGCTCACCAACTTCTGCATTGTTTCCAGTTTACTTAAACAGCATTCTCATTTTCATTATTCTTGCTTCTTTCTTCTTTCCCTCTTTCTTGCATTTATATATATGCATATTTACCTATATGCACAAACGTGTTGGGTTTTACATATAGGAACATAAATATGTGTCCAGATATGTAAGGAGTATGACTGATGTTTTTTCACAACGGCAAATGACATGAAAAACATAACAACAAAGATATCCTATTAGTTCTCCATACAAAGACAAAGAGAAAAACTCAAAGATTCATCCCTTTCAGTGTCATAACTGCCTTACTAGCAAGACTCTATTCCTACACCCTGGGGGAATATAGGCTAATTCCCTAGAAGCTTAGGCCTGGCCTAGGTCTAAAACCAAATTACACGTGTGGTATCTTGAAATATACCACCGCTCTTACTGAGGAATGGGGCCAATGTGCAAAACTCCTAAATCAAAAGTACTTTCTACAAGGTGAATAAAATGGTGACTAAATCAATGACACACATGTGAGCAGCGGGGCAAAGTTTCCCAACTGGAGGTGACGTATGCAATTCAAGTGCTTTCCAAATTGTTACAAAATGCACGACTACATTCTACTCCTTGCCACCTTCATTCGAACAGTGCACACAGCCTCCATCTCTTGGGCCAAGGGTTCTTGTGGTGCTGTCATTCACACATCAGCACAACTGGTAAACTCTATTAAGCTTCCATCAACTCCTCATGTTGCATTAGAGACCTCAGTCAACCTTTTGACAACAACTGTAAAATGTCTCCAAATGGTTAACATAGCACATCAAAGTTAGTATTCAAAGGCTTCAGTCAATCTAAGGAATACAGATCTCCCACAAAGGCATGGCACCACCCAGCAACTGCAGTTGCCAAGGCACCTGTGGAGACTTTTATTTTGTAGGGGCTGCAAGAAGGAAACATTTTGGGTCCCAACTGATGTGCAAACACCACACACACACAACCTTCTATAGTAGATGCAAAGGTTTTATTCCCTGAGGATGGAGCCCGAGTTGTTGGTGGGCCTGGAGTGAGAGCAAGTATGACATAACTCCACCTTTGATGGAATCCACGCAGGGAAGGCTTTCTTGCCAGGATTCCCCGACTCTAATCTACCTCCCATGTTGCATCCTTCTCTTCACCATTTCTTTACCTTATTTCTGTTTCTTTTCCTTAGTGAAAATATGAATGGGACCTGGTATCTCAATGCCACATGCAAAGGAAAAAAAATACTAAGTCGAACGTGAAACTTTTCACATTTCCAAATTTGCAATATCTTTAAAATCTGTGCCAGCCAAGGGTGGTTAGAAGAACCAGGTGGGGACAGCCCCACACCTCTGGGAGGAGGACCAGACAGGCCGCAGCATAAGCTGGGGGAACGGAGGGGCAGGATGCCTGGCTCCTGTCCACCAGAGACCTCTATCCCAGGAGTCACAGCCCTACCTGTTGACTACATTTGCTAGAACAAATCACTACTGCAGATGTTTCTTTCTTTCTTTTTTTAAACATTTTCACTAAACCCTCACAAATTTATTTTCAGATGCAGAGAAGGTTTCTGTACAACCTATGCTCCTTTGCATAAACATTACTAAATGCGATTGAGGTTGCTTAGAAATAGCTGGTGTTTGATGGGAAAATGGAGTCTTAGCTCTGAAAGAGAAACGCCAGTAAGAGCTCAGTGTGTGTGAAA
Organism: Delphinus delphis; assembly: GCF_949987515.2. Lineage (NCBI taxonomy): Eukaryota > Metazoa > Chordata > Mammalia > Artiodactyla > Delphinidae > Delphinus > Delphinus delphis. The sequence continues at coordinate 20,867,068 of NC_082690.1, forward strand.
CAGCAAGCAGTCAAGAAGTACAGAGGGGGCTGTGAGTCTGAACCACTGCAGGGAAACTTACCGCCCACCCCCTTCCACCATTAGGGTCTTCTCAGTTGCTCTGGCTGTTTGAAAAAGGATAGGATTGCCAGGAAATCTTCTGAAGGGGATATATATTTAGATCTATATATATATTTAGGGTTTCCCATTTCTAGTCTCCTAGATCAAAGCAGACCATAATAAGAACTCCACTGTCTAGTTAAAGACCTTATTCTGCTGCACAGGACACACAGCATTTACACTAACACACTGACAGAGGTAACATACCACAGAGATTTGTTTTTTTGCACTTTTTTTTTTTTTTTTTCGATACGCGGGCCTCTCACTATTGTGGCCTCTCCAGTCGCGGAGCACAGGCTCCGGACGCGCAGGCTCAGCGGCCATGGCTCACGGGCCCAGTCACTCCGCAGCACGCGGGATCCTCCCGGACCGGGGCACGAACCCGCGTCCCCTGCATCGGCAGGCGGACTCTCAACCACTGCGCCACCAGGGAAGCCCCAGAGATTTGTTTTTTAACATTAAGTACCTTCACTGGGGGTAAGGGATGATCTGGTAAAAGTGGCCGCTGGCATTGAGCTAGCCAGAGGCAGCAACAATCTAAGTTCAGAGGCTGATTCTTCTGCCTCGCCCCAGAGCACCATCTCTACTCTCAACCCACAGTAACCCATCGCCCCAGACCAGTGCTGTGGTGCTGACCCCACCGGGCTGGTGGGTTCCTTCCACGGGCCCTGCGCATCCTATTTTCTCCAGTTCTAGAGATAAAGGAGCTGAGGCTCTGAAAGTTAAATCCAAGAACACAAGCCTTGAACTAGGAAAAAATGAACGTGAATGGAGATCTTGTTTCCTGTCCCACCCCCACCAATAGTGTTCCAGCATCTCGTGCTGTCCCTAAAAAGTACTGTGCTGGCATCAGTCATAATTTCCCACCTCCATAGCGAAGTGCTCACAAGCCTGAAAAATGTATCTGGACAAAGTGCTGCTATTAGAACAGTGGAGACCCCTCCTGTAGCAGCTTCCCATCCGATCCCCCCCACCCCGTTCCTGCCCACTACGGGGGCAATTTGCACCATTATGTGGTCCCTTCCTTCTTATTGTACTACCAGGGCTGAGGTCCAGGGTAGCAATTCAAATGAGACCCCAGGTTTATGGAGATTCTTAACATAGTTATAAATATTCAAATCAGGGCTGGATCTTGGCAGAATTTTTCTAATTAAAATTTCATTCAAATTAAATCAGCCACATTTTGGCAGACACGGGAGACAAAAAGTTTTGTGGTTTCGTGAGGGTTTTTTTTTTTTTCCCAACTAATCAAAAACATGGCTAATGTAGTAAGAGCCGGGAAGGGACCCTGTCCATGTGATGGTGGTTACAAGTGAGCAACAAAGGGGACAGTGCAACCAGAAGTCGTTGCTTCTTCAAGCTCAGATCATTTAAAAATGGCCTATTACCTAAAAATCTGAAACACAACAGACCCTACGTGGAGGCAGGAGCTGCCATGAGCAGTATTTTTAAAAAGTGTAACTTGACAACCTCATGGAAAAACTATTCAACATCATCTGCATCTCAGTTCGATCCCAGATTAAGCCTTCAAAACACAGCTGTCAGGCTCAAATTTGCAAATACAGATACACATTTCCTTTTTATAACAGTCAGACTTGTAAAAGGCAAACAAAATAGACAATGCAGCACTTAGAACACTTCCAGCTAAGAAGGAAAAAAGAAATCCATTTCAAGGTCCAAAGCAAAATACCTACTTTTCATGGTAAAACAGCTTTATTCATTTCTACTTCCTTCACCGAACACAATCTAAACTCCGCATAATTTTTGCTATCAACCCCTCTCCCACAGACTGCAACAGCTAAAATGCCAGTCTGTCTCCAACATAATTAAACAAAATGTGCAATCTTCTAAAATCTGTGAATAAACAATATAAGGCAAAATAAAAGACCCAGACAAAAGAACATACTGAGATCAATCCTCAAGCTATAATATCCTGACGTTCCACCAGGGAGTACTTACAGGATCCACAGGGGCACGGAAGATAAGAATTCCAGAACACAATGAGGACAAGGTTGCTGGGGACGGTGCTGCTGGGCGTACAGGTGAGGACACTTATTTGGAATGTAGAGGGGATGAGCTGTACGCAGTGTATGAGAAAAGACAGCATTGATGGCAGCTTCTAGAATCTGCCATAAGTCTGTGAAGACAGCTTGGGAGAAGTTCCAACAGCTCAGCCTGGACTGAAGGAGTGGATGAGACTAGGGACTTTCGGAGAGAGATGGGATGTATTAGTTTGCTAGCACTGCCAAAACGAAGTACCACAAACTGAGTGGCTTCAACAACTGAAATTCCGAGACTCCTTGTCTCACAGTTCTGAGGCTAGAAGTCCAAGATCAAGGTGTCAGCAGGGCTGTGCTCCCTCTGAGGCGCTAGGGAAGGATCTGTTCCAGGCCTCTCTGCTTGTTCCTGGCAGTTCCCTGGCTTAGGGCAGCGTCACTCCAGTCTTCAGATGGCACGCTCCCTGTATGCATGTCTGTCTCCAAATTTCCCTTTTATAAGGACACCAAGTCATATTGCATTAGGGGTCCACCTTATTCCAGTACGATCTCGTTTTAGCTGAACTAATTACATCTATTTCTGAATAAGGTCAGAGGTACTGGGGGTTAGGACTCCATCTGATGAATTTTGGGGGGACACAGTTCAACCCATAGTATGTAGGAAGGAAATGCATTACCTCATTGGACAGTAAGTGATCATTAAATCCAATTCACTATTAGCTGTGGGAGGGCAATAAGTTATCCCTTTTCATGACGGATCTCAAGCCACATGCCTTCCCAAAGTCACCTTTGGGAAACGGTGTGGAGAGGATGGCTGAGCATGGTCTTTACAGCTAGATAGACCTGGATTCAAATTCTGGCTCTGTCACTTAAGAGCTGTGTGTTTGGGACAGATTGTTTAACCACTCTGTTTCCTCTTCTGTAAAACAGAGACAACTTCTATATAACACGTTTGTAGTAGGGATTGCATGAGAAAACATAAATAAAGCAAGTGTCCCATCTTATGGCACAATGGGGCAACCACCATTAATTCACCTCCCCTGTCCCTGCCCTGCTTCTATCTGGAACCCTGCACTTTCTACAAAAAACAAGGCATCTGAAAATCAAGTCACTCTACTTTACTTTTAATTACACTACTGCAAATCTTCTATACACAAACACAATGTAACACCAACATCAGCTCAGATTACCTGGCCCTTATTTACGGCATAAATAATTATTTTAATGCAACTAGCTTTTAGCAGTGTTGGAAGACAAGCTTAATGATTTTTTCCACCCAAGAGAGCTCTGATTCATAACTTCCAATGTCTATTCAATGTAGTATGAAAGAAAAATGCCTCCTTTTTGCCCTTGGTCCATCTCTTTTATGAGCAAATAGGCCAGGGAGACATGAAAATAAAACTTAAAGAAGCAGCCTAAAACTGAAAAGGTAAAATGAAGCAAAGCAAAACAAACAATGAGAACAAAAATCACCCTATCCTTCCCCCACTGTCCTCCCCGCCCTTCCCCCTCCCCCAAACTAATTCCTCAAAATGATGCTTCACATTATTTTGATCCTCTTAATATCGGGACAGTGCATTTCTTAAATTTTAACCCTTTAAGGTTAAGTAAGTATTAGACATTGAGTCTAAGACATCACTTGCAAAAATATCTCTGTGGAACAAACATGCATTACATCTCTAAAATATACAGGCAGCTCATACAACTCAATATCAAAAATAAAAAATAAAATAAAACAAAACAACCCAATCAGAAAATGGGCAGAAGATCTAAAAAGATATTTCTCCAAAGAAGACATACAGATGGCCAAAAGGCACATGACAAGATGCTCAACATTGCTAATTATTAGAGAAATGCAAATCAAAACTACAATGAGGTATCACCCCACACCGGTCAGAATGGCCAACATCAAAAAGTCTACAAATAATAAGCACTAGAGAGGATGTGGAGAAAAAGGAACGCTTCTCCACCGTTGGTGGGAATGTAAATTGGTACAGCCACTATGGAGAACGGTATGGAGGTTCCGTAGGAAACTAAAAACAGAGCTACTATATATATGATTGTGCAATCTCACTCCTGGGCACATATCCAGAGAAAACTGTAATTCAAAAAGATACACGCACCCCAATGTTCATAGCAGCACTATTCACAATAGCCAAAACATGGAAGCAACCTAAATGTCCATTGACAGAGGAATGGATAAAGAAGATGTGGTATATATACACAATGGAATATTACTCAGCCATAAAAGAATGAAATAATGCCATTTGCAGCAACATGGATGGACCTTATCATACTGAGTGAAGTAAGCCAGACAATGACAAATATCCCATGATATCACTTATATGTGGAATCTAAAAAAATGATACAAATGAACTTTTTTACAAAACAGAAACAGACTCACAGACATAGAAAACAAAATTCTGGTTACCAAAGGGAAAGGGGAGGAGGGATAAATTAGGAGTTTGGGATTAAAACATACACAATACTACATATAAAATAGACAACCAACAAGGACCTATTGTACAGCACAGGGAACTATACTCAATATGTTTTTTTTGTTTTTTTTTTTGCGGTATGCGGGCCTCTCACTGTTGTGGCCTCTCCCGTTGCGGAGCACAGGCTCCGGACGCACAGGCTCAATGGCCACGGCTCACGGGCCCAGCCGCTCCGTGGCACGTGGGATCTTCCCAGACCGGGGCACGAACCCGTGTCCCCTGCTTCGGCAGGCGGACTCTCAACCACTGCACCACCAGGGAAGCCCTATACTCAATATCTTGGATTAACCTATAATGAAAGAGAATGTTAAAAAAGAATATATATATTTATATATATGTATAACTGAACCACTTTGCTGTACACCTGAAACTAACACAACACTGTAAATCTACTATATTTCAATATCAATAATTTTTTTTAAATGCATTACAATTTGGGGGTTTAGAAGTGTCCTAGACCTAAAGTAAGAAGGACATAATCTGTCCTCTCTCCCTTTTAATTTCCTGTGTTTTGCTCACTTGTTGTCACACATGTACTGTACACTCTGTCACAGAAAACCAGAGAGGATGGGCATGGCCAAAGGACAGCAATCCTACTTTAAGAGTGGATAGAATTTTAATAGCGGGGAGAAAGAGAAGTGAAGGAATATACATAAACATGAATACACTTGGAAGTCAGAGAAAGGTTCTAGACATGTTATTTCATTCTTCTTGGAAAAAAACAGCCAATCAACGAAACAAACAAAGCAAACCAGGCTGTGAAAAATCTTTGCCAACCTCCTCTGAAACAGCAATGTGAAATAACTGGGACCAATGTCTTCATGGAAATGATAGTCACCTTATTTACACCCAAGAGCCTAAATAAAAATCAGGAAACTTATGACAAGTGAAAATACATATCATCTGTTCTCCTATGTGATGTAAAACTCAAAACAATACATTTGTGAGGAGCTGCCACATGGACAGAAGAAGGCAGGTTCTAGGTTTTTCCAAGCAAACAACTTCTCTCTCTGCATTATTAATGTGGAGTCAATCTGTACTACTGATTTCACACTGGGGAGAAATTCAACCCAAATTGTTCTACCAATAAAGGCAAGTTGAAATGATGTGCTAGCGTCCTAACGTGGGTAAACAGGTCTGTCTCGCTATCTATTAAACTGCGTCAACAACTGTCCTCAGTTTCTGGTTTTGGTATATGATTAGTATCATCCTAGGTTTCCTAAGCTGGTTGTTATTTCTGCAAAGCAATCTGGAAGTGGGCAAAAAGACAAAGAGAGAGTGAGAACAGAGAGAGAGAAAGAATATCTTTGCTTTCCTCTTTAGTAGGCACACAAGAACATTTACATTCTGCCTCCAAGTTCATGCAGTAAAGGTCTCTTTAGTATCCCATAATAACTCCATGTAAAAGCTTATGCTTAATCACACAGTTAACATTTTCATGTGGAATTGTTTCCCTGGCTCCCCCCACCCCTCCACCCATCTGGATTCCCAGCTCCCACCTCACACAAGCTAAACATTTCCCGTTGATTAAAAAGTGCTGTTAGTGCAACTTTACTATCATCCGTGGTTAAACAGAATTAACTCAGCATTTCAACAAAAGAAACCGGATCAAATTGCTCTGCAATTTTGGGTAAGAAACAAGATTTTTTCCCACTGTGTACAGACTAAATCAGGAGCAGCAGGACAGATCTGAGAAGTTAATAACACATCTCAAACAGAAGTGGGGAAAAGTACATTAATTACTAGGTAGCGGATATCAACAGCGCGACTAACTACAATTACACACGCTTAAGTGATGCGGGATGTAAACCGATCTCAGAGAACACACGCTGTCCCTTCCTTTTTCCTAAGGCGTGTTATGTTGGGGATGCACTAAACGGTGGAGATGGGCTAGTTATGATACCGCTAGCAGGGAGGCTGCCACAACTAGGGAGTAACTTGTCCAGGTTTCTCTCCAAATAACAGAAGTGAGTTGGAATTCCAAACCTGCATTTACAAAAGCAGTAAAACAAGAGACCAAACACGAATAGAACCCAGGCTGCAAGACTTTGGTTTTCAAAATGCAGACAGATGCATTGTGTATCTAGCACCTCTGCACAAGGTCCCATTTTCCAAAGAAAGTCCTGCAAATGATTTGACTTAACTTGATTATCCAGCCTAACCTGGAAGGAGCCTTACTTGTCCGATTCAATTTTAAACACGATTCTGGATTCAATTCCATTTCCTTTTAGATATGGAAAAATATGTACTGTGAAATTCTAGCTTCATGCTCCAGTCACAATCTAAATTATTTATACAATTTCCAAAGACGTTATGTAAGAGGTGCCTAAAGATTGGATTTAACCTTTCAAAGGTGAAGAAAAAAAGCATCTTTTTTGGCATAAAAACAACACACACATACATCCTAGCTATCACACTGTATTACGAAATCACAGCAAATTGGTCACGCTAAATCAGTTCTAGAAAAATCTGCTGATAAACTTGACACAGTGCCAAGAATTAAGTCGCGCTCATTTTGGGCTCGAATTGTGTGAACCCTGGGCAGAAACTGCCTCCCAAATGGGTGAGGACACAGGGAACACGACCTCCAGGCTGGAGACGGACCCAGCTGCTTCCCTGCCATGACCTGTACTCCACTAGCCCCACCCAGGGGCCTGGCTCCAGGTTCAAAGTTTGGAATGGAGGTTTTTGAGTAACTGCTGAATGTTGAGTAAGGGTTTGATGAAAACACTTTTTTCTTTTCAATTAAAATCTATTCTGTCACTCTGAAATAGTAGGCTGTAGTCACTATGTCAGGTGGCACCTGCCTTCACAAGTGTGTGGGAAGTGGCCTGAGCCACCGTGTGGGACCGACGTCAACCCATGACAGCGGGTTTGGGGAGCAGAGCCGGAGGGTCGTTCACCTCATGGTACCTCAGACTGGGGGGCTCTATCACATTGCTTGTAAACCATTCAAAAACGTGGTGTTTTTTTTTTTCTAAGAATGTAAGTGAGGAAGCTCAGAAAGATACAGACACACATGAAGGACATTTCAGCCTTTTCTGTAAGTGAGGCAAATCTGAGGCCAGTGATTAACAGGAAAAGCTCAGGGTTCTGGCTTCTTTACACGGATAGGCCTGAGCTCCTGACAGCTCCTCTGATGACAGAAGGATCAAGACTGTGTACTTAACATGTCCTATGTGTTCAACAGAGGCATGAATACTACAGCACACTTTAAATGCAAGTCAAAATCCATTACGTCAAATCCCAAAGACGCAGAAATCAATTTGCATTGATTGAACAAAAGAGTGAATACTCTAAGAAGCCATTTTTTAATCTGAAATCTGATCTAATCCAGTTGATTTTGTATATTACTAAAAAGTACTTAAAATGATTGTATTTCCTTTCTTTGTTGTTGTTTTTTGCCTACGTGGAGATATATATCGCAAAGTTCATATACAGTACGTAGAACAGAGTCCACTTTTTTTTATCCAACGACCACTGTATTTGCTGGAGGTAGAACTCCAGATTTCCTTCTACGACATGTAATGTGTTATGAATCTGAGTATCTGAAAGGCTCCCTCATTATCTAACCAAGTCATTATTCGTTGTCATCATTTAGCAAAGTACAGGCGTAATAAGAGCCTCCACAAATGTTTTATATTGTTCCTCATATTTTGCCATAACCTATCATATACCTCCTATCACGCCACCCTTAAAACAATCTGTACTTTAGGTAAAACGCACCTGCTTTAGAGGTGAGGAACACAGATGAAGAAAGGTCCAAATGACCCACCCAAGGTCATACAATTCCACCGGATTTGTGATTGCACAGCAGTACCCCATGGGCTCACTGACGTGGAGAGACGCGGTAGCCAGGGGTGGGCGCTTTTTTCTACTCTGTGTTTTGTACGGCTTTTCAGGGTCCTTCTTCTGCAAGTTCCTTTCACACATCCTGCCCCTAGCTACCAAGCTGCAAGGCCTTGGAGGCCAGGGCCATGGCAGGGATCCAGGTCCCAGGCTTCTCCTCCTCCTTCCTGCTGCTGTCTTTTTGCTATTTTTCTGATCATTATCACCTCTCCCAGGGAGAAGGCGAGCAATATGAAAAGGCATGGAAAGGAAGCAGTCAATTCTGCTACTTTAGGAGCGACAGAAGCAGGGGAGTAGGCAAGAAGCCAGTGTAACTAATGGTGGTCTTCTCCACACTGAAGCTGAGCCTCGCTGGAGGAATCCAGATGGCTGGGCCATCCCTCAAGTGGGGCAAGACCACAGGCTGCCTTATTCACTCAGTGGTACAGGATAAGTTCGTAAGGATATGGAAGAATATTCCAAATAGGTAACAGTCCAGGCAGGGGGCGGGAGATGAAGGCTACACAGACCCCAGCCCTGACCAGGTGTCTCAGAGGCTTAAACTTTATTCTCTGGAAAGTGGTTTTTAAAATTAACTACAGGTCTGAAAAGTGATGATGCTTAGTACTTCCCAGGCTCCACCGCGTGTAAGACAGGTGGAGAGCCCAGAGACCACATCTCAGATTCTGGATCTTAGCTCTAAAAGGGACCTTGGAAATCATCTTTCTGAACCAGTGCTTTTAGAAACTATTGGCCTTACCCACATCCATCCCAGTGGACCGATGGGGTCTTGCTTGACCTTCCTCTTCTTTCTTTTTTTTAAACAAGGAAGAAGCATAAACACTGTTTATCATTCTAATATTAATATCTAATTCTGTTTATTTTCTTCAGACCATTGACTCAGGCTTTCTTTCTTCTTTATTCCTCTCTTTTTCTCTTTTTTCCCCCGTGATGGTAAAATTTAAAACTAGCTTTTCTGTTTATATTTAAAGGAAATACAGTCAAGTTATTGGTAGTTATTTTGTGAAAACTCAAAGGTATCAATTTTAGGAACTATAAAAGCAACAGTAAGGAAAGTATTCCGTTCACACTTACTTGCTGGCCAAAGATAAATGACAGGGCGCTGTAAGTTGTAAGGACATGAACGTCCTACGTCAGACCCTAATAATCTTAGGTGTAGACAATTTTTTTTTTATAAATTTATTTATTTATTTTTGCTGTGTTGGGTCTTCGTTTCTGTGCAAGGGCTTTCTCCAGTTGCGGCGAGTGGGGGCCACTCTTCATCACGGTGAGCGGGCCTCTCACTGTCACGGCCTCTCCCGTTGCGGAGCACAGGCTTCAGACGCGCAGGCTCAGTAGTTGTGGCTCACGGGCCCAGCTGCTCCGCGGCACATGGGATCCCCCCAGACGAGGGCTCGAACCCGTGTCCCCTGCATTGGCAGGCAGACTCCCAACCACTGCGCCACCAGGGAAGCCCTGGGTGCAGACAATTTTAAGAGCTGCCCAGCTGGTTTCCCTGTTTCTGGTTTCTTCTCACTCCATCTATGCTTATACGTGTTACTTCTGTGGCATTGATCTTTATGAGAAAACATCTTGGTCTTTCACCCAACAAGTATATGTTACCCTCCACTGCCTTCAGAAAATAAATAAGTAAATAAACAAACAAACCAAGAAATAAAAATGAAACAAAACCATAAAAGCCCTCTAAATTCCCAAACCTCCTCCAATCTGGCTGTATTTAATTTTTCAGTCCTGGTTTTCCGACGTAAATCCTCCATGCCGACTAGTCTGCCAAAGTCACTGTCGCCTCGCAATGCCTTCTGCTTCTCCACTGTTGAGTTTTTGTTTATTCACATGTTTCCACCTACCTCTTCATCAGTCTCATCCTCTTGTTTCTAAGTCACTCTATCTGTGGAAGGAAGGCCCCTAGTGATGCTAAGGGTGGGGGGGGGGCTGATGATGCTAGGATTATTTCACAGCTGCCTTTCTCTAGCTTCTGTCCTCTCCTCAGAGAAACTTCCACAGACACGCTTGTCCCTTGTTGTCAGTGAGGAAGCCCCCTTCTCCACCACTCCACCACTAATTCACAGCAGAGGTGCTAAGTGCAGACTGCAAATCTGACATACCATAGGCATCGGGTCAAAGGCAACACGTCTCCACGCGGGAAACTGGTGACGCTGCATTCAGCGGGGGGAGGTAACCACATACAGAGATCTACTGTAGCCAACATCAGGTCCGGGATGACCCCAGGTGCGGTGGGCTGCCCTATGGCCCCATCTAGGGGAGGGCCCTAGAGGTGTCTCATCCTGTAGCACCATGCACTTCCCTTTGGAAATACCTCTCAAGCTTTTGTTCGCTTACTATCTGTCTTCTCCGCCTGACCTTGCACTCGAGGATGCCAAGGTCAGCGAACTCTCTCACAGCTTTGTACACCCAGCACTTGGAACAGTGCCTGGCACATTACTGGAACTTACGGCTTTAGGGCAACTAAACCCTGCCATTTTCTTCCTTAGATCATAGCCAGGTCTGAGCAAAACTTTCCCTTAACTTTATTCTAGATTTTCACTTCTTATCCAGCTTTTGGCCCATAATAAGTGGAATGCTCAAATTATGGCCTTCCCTCCAGGCAAGGAAGGGGCACTGCCCACTGGCCTCTCTGGGCTGGGACTGGACACACCCTTTGAGAACACCCCTCTCATAGGAACGATGCCTTGACTCTGACAAGTTACTTTCCAGAGTGCTCTCCATAGCTTCCAAGAGCAGAACCTCAGCCCCAGCCCTGAACTTCCTGGCTTTGAGGACCAGTTCAATAGAGAAATCCACAGAGGTCAAAAGTGCAACACCCGATCCTCGGGGGCGGGGGTGGTGGTGGTGGTGGTGGTGGAGAACAAGGTCCCAGTAGAAACAAAAGCATTAAGTCCACGTGGCTGACCGGGCTACTGAACCAACACTGATAGAAAACAGCAGCATGACTGGGTTTCCTTTTTCTCCCCCACTCTTTCAGCACTATTGGAGCATTTATTTTCCAGAAAGGTAAAGATCTGCCGCAGACTAAGAAATCTTAGTCTTACATCCCTGACTCCAATTGCCAGGGATCTCTTCCGCTCTTCTTCTGGGAGGCAAGAAGACTTCCCTGCAGCCGGAGAAGGTGGGCAGGGTGTGAGATCACAGGATGAGGAAGCTGCACGGAAGTTCTCCCAAAGCCGTGGCTCTCTGCCCTGCTGCGTGTTAGAACCACGCGGAGCTTGGAAAACACTGATGCCTGCGCCCCACCCCACCAAGTCCCAGCATGCAGGGGTGGGGGCAGCGTTTTGTAACTACTCGTGTTCCCAGGTGACTTTCACAGGCAGCCTGGGGTAAGGGCATCTTTCCCAGAGAGCCGAGGCAATGAACTGAACGTCCATCTCAAATCTACATGTGGACTGGGGCTCGTGTGGCCACTAGGGTGGCACGCTGAATCATTAATGAGATTGCGTCTCAGTTGCCTCAGCCTCATGTACTCCCTCGAATGGCCACTAGGGTGGCATGTTGAATCATTAATGAGATTGTGTCTCCGTTGCCTCGGCCTCTGTGCTGTGCCAGAGAATATGAGCTATGACTGTAACAACAAAGGAAGAACAAACAGGGCAGAATCCAATCACATTTCTGGTGGAGACAAACATTTGGACAGTCCCACACTCATTTTTTCTTTCCCCATCACATGATGATGATCTCTAAACAGCAATTCATCTTTATTTTGAAAAGCCATTGAAACAAATATTTTTCAGTATTATTTGTTCAACGAGAGTGATGTCATGGACTCGCTTTCTTTGCAATTTGGGAAAGAAAGATGGATTCTTCCACTTTCAGCCTCAGTAATAGTTATTAGTCCAGGACGGGCGCCGAGGAAGCAATCTTTGCAGATAAGGGCAAGCCCTGGTCTCCTCTGCGGCAGCCCAGGGAATAGAGCCTGAGCTGGGATTTTTGTTTTTCACCAAATAAATGAAATGCGGACTAGGCTTCAAATGACAGGAAACTGAGTAGACAAAGGGTTTGCTATACTACCGTGTTTTGATATTTTTAGCTCAGTTTGCAAAGGCTAAATTACAGTAGGAATCTGGACTCGTCCCTTGGCAACCGCCTTGTAGCACGCCATAACCATCTCGGGCGGCTCTTCCTCCCCAAGGAGCCATAACTCAAAATTACAGATCCTACCGAAATAAACCCCTAAATGCTCGTTTGTTTGTTTTACTCAAGTGATCCTCACTTCCTAGCATAACACCCTTGGATTCTGAAAATATCTCGAATGGCATTTCACCTGGCACACATGAGGATTTCACGTTGTTGGCAGGAAACGATCCAAGCCAAGGTTTCAGGGAAAAGATCAGTTCAGGGGATGGACAAATATGACCAGCTGCTCCCTGGCACAGAAGACTGTGGAAACAGCCTACTGTATGGAGTCCCACCATGGCCCGGGGTCTCCACTCTCTCCCTCAGTTCTGCCACAAGGCGCCTAAAATCAAGGCTCCAGTTCCTGCCGAATTATGGGCAAGAGAGTAGGGGGGACTATATCTTCATGCTTAACAGGGAACATGGGGACCTTCTCTAATAGCCTAACATACTGACCACAGTCAACAGTCAGATGGATTTTATGTATGTTTCTCTATGACAAATGCACTTTTTTTTTTTTTTAAGACCTGTATTACCCTGATTACAAGACTGATCAGTCTCTGGAATGAGCTGTCCAAGGCTGATAACAGAGAATGAAAAGGAAGCACACGTATTTTCGATAGCTCAGCAAGCAGGCATTTGGCTATAAGAACACACTCCAAGAGTCTCTTATCATACCTAGATCTCTTTCAGTGGCATAAGGTGTAGCGATAACAGCATAAAAAAAGGGGATTCTGACTCCAAGGCATGATGTCCACCAACTTAAAAATGCCAGGTAGGGTTAAGGGGAAAGACAGAAACATTCTGAAGCGAGAAATTAAACATTTTGAATTAAGATTTTAAAAATTGACAAAGAACCCCCCTGTAGTATATAATTTCCATTTTGTAAAATGAAAGTCATTGACTATTGGGAAGCTATTTTGATCCCCTGCCCTCTCTTCTCATCTGTAGCATAGATTCTCATTTTCTAACACGACCGTCTGTCCTGACCAACAACAAGTGTAATTCAATGTTCTTGTCTGCCAGCTCTCTGTGAGATAAAAGTGAAAGCAGAGCACGCCTGCCAGACCCCCGTGTATTCCAGCCATGGAGCCTACACGAACACGTACGTAGGACATGGGAGCTGCGCATCTCAATGGATAAGAACATACACTTTATGTTCTACAAAAGCCCTTTAGAAGAACTATCAGGAAAGCAGAGAAGGCCCAGACCATAAATCAATTTATGGTTGATTTAACCTTGTAAAAATTCCCTAGGTCAGCACAGTCCAGTATGCTTCATCATACAATCTGTAGCGGATTCCTTCCAGAAATCGCACTATATAATCAGAACCCTCCATGACCTTCTTTGTTTGGAGCTGGTACAGCCATCTGCAACTGCAAAAGCAATCATTTTAAGTGCTCAAGATGAACACCTAGGGCAACCACTGGCACAATCACTCAAGCAGCTTCCAACAAAAAAATGCCGAGTGCCAAGTGGGGTTGGGGGTTTGCAATGGCTGCTGTTGGCAGAAAATAAAACCAGTTCAGGGGAAGAAACACTCTGGAGTTTCTCTTCACTGAAGATCAATAACACCGACTGTGTCTGATTCTTTCATAATTCCTGCAAAACTCTACAGTTCCAAGCTCACTCCCATCATGCAAGATCTGGGATATTGTACCGGTGCCAGGAAAATTAGACGGCATAAAAGGAGCCCTAGGACTTCATGTCTTGCGATTGGAACAGTCCCGTGGAAACTGGGGCAGCTGGTAACCTGGAGTGAAGCAAAACTAAACGGGAGGTACAATCTCCTTCTCTGAAACACCATTTAGCTCCATGACCACATTCATACTGTCAACTCCAATGTGGTCAGAGATTGTCCAAGGCCTCGGTCCTAGGCCTGGTGTTCAAAGGCTGCCTGAGGGAACGCAGCGGGGTCTGCCCCCCCGTGTGTGACCTCAGGGGCTGACAGAAATAAAATCAGCTGCAAACCAGAGCCTTCCTGCTGGCCACAGCCTCTCCAAGGCATCGGGTACTCATGGCTCTGTCTACATGGTACGAGCAGGTACAGGTGGGCATGTTTCAGACACAGTGGGAAGGAGGGAGCTACATGTAGTAATGACTAATAGGATTGGTTATAGTTAGGGGACTTATTAAAATATTTAAAAAATCAGATTACTAAAAACTTCAACTGGATTTTCACTTTCAAAAAGCACTTAGTAGAAATAACTCTCTCTCTAGAATATATACGTTTAGACAGACAGAAAAAGTCTGAAAGGACAGTTAAATTCTTAACTGTAGGGGTCGAGGGGTGGGAAGTACAAACTACTGGGTGTAAGAAGGGCTCAAGGATGTATTGTACAGCTTGGGGGACATAGCCAATGTTTTGTAGTAACTGTAAATGGAAAGCAACCTTTAAAAACTGCATAAAAATTAAAAAATTCTTAACTGTAAAGGCCACACCACACGTTTCTATTTTCTTCACATCTAGTACATTTCACCCAGATGTTTAATAGATGCTCAAGGGAATGGTACAGCATAGGTAACTTGAAAACTGACACTTAGTACTGTAAACATTTCTGTAGTTGGATATTTCCAATTATCGAGTATTCTTTTATTTCTAATTGATACCTACAACAAAAGAAGTGAACTATTAAATTATATAAACATTTAATTTAAGAAATATATCAAATTTAAATATATGAAACATAAATTTTAACTTCTAATTATAAAATGTAAGATTCCTGACCATCAAATTTGAGAAAACATACTAATGTCAGTTTTTAAAAGTTGTCTTGTTACATTTTACAAGTAGGCTGCAATAAGCCATTGATTACATTAGAGCCTTAATCTTACGGAGCTCCCATGGGCATCTATGTATAATTTAGAAAGATTAACCACATCACTCTATTCAATAGAGGCTTATGTTCTAACTAAAGAAAATCCCATCTCACATTAAAAGAGATGCTGAGTTTCAGTTTTCAGGGGGTGGCGCTGGTCTCTAGAGATAACTATTGTTAGAAATCACGTATTGTTATTTATTATTGAAAAAACATACTCCAAATACAAACTTGCTGCTTTAGATAAATAAAGATATCAAGATGTTTACTGTTTTGGGTGATGTTGCTTTACTAATAATTCAACTTAGCAAAAATATGCCCCAAGTGAGCCAATGAATAGGAGAAGCTTTCATCAATTTCACTCACCCAGTGTTCACCAGACAACTAGGTGTTGTATATTGACTACACACATGGGCACGGTGCACTGAGCACTGAGAAGGCATAAGAAGTCTGATGTGTGGCCCTTGGAGAACTCCATAATTTGGCGAGTAAACCCGTAACTTAAAGCAACCAAGACAATGTAGTGTGCGCACAGTCTGCCTTATTATAGCAGGGGTAAAGAGAGGGACAAAGGAGAGAAGAATGGAGGGCAATGCACATCTTCTTAACATTCTGTGGGACAAAACGGGAAGAGTTAGTGGAGCGCCTCTGCTGTGCACAGAAGTATGGCGGCTGCTTGAGAACAAACATGGGTGCAGCTGAGTTGTGAGCTCAACTAGCCCCACTGCTCAGGGATCACCATTTCCAGTTGAAATAAATACTGACACACAAACTGAGGTTACTCAGACTTGGGGATTGGAAGATATTTTCTCAAAAAATGAATGAAACACACCTGTCATTTTATGGAAAATACTTGGCAGTATTTGTGGCCAATGATGAAATTCAAGCTTTCAAGAGAAAATTACCATTTTGGAAAACCTGCATCCACCAAGGTGAGTCTAATAGCTTTCCAATACTTAAAGACTCTTCTGATGAAATTTTGGTGATAGCCATGCATACAATTTTAAATATTATGTCAAAAATGTGTTGGTATTTGGAAGGTCTACATAGCTCAATGGACCAATGTTTTCTAAGGGAGCAATACGTGTAAAACATCATGCAGGAGTAAATTATTCACCAAAGTGCAAGACAAACCAAAGAATTTTAATGTAACCAAGTGCAAAAAGCTGATTCGTATGCTTTCAGATTCCACATCTGCAACCAACTTTAAAAGCTGCTGCTTGTCAAGTGGTATAGTGTTAAGGAATATCTACAATTGTCTTAAAAGTCTACGAAAATACTCCTTCCTACATATCTGTGTGAGGCTGGATTTTCTTTATATACTTCAACAAGAACAGCATACTACAACAGACTGAATGCAGAAGCAGATATGAGCATCCAGCTGTCCTTTTTTTTTTAACTGTATTATTGATTGAATCTTTTTTCATTTTAAAAAAGTTACACGTGATGAATATATGGTTAGTACCTACAAGCCAGCTAGCAGATCTGTTTTTCTGGGTTTTTTTAAATTGTTGTATGTTATTTTATTTATATTTTTATACAGCAGGTTCTTATTAGTCATCAATTTTATACACATCAGTATACATGTCAATCCCACTCGCCCAATTCATCACACCACCATCCCCACCCCACCCCGAGGCTTCCCCCCTTGGTGTCCATACGTTTGTTCTCTGCATCTGTGTCTCAACTTCTGCCCTGCAAACCATTCATCTGTACAATTTTTCTAGGTTCCACATATATGCGTTAATATATGATATTTGTTTTTCTCTTTCTGACTTACTTCACTCTGCATGACAGTCTCTAGGTCCATCCACGTCTCTACAAATGACCCAATTTCGTTCCTTTTTATGGCTGAGTAATATTCCATTGTATGTATGTACCACATCTTCTTTATCCATTTGTCTGTTGATGGGCATTTAGGTTGCTTCCATGACCTGGCTATTGTAAATACTGCTGCAATGAACATTGGGGTGCATGTGTCTTTTTGAATTATGGTTTTCTCTGCGTCTGTGCCCAGTAGTAGGATTGCTGGATCATATGGTAATTCTATTTTTAGTTTTTCAGGAACCTGCATACTGTTCTCCACAGTGGCTGTATCAATTTACATTCCCACCAACAGTGCAAGAGGGTTCCCTTTTCTCCACATCGTCTCCAGCATTTGTTGTTTGTAGATTTTCTGATGATGCCCATTCTAACTGGTGTGAGGTGATACCTCATTGTAGTTTTGATTTGCATTTCCCTAATAATTAGTGATGTTGAGCAGCTTTTCATGTGCTTCGTGGCCATCTGTATGTCTTCTTTGGAGAAATGTTTATTTAGGTCTTCTGCCCATTTTTGGATTGGGTTGCTTGTTTTCTTAATATTGAGCTGCATGAGCTGTTTATATATTTTGGAGGTTAATCCTTTGTCCGTTGATTCGTTTGCAAATATTTTCTCCCATTCTGAGGGTTGTCTTTTCGTCTTGTTTATGGTTTCCTTTGCTGTACAAAAGCTTTTAAGTTTCATTAGGTCCCATTTGTTTATTTTTGTTTTTATTTCCATTACTCTAGGAGATGGATCAAAAAAAATCTTGCTGTGATTTATGTCAAAGAGTGTTCTTCCTATGTTTTCCTCTAAGACTTTATAGTGTCTGGTCTTACATTTAGGTCTCTAATCCATTTTGAGCTTATTTTTGTGTATTGTGTTAGGGAGTGTTCTAATTTCATTCTTTTACATGTAGCTGTCCAGTTTTCCCAGCACCACTTATTGAAGAGACTGTCTTTTCTCCATTGTATATCCTTGCCTCCTTTATCATAGATTAGTTGACCATAGGTGCGTGGGTTTATCTCTAGGCTTTCTATCTTGTTCCATTGATCTGTGTTTCTCTTTTTGTGCCAGTGCCATATTGTCTTGATTACTGTAGCTTTGTAGTATAGTCTGAGGTCAGGGAGTCTGATTCCTCCAGCTCCGTTTTTTTCCCTCAAGACTGCTTTGGCTATTTGGGGTCTCTTCTGTCTCCATACAAATTTTAAGACTTTTTGTTTTAGTTTTGTAAAAAAATGCCATTGGTAATTTGATAGGGATTGCCCTGAATCTGTAGATTGCTTTGGGTAACATGGTCATTTTAACAATATTGATTCTGCCAATCCAAAAACATGGTACAACTCTCAATCTGTTGGTATCATCTCTAATTTTTTTCAGCAGTGTCTTATAGTTTTCTGCATACAGGTCTTCTGTCTCCCTAGGTAGGTTTATTCCTAGGTATTTTATTCTTTTTATTGCAATGGTGAATGGGAGTGTTTCCTTAATTTCTCTTTCAGATTTTTCATCATTAGTGTATAGGAATGCAAAGAGATGCATTAATTTTGTATCCTGCAACTTTACCAAATTTATTGATTAGCTCTAGTAGGTTTCTGGTGGTATCTTTAGGATTCTCTATGTATAGTATCATGTCATCTGCAAACAGTGACAGTTTTACTTCTTCTTTTCCAATTTGTATCCTTTTATTTCTTTTTCTTCTCTGATTGCCGTGGCTAGGACTTCCAAAACTATGTTGAATAATAGTGGTGAGAGTGGACGTCCTTGTCTTGTTCCTGATCTTAGAGGAAATGCTTTCAGTTTTTCACCATTGAGAATGATGTTTGCTGTGGGTTTGTCGTATATGGCCTTTATTATGTTGTGGTAGGTTCCCTCTATGCCCACTTTCTGGAGAGTTTTTCTCATAAATTGGTGTTGAATTTTGTCAAAAGTTTTTCTGCATCTATTGAGATAATCATATGGTTTTTGTTCTTCAATTTGTTAATATGGTGTATCACATTGATTGATTTGCATATATTGAAGAATCCTTGCATCCCTGGGATAAATCCCACTTGATCATGGTGTATGATCCTTTTAATGTGTTGTTGGATTCTGTTTGCTAGTATTTTGTTGAGGATTTTTGCATCTATATTCATCAGTGATATTGGTCTGTAATTTTCTTTTTTTGTAGTATCTTTGTCTGGTTTTGGTATCAGGGTGATGGTGGCCTCATAGAATGAGTTTGGGAGTGTTCCTTCCTCTGCAATTTTTTGGAAGAGTTTGAGAAGGATGGGTGTTAGTTCTTCTCTAACTGTTTGAAAGAATTCACCTGTGAAGCCATCTGGTCCTGGATTTTTGTTTATGGAAGATTTTTAATCACAGTTTCAATTTCATTACTTGTGATTGGTCTGTTCATATTTACTATTTCTTCCTGGTTCAGTCTTGGAAGGTTATACCTTTCTAAGAATTTGTCCATTTCTTCCAGGTTGTCCATTTTATTGGCATAGAGTTGCTTGTAGTAGTCTCTTAGGATACTTTGTATTTCTGCGGTGTCTGTTGTAACCTCTCCTTTTTCATTTCTAATTTTATTGATTTGAGTCCTCTCCCTCTTTTTCTTGATGAGTCTGGCTAATGGTGTATCAAGTTTGTTTATCTTCTCAAAGAACCAGCTTTTAGTTTTATTGATCGTTGCTATTGTTTTCTTTGTTTCTATCTCATTTATATCTGCTCTGATCTTTATGACTTCTTTCCTTCTACTAACTTCGGGTTTTGTTTGTTCTTCTTTCTCTAGTTCCTTTAGGTGTAAGTTTAGATTGTTTATTTGAGATTTTTCTTGTTTCTTGAGGTAGGCTTGTATAGCTATAAACTTCCCTCTTAGAACTGCTTTTGCTGCATTCCATAGGTTTCGGATCATCGTGTTTTCATTGTCATTTGTCTCTAGGTATTTTTTGATTTCCTCTTTGATTTCTTCAGTGATCTCTTGGTTATTTAGTAATGTATTGTTTAGCCTCCATGTGTTTGTGTTTTTTACGTTTTTCCCTGTAATTTATTAGTAATCTCATAGTGTTGTGGTTGGAAAAGATGCTTGATATAATTTCAATTTTCTTAAATTTACTGAGGCTTGATTTGTGACCCGAGACGTGATCTATTCTGGAGAATGTTCTGTGTGCACTTGAGAAGAAAGTGTAATCTGCTGTTTTTGGATGGAATGTCCTATAAATATGAATTAAATCTATCTGGCCTATTGTGTCATTTAAAGCTTCTGTTTCCTTATTTATTTGCATTTTGGATGATCTGTCCATTGGTGTAAGTGAGGTGTTAAAGTCCCCCACTATTACTGTGTTATTGTCGATTTCCTCTTTTATAGCTGTTAGCAGTTGCATTATGTATTGAGGTGGTCCTATGTTGGGTGCATATATATTTATAATTGTTATATCTTCTTCTTGGATTGATCCCTTGATCATTACGTAGTGTTCTTCTTTGTCTCTTGTAACATTCTTTATTTTAAAGTCTATTTTATCTCATATGAGTATTGCTACTCCAGCTTTCTTTTGTTTTCCATTTGCATGGAATATCTTTTTCCATCCCCTCACTTTCAGTCTGTATGTGTCCCTAGGTCTGAAGTGGGTCTCTTGTAGACAGCATATATATGGGTCTTGTTTTTGTATCCATTCAGTAAGCCTGTGTCTTTTGGTTGGAGCATTTAATCCATTGACGTTTAAGGTAATTATCAATATGTATGTTCCTATGCCCATTTTCTTAATTGTTTTGGGTTTGTTTTTGTAGGTACTTTTCTTCTCTTGTGTTTCCCACTTAGAGAAATTCCTTTAGCATTTGTTGTAGAGCTGGTTTGGTGGTGCTGAATTCTGTTAGCTTTTGCTTGTCTGTAAAGCTTTTGATTTATCCATCGAATCTGAATGAGATCCTTGCCGGGTAGAGTAATCTTGATTGTAGGTTCTTCCGTTTCATCACTTTAAGTATATCATGCCACTCCCTTCTGGCTTACAGAATTTCTGCTGAGAAATCAGCTGTTAACCTTATGGGAGTTCCCTTGTATGTTGTCATTTTTCCCTTGCTGCTTTCAATAGTTTTTCTTTGTCGTTAATTTTTGCCAATTTGATTACTATGTGTCTTGGCGTGTTTCTCCTTGGGTTTATCCTGTATGGGACTCTCTGTGCTTCCTGGACTTGGGTGGCAATTTCCTTTCCCATGTTAGGTAAGTTTTTGACTATAATCTCTTCAAATATTTTCTCAGGTCCTTTCTCTCTCTCTTCTCCTTCTGGGACCCCTATAATGTGAATGTTGTTGCGTTGAATGTTGTCCCAGAGGTCTCTTAGGCTGTCTTCATTTCTTTTCATTCTTTTTTCTTTATTCTGTTTCGTGGCAGTGAATTCCACCATTCTGTGTTCCAGGTCACTTATCCGTTCTTCTGCCTCAGTTATTCTGCTATTGATTCCTTCTAGTGTAGTTTTCATTTCAGTTATTGTATTGTTCATCTCTGTTTGTTTGTTCTTTAATTCTTCTAGATCTTTGTTAAACATTTCTTGCATCTTCTCGATCCTTGACTCCATTCTTTTTCTGAGGACCTGGATCATCTTCATTATCATTATTCTGAATTCTTCTTCTGGAAGGTTGCTTATCTCCACTTGATTTAGTTGTTTTTCTGGGGTTTTATCTTGTTCCTTCATCTGGTGTATAGCCTTCTGCCTTTTCATCTTGTCTATCTTTCCGTGAATGTGGTTTTTTTTCCACAGGCTGCAGGACTGTAGTTCTTCTTGCTTCTGCTGTCTGCCCTCTGGTGGATGAGGCTATCTAAGAGGCTTGTGCAAGTTTTGCAGATCTATTTTGCCTCTATCAGAGGTTTCACCTTAACTTGCAAATCATACTGGCCAATTCCTTCATAGCAGATTCCAAGCCACCAAAGAAGTCCTTGTTTATCCTTTACTACATAATAATGGACTCCATAGGCGGGTAGAGCTTCTACTATTTTCATATACTGAACAACAGTTTGACCCCGAGTCAGACCTTTGATTTTCAAATAGTGCTCAATTACCCTGTCCTCACAGTAGGCAAGGGAGGGGTACTCCTGCAGAGTTTTGGTTGGAAAGGCTGGTAATGTCTTTAAATCTTTCCTGGCATTTTCATCACCAGGGGCCCCTCAGGGAGGTGGCGCTAGATCCAGAGGACCAGTGGCTACTTGACTGGTTTTCCGGACTCCAGGTCAAAGTGGAGCAGCTGGGGAGAAGAAGGAAGCAGAGGAGGGAACTGGAAAGCCAGGAGGAGAGAGGAGGCCAGCTGTCTTTTATTAAGGCAGATATTAAAAGAGATTTGTAAAAGTGTAAAACAAGGCTGCTACTCTCAACTTGTTTTTGTTTTTTTATTACCATAAGTATTGATTCATATAGCCAATATAGGTAAAAGAAAGATCTTTGGGGAATGTAACTATTTTTTAGGAGTGTAAAGGCGCCTGGGACCAGAAAGATTAAGTGCTGATGATCTAGAAGCAGACTTCCAAACAACAAAGTGTCTGACTAGTAAGAGTATAATGTACCAAAATAGATAAACAACAAAGACCTACTGTATAGCACAGGGAACTACATTAAATATCTTATAATAACCTATAATGGAAAAGAATCTGAAAAAGAATATATATATATATATATATATATATGTATAACTGAATCACTTTGCTACACATCTGAAATTAATACATTGTAAGTCAACTATACTTCAATAATAATAATAAAAAGAATGCATTGGCAAGTGCTCCAAATATAACCAATACAGATACAAAATTGCCATTTATTTGGTTTGTTTGATGTAAAACTAAAACTTAGAACATTTTCAATTTGGGTGTGGGCATCTGCCCAGCAATCAAGTTTGAATTAAGTACATTTCAAATGCTGTAGGTGCTCTAGCCTTTGGAGCCCAGCATTGCTCTACAGGACCCAAAAGTGCAAATTAAAGTGCTGCATGCTTCAGGTTTTCAAGCAGAATATGCAAGTGGGTCTTTTTTTTTTCTCAAGTGGGCCTTATTTTGTTTATTTTTTGTGTGTTTACCTGACGAGGGAATCCTCTTTTGTCTTCAAGTCTTCAATGCTTCTCTCTAGGCTACCCTTGCAATATATCTTCCAAAATGGACCAATTAAAAGTGAAAAGGGATACAATTAAAATAATTATGCCTGAACACCAGGCACAACCCATGAGTGTCCTAGACAAACAAGGACATGTGGTCATCTGACTTCTTCCCAGGCCACCACCCTCAAGTCTTACTGATATGCTTTCCCACTCCCTGTAGCATCTACCCCAAGCCTTCCCCCTGCTCTCTCTGGCGATGACTGCTTCTCTCTTATCAAGAACACAGAGAACCACCAGACTGCCATGTTCCTCCACCTCAACACTGCCTTCTTTGCTCATGCATTCCTCCTTCTCTTCATCTTCTCTTGTTCTTAGAGGAATAAGGATGCAAAGCTCTGCCATTCTCCGATCTTTGCTTAATCCAACAAGCAGTTCTTTGCTGGCATTCTCGCTCTCTCTTCCATATTTTCTCCTTCCAACGAGCCATGAACATTGTAGTCTTTTCTCTCTAAAAAGTCTTCCCTAGACCTCAAGATACTGCTTTCTCTATTCCTTCCACTGTCTGTGTTTTCTCCTGCCCACTTCATGACAAACCTCTCTTTCTGGGGGCCTTTTTCCTCTCACCCCTTCAACACAGGTGTCCCCGAAGTTCTTGCCTCTGCCCTCCTCTCTTCCCACGTGCTCTCAGTTGGCTTGATCTTCCTCTCCTACAGTGTGTCATAGACACAACTAATTGTGATTAACTCTCAAATATGTATTTCTAGTACCTGCCTCTCTCTTTCTTTAAAGCACTTTTTCCAAGGCCCATCTGTGTTTTGTACATCTCACCTGAATGGGCAGCTGGCACCTTAAACTCAGCAAACTCAGCATGCTCCACACAGAACGCATCCTCCCCCATGTTCCCTTTCTGGCAACATCATCCTCTCAGGAAGCCTCAACGTTTCATCATATTTTATCCTTCTGTTTCCATCTCCCTCACATACGTCTTTCTCCCAGTTGTCCTGTTGACCTTCATCATAAACTCTAAAATGCCTTCCACTTCCATCTCTTCTCTCTTTTCCTACTGCCACTTCCCTATTTCAGGCCCATGTGTCAGTTGCTCTAACTTCAGAGCCAGTTTCGTACCTCATCTTCCTGCCTCTTCTCTTTCCCTACACCAGTCTTCTTGGACACTTGGCTAGGGAGGGACTCTGACGGTGAATGTGGGCACAGCTCAGAGGAGTCTTCAGAGAAGGTCTCTACCAGCAAGCTGAGAGCTGAGAGGAGAAGCCAGTGGAGGGAAGAAAAGGGGAGAAGGACCAGAACAGTACATTCACCAGACGTCCAGGGAGGAGAGAGTACGAGGAAGGAGATGGCCAACAGTAAAGAATGCTAGGAGAAGTCAAGGACTTGAGACTGGAGGAGAGAACTTTAATTTGGCAATCAAAGATTACGGTGCTCTTGGAGAAAGAAGTTTCAGTTCCTGAGTGTGGGCGGAGGACCAGCCTCTAGGTTTTCAACTTCTCATGACCACCACTGGCATCCTCCTTCAGCATCTCCTTATCTCGGTCACATTCTAAGACCACTCTTCCTTTGATAATTGAAATGCCAATACACAACTCTTCAAGGACCGTTTTCTATTCTTCCAGTTCCTCTACACCCTCAAAACCCCCTAAACTCAACTCTTTGATCTTGACGAGCCACCAAATGTCATCTACTCTGGGTTCTGCTTGGCTCCACTTGGTTTTTTCCTGTTCCGTCAGACCCTGTCATCCAACACCTCACTTACTGCCCTGCTAGCATCCTTCATTCTCTCATCTGCGTTTTGTTACACCACAGTGCACAGGTTGAAATGATGCAGTACTGAGGTACATGGGGCTTTCTGGAGGAAACTCCCCAGCCCTTACTCTCTCTAATACGTGATTCTCCACTCCAATCTTCAGTGGTCCCTCAGCATCATTCAGCAATCCTTCTCCAGGTCAACTTTCTTCTTTTATTCATTCCTGCACTAGCCAGTTTAACCCATCATGGTTTTCCTCAAGACCTACAATTCTGCCCCGTCTCTCAGCAGATTCCTTGCCTCCTTCTCCACAAAGAACGTGAGGCCTCCAGGCATGCACGTCAACTTCCCTCCTTTAATCCTCACAATTACAACATTGAACACTGTGTGTGGGTAGATACACGTATGTATATAAGCAGATGTGTGGTTAGATGTACAGGTGTATGTGTAAGCATATGTGTGTATGTGTACATGCTCACAGCCTTAATCAACACAATTTTTAAAGCACCCACCATGTGCCATCCACTGTGCCATGCATTTTGTAACGTGTTATCTCGTTTAATCCTCTTACCATGCTTCTTTTGCTAGTCAGAGAAGGTGCGTTTCTTTACATCTGCCTGTCTCCTGAGAGACCTCTATCCCTATTTCTTATAACTTCATCCTCTTGGCCAGGTCCTTCCCCTCAGCAGTTCAACATGCTCAAGTCTTCCATCTTGAAAACCCCACAACTTTTCCTCAATCACCACTTCTCTATATAGCCCTCTTAGCAGCCAAACTTTTGAATAATCTTTGTTAATTATTGCCAGTTTCTCACATCTCATTTGTTACTCAATCCACTGGAAACTAGAATCTATTCACATCACTCCATGACTCCATGAAAAGTATGACAAGTGTTACTACTCCTGCTGGTACTGTCTCAGGACCCACTCTGTGCTACTCTATTATACCAGGTGTCATACACTCGTTCTCTTGTGCAGTCCTCCTCAGCATTCACCCTAACGATAATTGTTCCGGCAATTATTTGTTTAATGTCTGCTCCCTACAAAAGACTGAAAGTTAACTTGGAGCGTGGACCATGACTATTTTCTTCACATTTGTGTCCCAAGTCCATGCACAGAGTAGGGCCTCAATAAATGTTCGTTGAGGGCTTCCCTGGTGGCGCAGTGGTTAAGAATCCGCCTACCAATGCAGGGGACATGGGTTCAAGCCCTGGTCCGGGAAGATCCCACATGGCGCCGAGCAGCTAGTCCCATGTGCCACAACTACTGAGCCTGTGCTCTAGAGCCTGCGAGCCACAATGGCTGAGCCCGTGTGACACAACTACTGAAGCCCGTGTGCCCTGGAGCCTGTGCTCTGCAACAGGAAAAGCCACCGCAATGAGAGGCCTGCGCACCGAAACAAAGAGTAGACTCCGCTTGCTGCAACTAGAGAAAGCCCGTGCGCAGCAATGAAGACCCAACGCAGCCAAAAATAAATAAATAAATAAATTTAAGATAAATAAATACATACCTACATACATACATACTCGTTGAATTAACGACTGAATAAATAACCGAATAATGCTTTAAGGTAGATCCTCGTATCTCCATTAAACATGAGAAAAACAGGGCTCAATATGGTTAAATGATTTTCCCAAAGTCATATGGCTAGCACGGTGTAAGAGCCAGGACTCAAACCCAGATCCAATGATAAGCCTGTGCTTGTCCAGTGCCCCCTGTGATCTCCTCCACCATGACCCTCACTGCTGCCCATACACATGAGACACACTCTCAGATTTACACACCTAGCCCAGGCCTTTCTTCTTAGCCCCAGATTCAGATACACAACTCTCCACTTTAAATTTCCACCTCAAGTCCACCTCTAACCAAACTCAACTCATTATCTTTCCCAAACCTGCTCTTTCACTCTTACTCTTAATGTTGCCACCATCAACCCAGATGACCAAGACAGAATCTTGGGAAATATCTTCTCCATCACACCGACTACACACACACACACACACACACACACACACACACACACACACACACACACACACACACACACACACACACTCCCAGTAACTACATTCTGTCCTCTCTCCCTCAACACCTCTTCCATCCATCCTTTCCTCTAAATCACTATACTGTTGTAGTTTAGACACTTACAGATTTCACCTGGATACCAGCAATTGGGTCGAGCTGGTTTCCTTGCATCTGGCTTGACCCTCTACACTTCATTCTTCCCTTATATCAGCATCATCTTTATAAAGCGCAGATATGATGATGTCACTTCCTTCCCTAACACTTTGTAACACTTTGAAGGCTTGCTATCCCAGCTAATGAGATAACCAAGCAAAATCTCCAGAAATGAGATATAAAGACCTAGATGGGTTCATTCTGCCAGTGTCCCGAGTCCCTCCTGACACATGCTCCCACCCTAGGCTTACTGAGGTGCTTCCAGTCCCCTTCAGCCCACCGTGCTGCTTCACTCACCACTGGCTCTGTACACGCTTCCTCTCCTGGAAGGAACACCTCTCTTCATTATAGTCGTCCTCATGAACTCCTACAGGTACTGCAAAATCCATGTTCTTCCACAAAGTCTTTCCAGATCCTTAAAACCCTCTTCCAAGCTCCTACTGAACATTACGGCTTCTATATAGGATATGCCACACTATGCATCAGTTATTTGTTTACTTGCCTGCTTCCTTGCTATGTTGAAAGTTCTTTAAGGGAGAGACCAAAAAGTTTTAAATTTTCTTATGCTCAATACCTAGTAGCAATGGTGTCCAGTAGAGTTTTGATGGTTGAATGACTAAATACTTTACAAATGCTCCATGTTCCTATAACTGAGCTCCAACCTCACAGAGAACAGGAGCAAAAGCAAAATGAACTTGGTTACAATGGTCCTGATCCATAAAGAGTAAAAGCATGTAAGGTTTGCCTGCCACAGCCAAGTGCTCAAAAAGAGAAAATGTTAGAAACAAATATCCTATATTAATGCATATGTGTGGAGTCTAGAAAAATGGTACAGATGAACCAGTTTGCAGGGCACGAATAGAGACACAGATGTAGAGAACAAATGTGTGGATGCCAGGGCAGGGGGTGGGGGGTGGGGAAGGTGGGGGGGCAGTGGTGGGGTGGGATGAACTGGGAGACTGGGATTGAAATATATACACTAATATGTATAAGGTAGACAACTAATAGGAACCTGCTATATAAAAAATAATAATAAAATAAAATTCAAAAAAAGAAAAGAAATATGCATTTTTGAGTATTATACAAATATTTTTAGAACATATTACACGGACTTGTTTCACGCGTTGGCTTGGGAAAGAGAAGATGCCAAAGGGATGTGCGGCAGCTGTAGTTTCCATTTGTTCAAAAAAAATGTAAACCATGATGCCAGAGGCAGAAACTCACAAATGCAGCACGGTGGAAGTGCAGCCAGGCCACATCAAGAGATCTGTAGCCTTTACACATGGATTTTGTTCGAAAGGCAGGGCCTGTCACCCCACACATGGGCTATGTCAAAGAGTGAGGCCTAAGGTCAGCGCCTGAAGCTCAGAGAGCAATTATGCTGTCTCCAGACACAACTGTGGGATGTCTTCCCATAGCTCATTTAAAAGATTCTTAAACTTTGGCAGCTTCCAACCATGGCTTATCTTTCTTTAGAACCCACTTCAAATCTGCACTCAGATGATCCAGTTCTCACGTGTGTCCTCTCCTGGAATGGAAGGCAGCACGTTGCAGGAGTGTTTTGCCCAGAGTTAGAGGAGATCAAATACCCAGCGTGTCTTCTCCACCCTCTCACCTCCCACTCCCTGCACCTGTGGCCCTGCTGAGGCTCCTTATGTGCTATGGTGGACTCTCAACATCCGTTTTCCAACTTTCCCAAGTCAGCTGCCGAGCCCTGTAAGGCCCTGGGCTGGTGGGCTCATGGGATCTAGCTGCGCACTCACTGTACCCTGGGGGATCAGAAGAGACCACAGTGGCTGATGAGTGACAAAGCGGAGTGAAAGCAAAGGCAGAGAGCTGCTAATGTGGGCCTGGGTCTTCCGGCAGAGCCTTGCTCCTGCATGAAGGGCCTTCCATGAAAGTTGATGACAGAGTGAAGGACAAGGATGACAGAGACAGATACCCTTTACCCATCATTTCAACTTTATTCACTACTGGGCTGAGTGTGAGGGCTCAGAAAATGTGCCCCACTCAGGTAATGCTGTGGCTTCTCCTACCCACCGTCACCCTGGCTTGTAAGTGAAAAATGCGCAGAATCTGTCAGGCAGTGGAACGTCTCCTGCCCACATCCAATTGACTAGTCACTTTCAGCCTCCCCAGCAGAGAGTACCTCTTCACTTATAAGGAATGATTTCAGGATCATGAAGATGGTCAGTTAGATTTGGCTGTAATTTCTCTCTCTTGAGCTCTCAGGAGAACTGCCTGACTGGCCCATGGCTTTTGCAAATTGACAAGGGGGCCTCAGCTTCGATCTTTTTTTTTTTTTTTTAATGTTGAGCCTTCTTTTTTAATTAATTAATTAATTATTTTAAATTTTTGGCTGTGTTGGGTCTTCGTTTCTGTGTGTGGCCTTTCTCTAGTTGTGGCAAGTGGGGGCCACTCTTCATCGCGGTGCGCGGGCCTCTCACTGTCGCGGCCTCTCTTGTTGCGGAGCACAGGCTCCAGACGCGCAGGCTCAGTAGTTGTGGCTCACGGGCCTAGTTGCTCCGCGGCATGTGGGATCTTCCCAGACCAGGGCTCGAACCTGTGTCCCCTGCATTAGCAGGCAGATTCTCAACCACTGCGCCACCAGGGAAGCCCCAGCTTCGATCTTTCTTTTGCAAGTTTTTCTGGCTGGAGTCTATATTTCTCTTAATTTGGTTTCAGCTGGCATTTTCAGGCTAGGGCCATTCCCCTTGTACATTTAGGATTTAGGTCTTTGGTTCAAGAACCAACCGGAAGCTGAATAAAAGTCATTAATCTCAAGCTTGTCATTTAGAGCATCCACGTGGCTGACAATGTCCCAGGGTGGAGGACCAGCACCCTACCTGGCTTCACTCCTACTTCTAAAATCTTGTGCTCAATATCACATTGTCTTGTTGGTCATATCCCGTTTCTATTATGTATTAGATTAAGATGGGATCCTTTAACCAGGCATTCAAGGACTTCAAAACCTACTCACACCTCAACTATCTAGGCTTTCACCTCCAGGTTGCCTGACAGGGACACTCCGCCTGCCAGCTTCATTCAACCTCAGGTCTGAATCTTCCATCATCCTTTCTTCCCCACACAGTAAGCCTTTTCCTAGATTCCTAGTCTGATGACACTCTAGCGTAAATCCGTTCAAACTCATCCCAAAGCCGTCTTCCTTCATACACTCTTCCTAGTCTGCTTTAGTTCACAGAGATCTCTCTCTTTCTTGATGTCCCCACAGTAAAAACTGCTACACAATTTGCGAACAGAACATACTCCATCTTTTATGTTCTTCGATTGTCTTTTGTGTGTTAGTTGTGCCTCCCCAAATGAATGACAAATTCCTTAATGGCAGGGAAACAGCTGTACAATTCTTACCCCCTCCCAATGCCTAGATTGGTGCTGGCATATGAAAGGTACTTAATAAATATCTGCTCAGTTGAATCCAATATAGCAAGTTGGATCATAAATGATCTTCTCAACAGGAAATACCAAGTGAGGAGGCTGGTGTCATAGCCCCTGAACTGCCAAGCGACTCATTCAGTTTCAATATAGACAGGACCACACATGCAACCATTGCGGCACCCAAATGGGTTGATTTGAAATCAATTTAAACTACTACGTGCAACTCACTCCATTTTTTCAAAAAGTACTTTTACATTTCTTGATATCTTAATTCATATTTTCACAACTTGAGATATATTTATTTAAATTGGACATTTCTAAAATAGCGATTTAAAAATTATTTTTTACCATGGCAAAGTTGATTCAGGCTTTACATATTTTATTTTAAATGAAGCAGACCTTGTATTGTTTCTCCTTCCAGTACTAAAGTGGCTGAACCAATGGTGTGCAGTGTGCCTCACTATTTCTCACGGCCCAGTCTCAATCATTCCCAGCCTTTTAAATACTGACTTTTAGACAAATGCTCCCAAATATATCTTCCCAACTTCACCTTCCTTCAAAGTAGATGTCAATTCCACAACTACTACCAGAATATCTTTTTCAAATAAAACACAATAAAAGAAGTCAGCAACTCTGTATTCCAAAATTCTATTTCCAAGGCTGTTTGAAATTTATAATTCATTTTCCATAGAAACGGCATTATAAATAGTAAGTCAGTTAATTCTCTGGCTGGGAAACAAAGCTTAACTAATTCATCTGCAAGGAAAAGTAGCAGAAAGCAATATGGTAACAATATGAGTAATTAAATGAAGCACTAAAAAGTGAATGTAAAAAAAAAATAAGTTCACCTCGGTTGTTAATATTTAAAGAAAGCACTTTCACTTAGAGGACAGGGAGACTGAGATTGCGGATATCTAGAGGACTTGTAGTTACAGCCACACAGCACTAACATCTGGCAGGTTCTAGACCTACCTCCTCAATCCAGTTGCCAGTCCTTCTGATTCTTCCTTCAACTGACCTCTTCTATTTGTCTATTCTCTTCCATTCCCTCTGCCCCTGTCCTCAACCAGACATCCTCCTCCCTGACCTGGATTATTCTAACGGTTTCCTAGTTGGTTTCTCTGAGTCCAATTTCCTCTTTAAAATTCATTTTGCATATGGCATTCAAATTAATCCTTTTTTTTTTTTTTTTTTTTTTTTTTGCGGTATGTGGGCCTCTCACCATTGCGGCCTCTCCCGTTGCGGAGCACAGGCTCCAGACGCGCAGGCTCAGCGGCTATGACTCACGGGCCCAGCCGCTCCACGGCATGTGGGATCTTCCCAGACCGGGGCACGAACCCGCGTCCCCTGAATCGGCAGGCGGACTCTCAACCACTGCGCCACCAGGGAAGCCCCAGATTAATCCTTTTTGAACTGTTCTGCTCAACAGTATACCATCTACCCACAATGAGTCAGAATAGCATAGGCCTCGCCAAACTTTCCGGGGTGATGTATATCCTGGTACTGGAGGAGACCCCTCATACTGGAAGGGCCCATTCAGGGACCAGTGGAGGACCCACACAGGGTCCAGTGGAGGACCCGCTCCCATGCAAAGTAGTCCAGGCACCCAAATGACATTTAGAATTCTTGGTCAGGAGAGAGCACAAGCTCTCTCCCTTTAGACTTCCTGAATAGTTGATCTGCTCTCGAAGACCAGAAAGTGATGTCTCATTATTCTTTTAGAGGAGCTAGAATGTTGAAGCTCTCGGCCAAAAGTGGGAGGATGGGGAGGTGAGACAGTTTGGTCTTCCATTTGGTCTCAGTTACCTGTGATCCCTCTGAGCAGAGTGAACACAGACCTATTGGTACAACCTGACAGGGAAGCATCACAATAGTGAAAGAGACTTGCGTTGGTACAAAGCTCCTTTTCTGAGACTCTGTTGTGTCTTCATTTGTTCAAAGGAGACAGTGATGCCCTCCACCCACAGCTGCTGTAAGGATTGAGGGAGGTGCTTGAAAAGACCTCTAACAGTGTCTGATACATACATACATACATACGGATATGCGTTAATTAAATCGGAGATAAGGAGATGTACAAAAGCTTTGGGTCAGAGCCTCCAGCTCTTGACCAACCCCTGGCAGATGCTTTCACTTGGACGAATGCCCACTTTATCAACTTTGGGTTGGAATTCAAGCAGAATCTTGCTTGCTGTTCTATACTCCATCCTGACTCACTAAGAAGAACTATCTGGGGAAAGGAGAATTACTGATTTACAATTCAGATCCAAGAAATACTCAGGAATGAAGACAACAGCAAATCCAAATGAGACACGGAGTCTGCTCTGGTTAATTAAAACAAAACAAAACAACCTCAAAAAACAAAAGCCAAACAAACCAACAAAAAAACTCTGGATCTAGCCAGCCAGGAGCAGAGCCACTGCCTGTTGTCATGGCGACTCGGGCATTGCAATCCAGGGCTTCTGAGGGCAAAGACTGTGGCTGCAGAGGGCCACGCCCAGGGCTCTGTGGTCCCTAACTCAGGCTGCTTCTCTCGGAGGCTGGCAAGAAAAGTGAAAGAGGGTTGGGAAGATGTGTATTTGCTTCCATTCTCTGTGTGGTACTCACAGAGATATGTATTTTAGGACGAATCGTTATGAGGCATTATAGCTGTAGAAGATTTATCCATTTTCAAAGCATTTTCACACACTAAATTCTGACAGCAGCCCAGGTATTATTTCCATTTTGTAGATGATAGAGCTTAGAGTGGTGGCCATGGGACAGGTCACTTAAACCCTCTGAACTGTGAGTTTTTCATTGGCATAATGACTACATGGAATTGTAAATGACAGAGCTCTAAATGTTAGAGAAATGTCACTCCTGGCCAGTGTCATTCCCACCCCACCCCACCCCCTGACCCCCACCCCAATCTACTCCTAAGAAAAGATAACGCCAAATAGCATTAGACACTGAGGTGTTACTCAATGTCGAATGTGTCCTATCCATCTCTGTTACATGTTTGTAGAGGAGTTGTCCCGTTCCTAGCTCCTTGGGCTGTTTGGAAACTATGGGGCATATCTGGAAACAAAGACTATAATTGCAATCTGCGTTTCCAAATCTCCCATTAGCAGAGTCATGCCACCTACTGTGCTGAGAGGTGACCTCATTAGAAAAGAACTATCAGTGCAAACTCAAAGCCTCCTGACCCCTCTGGCAGTTGGGCCTGTGCTTGGGGAAGGCGTCCAGCAGTTGCCACTGACCATGTGCTTCTGTACCCCATATCTGCAAAAGCTTTTTTTGCAGGCCTTTGATCCTCCCAGGAGCTAGCTGGTTTTGTTTGTATCCTTAAGCAAGATGGCTGCTGATTGCAATGAGCTCAGAATAGCAGAAAGTAATTAAAAATTCATTTTAAAATCTATTGCACAGTTTACCATCTACATTAAGAACACCGATGGGGTAAATAGGCTGGCATCATCTTCAGTAAGGCAAGGCAAAAGAAGAATTCGGGCAGTCTGTTGCACACAGTTTAGGAACAGTAGATAAAATAAATTGTATTTCAGCTGGCCTTTGTACAAGTTTTGTAGGCCTTTTCCTGAAAATGCAAGTGGTCATGACAGAAACCCACATTTTCCAAGAGAATTTGGTAGCCATCTGATGGCCCAATTATCTCAATCTTGTTGATTGGGATAATTCTTCAGGAAAATGGATCCCCTGTTTTCAAAGAGCAGTTCTCTTTAGAGGTCAGTGACCAATGGTGCCGGGAAGCTGACATTTTAACAAGCACTTTTTTTTTCTAATGATGTGGGTCCACTGTTTATCGCATTATTTTGGGAACCTTTCTGCGTTGATTATCTAGAGTTTAAACCAGACTTTAACGTGCAGACTGAGCTGCCAAAGTAGTAACAGAGGTGCACCTGGACCCTAGGCTTTCCTCCATCCCGCCAAGCCCTCACCATGCCTTCTGCAGTCCCAGACCTGTCTGTGACCAGCAAACACTACCATCAACTCCATCCCTGCCCTGGGCCCAAATTTCAGTACCATTTACAACCAGAAGCAAATTCCATTGGAAAATAGATATTCTCTGCAAGAAAGTCCATATGCAAGACATTTTTCTGAGAGCTTTTTTTTCTTTAAACTCTAGCAGAGAAAGTGCTACTGAGAACACACTATTGAAAAGAAGTTAACTTGCATTAAGTGATCTGTATTTTCACCCATGAGCTATGTTTTCTGGGTCCAAACATCACTTTATATCAATTTTGAAGCATGGCAATAGGAATCTGATGATGAATATAATAAAACAGTTTCATTTAGCAATCGAATTATATTATTAATATTACTGCATTACCCATTTTATTCTAGAATTTATGTTCATTTTCAGAACTAACAACCCCTTCTGCTCAGTGCACATATTTTATGTTTAAAGTAACTTGTTGTACTCCATCCCAGGAAATAAATACCAAATCAATTTACTCTCTCCCTCTTCCCCCAACACTGAAAGCAAACGGCAAGTGTTATAAAGCTCCCCAATGATGTCAATAATTTTATTAAAACTTGAGATTCAATATCTCTTCTCATATCCTTGATAAAGGCATTGAAGTAGGTAGGGCTATAAAACTAATAACCTAATTTTCACTGCAAATATTTTCATTCACCTGGGGCAGAGTAAACCAAGGTCTTTATGGCCTCGTTAAGCCAGATTACGAGCAATTTTGATTGAAACCAAAGACACTGACATTTTCCAAACAGAAAAGGAGTGTCACCAGAATCAATGTGTTGGCCATTGCTTGTGTCCCAGATGAATCCAGAAGCTGGGGTGGGAGAAACTGCCTCCAGAGAGTTGCGGGCCTAATGATCACAGGTTCTTAGCATTTCCTGCCTGATCCTAAGCGGGGGGAGGTGAGAGGCGGGGGGGTGGAGCTGGGGAGGGAATCTGTGCTCTTCTGACCTCAATTAACATACACATGAAGCGAATAGAGAGACATTTTTTTCAATAAACCTTGAAATCAATAAACATTGAAAATATCAAAAGCTAACCTTTTTCCAATTTCCAAAGCAACAAAGAAGACCACGGATGGACAGGTCCTTAAAAAGCAGGGGACAGAGCCAACAAGATGGAATAACAATGTTCACATTTCTCACTCTTACCGGTGTTGAAGTTGTCTTTATTAAGACAGTTAAGAATATTTACAAGTTTCCAAGGGAAAGAAATTGAGTCGAAGATTCTGATTTTTTTTCTTGTAATTATTTCAGAAACAAATGCTAAATCACTTATAATCCATTATAAAATTATAAGTGATGTACTGTAATGCTAGCATGGGCATGATTCCTGAATTTTACCAGGTTTTCTCCATTTGTAGTTTTTTTTTTTTTTTTTGTAGTACGCCGGCCTCTCACTGTTGCGGCCTCTCCCGTTGTGGAGCACAGGCTCCGGACGCGCAGACTCAGCGGCCATGGCTCACGGACCCAGCCGCTCCGCGGCATGTGGGATCTTCCCAGACCGGGGCATGAACCTGTGTCTCCTGCATCGGCAGGTGGACTCTCAACCACTGCACCACCAGGGAAGCCCTGTAGTTTTTATATTTAGGAAAATATGCCTTGATATAGCCCAGATTCAAATATAAAGAATAATCATCATGTTTTATAACAAAGGTCTTTTTTGTGGATTCTTGGTTCATGTTATTACATGTTTACATTTGAAGATAAGGCAGCTGCTGCTGGTATTTCTGGGGCCAGTAAAATTGAAACAGTTAATGAATGGGTGTCAATCTTTTCTAGATAGAACATTCACATAGCTTGAATGACAGCATTCATATTTTTGATAATAAACTAAGAGGAGGTATCGGCCTTTCTTAGATTATGAGTTAGAAAAGTGCTGTGATACATTTAAGATTTAGACATCATGTAAAAAGTCTTGTTTTTCTTAATCATGTACATTGGCTGGAGGACTCTCTACTCAAGGAAATGGCCAAGGATTCAGTGATACTACAATGTCTATGATCGTTAACATTTGTCAACACCTGCTATGCAGTAGACACTTTACATATGTGATTTCTTTTCACCCTCACTGCTCTTTGACAGGGGAACTATTCCTATTTTATGGAAGAGAAAACATAGTTTAAAAATTCTAAGAAACATGTTAAAGGCTGTTATACAGGACACATTCTGCCAACCTGGAAAATACAAATACTGAACCAATCTTTATAAT
Source organism: Delphinus delphis (assembly GCF_949987515.2). Taxonomy (NCBI): domain Eukaryota; kingdom Metazoa; phylum Chordata; class Mammalia; order Artiodactyla; family Delphinidae; genus Delphinus; species Delphinus delphis. The sequence continues at coordinate 20,903,825 of NC_082690.1, forward strand.
TAAAGTTCACCACAACATTGCCTTGGGTAATGAGGGGAGTCAGCTCTTTTTCTCTTAGGTTGCTGAATTACTCTGAATTAAGAGCTTTTAAGCAGTAACTGTAATGTATTATCGGTTCTACCATTTTAAAAATATTTAAATCTTTTTCTAATTAAAATAAAATTTATCTTATTCTACATGAACCCAGAATGGACTATTCTGCTTATTAAAAACACTCTGGCTAATAAAGTGTTAGGGGAATCTACTAATCTTTAAGAAATAGCAAAATCAAATGCATTCAGTATCAATGAAGCACACACTTTGATGACTCAGGAATCATGTAGGAGACGGTAATGCTGGAGGGTCATCATGACAGAGACCGGTTATAATTTCACAAGGAAAGCAGGACAACATTACTTAATAGAGATTTCTAGTTGTCAGAATCTTAGATTTGAAGAACTGGAAGGCACCTTGGAAGTCCTCCAACCAAGTCTTTTATTTACAGGTGAGGACTCGGAGACGCAGACAACTGGAAGCTTTAAGTGACACACCCAAGGTCATCCAGGAGCCCAGTGGAGCCATGTAATGACCAAAACCCATGGTAACCAGTTCTGCCTTGCTAAGCTGATTCGTCAAAATCATAGGTACTTTGGGCTTCCCTGGTGGCGCAGTGGTTGAGAGTCCACCTGCCAATGCAGGGGACACGGGTTCGTACCCCGGTTCGGGAAGATCCCACATACCGCGGAGCAGCTGGGCCCGTGAGCCACGGCCGCTGAGCCTGCGTGTCCGGAGCCTGTGCTCCGCAACGGGAGAGGCCACAACAGTGAGAGGCCTGCGTGCCGCAAAAAAAAAAAAAAAAAAAAAACTTCCTCAAGAGGGCTGATGAACGGATCAATGTCAACCCAGAGAGAGGTTTTAAGTGTTCCAATAATTCATCTTTATCTTTTTTTACTTCTACTTTTATATAAGACTGAAATGAATACCATCCAAAAATGTGGATGAAAAAATATTATGGAAACAACTGATACACCAGAGAGAAGAGCACGAAAGCACAGTGAGAACACCCCTAGAGGTGTGTGAGATAGTTCATTAGGGTGTGAGAAGGCAATTTTAGACTATTTCTGTCTATTCTTAAACTTGAAAAACAGTTAAGCTTTGCTAATATTCTAAATGCACTGAGTGACAGTGATATTGTCACCTGGTCTATAATGGAGAGGACGGCTTGTCAGGTAAGGTATACAAAGAGTCTGACAGTTTCTATAACAATAGACGATGAAGATAGTCTCTTATTTGTTTGTTCTCTTTCATTGTATTACCACACACAGCTGTTTAGTTGAGCTCTGTTAAGTGGATTTATGGATTACATTATCTAGTTTTAACTACAGAATCTTCCCCAAATGGACAGCTGGCTTAAAAAAAAAAAATCCCCCAAAGAAATCATGGATTGAAGATAATACTAATGAAGAAAGCTCAAGTGAACAACAAGAAAATGGCAGAGCAGATAGTTCTACTGTTCCTGGCATCTGTACTATGCCAGCCACAGGAGATGAAACAAGAATGATCTAATGAAAGCTGATCAGAAATCAATAGAAAAATTTGAAATCACCAAAATGATCTGAGATATGGATTTGATTCACTATTTGAACCTTGCCTTAAGTATATATTATGGCTTGAGATATTAGCTAATGACATCTGTATATAAATTATAAAATAACAGATACACATATCTCGAGAGTGGAGACTCAAAAGGTGTTTACAGGCGAAGTAATCCATTAAAAATATTTAGAGAAAATAATCCGGACTCAAACTTCAAAATAGGCTGGAACATGGGTCAATTTTAACCATAATGAAATATAAATGAGATGAATGCAAAAAAAAGTCCTACATTTCAGGTCAAAACGTCCAATACACAAGTAAGGATGTGGAGACTTGCCTACAAAGCAGTTCATGTCAAAGAGGGCTCAGGCTTGCAGCTGGCCGTCAGCTTTGTGCCAGGTAACAGTGGGCCGTGGCTGGAAAAAGCCTGGACCAATTCTCAGGCTGCCTCCCTCAGGGGAACTCTAGGGTGTAGAGACAGGGAGCAGATAGCCTCACTGTATTCTGCTGGCCCACAGGTGAAAGGCTGTTCAGTTTTACCAGAAACATACAGGCTTCCACAGAGAGGCTGCAGGCCTTGCCTGGCGGCTGGACTAAAACCCTGGGAGGTAATTCTAACTCTGAATTCTGCATCTGTGAAGACACAGGACAGGATCTGCATAATAAACGAACAGAATTTAAACAGTTTATTTTAGCTTGTTTAAAGGTACAGTGGACGTGGTAGGCAGCCCACTCAAATGTAAGTCCATGATGATAGGAATTGCTTCTTCATCTTTGTCTTGTTCAATATTGCATCCCAACACCCGAGCTAATGGCTGGCGTCTAATATATGCTCAGTAAATGTTTGTTATCACGGTAGGGTAGGGCACATCTCATCACCTGAGGTATTCATGAAGAGGCTGAAGGGGTTTTATCTCTAAGGAATTTCTGACCTTAAGATGCTACAATTTTATATTTGCATACAAGCTTTTCCTTGCCAAATTAAAATATCACTAACACAGGCCTCTGAGCCTCTTTGCAAGTTTTTAATTGAACACTCCAGATTTCTATGGATGAGATTCTCTATTCGGAACAACTTTGATTTTTTTTTTGCCAAATAATTTGGGATTTTCTTTTAAATTTTTTTTTTTTTTTTTACTTCTGACAACTTTTTTTTAACTAAAAATGTACAGAGAGATTCTTGAAGTCAATTCTGCCAGGAATTTGTAAACAGTATTACTTTGTCTTATCTCTCTCTATCCAAGAGACTGCAAATAAATACAAAAACGAATGTGGTATAACAAGCCTCAAAATATTTTAGCTAAGGTTTAAGGAAGAAAAAATAATTAAGGACCATGAAGATACATGTGCCTGAAGAAAAGGTAGATCTGGCCACATAGCAAACTGATGACAGCATAGGGTCCATATTTGATATTTTCTGCAACTTGACAGGACAATAGAGAATCATGCCTTAAACCGTTTCAGCTTATTAGAAATTAGATTCTTACAAAAAAAACTTCAAGTGGAAACTAATGGTGGAGGAAGTCATTGCCAAATTATGAATATAAAAAATATACATGATACCCTGATGTAGCACTAAATATAGTCTCTTATGCTGTAGCTAAACTTAAAACAATTTTGCTCATCTCTTTTAAAATAAATATCAAAGACCTGGTTTCCCATCTGCAACAATATTAGTATATTTTAGTTAGTATTTTCTGTAGAACATTTTTAAAAGACATTTAGTAACTGTGATTTTATTTAGAAGATAAGAACTGTCCCAGCAAGTCCCTAGGGTAGGTGGCAGTCTGACTGGTCTTTCTAGAAAGCCTTGGAGAAACATTAACCCTCACAATTATCCAAGAAAGACAGGCTAAGCATTAGTGGGACAATGCCCCATGTGGGGAAGTGCTGTCAGAGAGAGGCATCTGCTATTTGCCTAGATGTCAGCATATACCGCATCAGCCTCATGATGGAGGCTGGGTGGCCATCTGTGATGAGCGGGGCAGAGGAAGGATTCCTACATTGAAAGAGTCGCGATGACCTCTAAAGGCTACAAGCAACTAAAACCCTACAGTGTTAGGAGATGCTAAAAATGCGGGTCTGCTGGATGACTAGCTTCCGTGGAGATTTCAGGAGTGTGTGGAAAATACACTGTTCCTTCAAGACATAATCTAAAGGGCAAAAAGGAGGTCATTTTTAAATCACTGCATCCCATCACCAAGATTAAAACACAAAGAAAAGCGTATTCAAATATAAGAGTTTCATTCATGCAACAGAATCAACTAAGGAGGTATCGTAAAAGAGCCCAGATAACGCGGTATCCACATTCAAGATGGAGTGCAAGGCGGTGTCTCTATCGAGAGAAGTATCAAAATGCAATACAAAAAACACCCAGCTCAGCTCTCTGTCAGTTCCTGCTAGTAGTGACGGGGCTATCATCTTGCTGTTTGCCATCCCAGGCAGGGGAGCTGTCAGGAGACACAGGCGATGCTGTGGCTCCTCACGCCCCAGATGACACAAGCCCCTGAGTCCTGGGCCATGACACATGCTGGACTGAGGTAACCAAAAAGAATAGGAAATATACAGCACAGCAGCTGGGCCAGACAAATTCAACTTGCACCTGCTGTTGATTTACACATTCACCTCTCACACTCGATCCCAGCCCGTGTAAAAATCTGCCAGCACGTGGAGAAATTAATCAATCTGGGGAAAGGGAGGGAGTTATCCACGGTCGATTTTATATTCTTTCTGTAAACACATTTGTGTAGCACAGAGGCAGCTGAGCTGAATGAACAGCAGTGGCTTTTTCTGCTTTCTGCTGTAATCACCCATACACCTGGGACTCACACAGCTCTCGCTGTTTTCTTAGATGAGAATTTTTTTTTCCGGGGGTAAAGCTGGCTTTGGAAACTAATTAGATACGTCTGTGTTTTTTGTTTGGCTTCCGAGGACACTCTGGCCACCTCATTTGCATTTCTGTCTTGTCCCTCCCTTGTTGCCTTTGTTGTTTTTCCTTTTGTCTGAACAGAGAACAAGAATGATTTCCAAGCACGGCTGGTCAAACGTGCTACTCTTTAGGGTTGTGTGTCTATATATGTATGTAAAATTCAAGTGTCTCATTTGCTGCAAAACAACCTTTATTCTGAAGAACATTTCAGCTCAAGGAAATGCTCTTTAAAATGTCTAATTCCCCGCTGTGATTTCCTTTAAAGTTCTAATTAGTTGTGCACAGTAATGAATTCTGTAAATTGCAGTTTCATTTAAAGCTTTTAAGGTACCGAAGGCTCTAATAATGAGTTTTGCCACCATCAGCCTTTGAAGAAAGTAATTTTGAAATTTAGGTTTCATATTTTTGGAGATGCCATACATCTTAGAAACAATCACAATGCTGAGTCTCAAATTAATATTTGTTGCTTAATGCCATCTAAATGTCAGATTAATGAGTAATTAACAACATTTGTACATAATGTTATTTCCTTCTTCTGCAAAGGCCAATGGCATAATGGAGAATTCAAGCCATGAAACATCTTTCAACAAATATATTTCCAGAGTTTCCATTTTAAATAACTCATTAGGTCCATAACTGTCTTTTTTAATGGTCAGCAAACAGCTGGGTTTCGAGATAACACAGTGAACATAACATATTCATGTTATTTAAGCTATTTCTACATGTCACTAATACTCTTTGATTTGCTGGTCTTGAAGGGGAAAGAAACCATCACCACTGCTCTCCCTACAACGTACACACACCCTTTTTTTTTAAAAAAAAGAAAGGTTTATCTGCACCAACAACGTCTTTCTGTTATGCTCTGCTTGAGGATAACTAAATTCCTTTTTATTCCATGTCTGGTTTTCAATCTTTCCTTCTCTTCTTGAACTTAATTGAAACTTGATGCTCTTGGGGGACACGCCCCCCCTTTCTCACCCTCCTGGACAGACAAGAAGGGAGCTGTCCTCTGGCCCCGGTCAGCTTCAGCCCAGGCCTCCCAGGGCATCCTCTCTCCATGCCCCTTCATGCTGGAGCCCATGGCCCACAGAGCCCTCCAGACATTCAACTCCCTGGGGTCTGTTAACCCCCCTTTGTCTACACTGGCCTCCCTTCTCCCATCCCAGGCTCAGCATTAATGATTGGGAAACCGCCCTCTCCAGTAGCCCAGCCTCCTGCCTTACCGTTTTCCTAAGCCTGTCAAGTCAGTTCCCAGCCTGGGTCCATCCCCACCATCCATCCTGCCCATTCGTGCACCTGGGTCACAGATGACGGAGACAGAAGGCACATCCTTACAAACCTGGTCTTTCACAGATTCAGACACGGCCAACTTGAGAAGCACAGAAGCTGCTCATCCGTCACTTCACACGGGTCCCGTGGTCTTCCTAACCCAGACCCCACAGCAACTACGCCAGCCTGTTTCCCATCTGCTCATCCTCCCAGCTTCTCCTCAATCCCCAGCCGGGGTCTCAGGAAGAGCCCGGTCGCTGGTCCCACAGAGAAGGCCAACGCTCTGGTGTGCGCGCCAGTCATCCCCCGCCCCCTCCACTCTTCAGTGAGGAAACAAGATCCTCTCCAGCCCGCCTTCCCCATGAATCCCACGTCATACCCCAGCCCACTCTCACTGCTCTCTCTTCCTACACTTAGCCTCTCTCTACTGAGCAGCTTTTCTCACACTTATTTTCTTTTAAAACCAAAACAAACCCTTTATTTGACCTGCTATTATTCCTCTCACTCATCAACCCCTCACCTTCCATTTCGTGCCACACTCCTTGACTCTGTGCTCCCCACTTGCAGGCACCCCGCGTTTTTATTCATTCCTCTCTTAACCTTCCACAGGCTAGCCTCCTTCTACCTGCACAGTTCTACTGACGACAGCACTCAGCGTCCACCAAGCACCCGCCTCTTGACAAATTCATCAGCACTGCTCTATCCTTCCC